>NW_024962293.1:2592237-2787969 GCF_019238085.1 Lagopus leucura | reverse complement strand
AAAAAAAAAAAAAAAAAAAAAAAAAAAAAAAAAAAAAAAAAATAGGCTTTACGAAGCGCGGACGACCGCACGCAAAGGCGACGGAGGGGCTCCGACCTCCGCATGGCGGCGGGCCCGGAGGCGGCCGGGCGGCTTCGCGACGTGCGGAAAGCCCGCGAGGAGGGCGGCGCAAGGCTGCGCGGAGCGCTGCTCGCCCGACTGCCGCTCGTCTGCGGGCCCGGGCTGACCTGACGGCGGGGACGGGGAAGGAGGAGCTCCCGGCGCTTTCCTCCGCGGAAACCGCTTCTCGCCCGATAGCGAGGGGTGCGGGAGCGAGGAGAGCAGCGGCCGGGAGACGGGAGCGGGCAGAGCAGGAGCAGGGAGGGCGGGAACGGGGAGACGGGAGCGGCGACGGCAGGCCGGTAGCGGTGCTGCGGACCGGGGGGCTCTGCCTCGCCGTCACCATCAGCGCAGCTGCGGGGCTGCCCGCAGGTGGCATCCGGAGCTGCTGGAGGCATTGGTGAACTTGTGGCGATCTGCCCGCTCCGTGCGGGTTTTTGTCTTTGCTTCTCTGTCATTAAAGAAGCGTGATGTTAAAAGTGTCCGTCAAAGCATAAATCATAGAATCTCCTTTTCCCCCTCACCCCCCCGCCTATTAGCAACGGCTTTAGGAAAGCGATAATTGCTCTTTGCTCCGGTGGCACCGTTGCAGTGTGCGGTGACGATTAACACACGGACATTGGTCGTCAAAGATTAGGAGAGCATTCCCGTGTCGTCTTTTGAATGAAATTTGTATGACGTCTGGGTAGAAACTACTCTGAGTGGACTGAATCTCTGTTTGAAAGCGTGAATTAAATCTTGGTTCCCGGGCCAAGGAAACAGCAGCATCTTCAGCTCTGCTACAGCCCCGTTTCTGGACAAACCGCTCCCATCCCTCGTGCTGCCGGTCCCGGCGCGCTGCGCTGTCGGCGCTGCTCCTTACCTGCCGGGCAGCGCTCGGAGCGGTGCAGCCGCACCTCCGCACCTCCGCACCGGGCGGGGACGGGGACAGTGCTGTCTGTTCCCGGAGCGCTGTGCACTTCCACAGGGAGCGGGGGGTCTCGATCCAGCTGAGGTCCTTTGTTGCTATGGCGACGTAAATTGAAAACTTACACTATAGTGATTTTTTTTTTTTTTTTTTTAATTTCAAAATTAAATAAGTCTGCTTCAGAATTGTGTGGGAACTCAGAAATAGTCATGCTTACACTCTTCAGCTATAGCTGTCAACAGGAGTTGTGCAGAGAGGGCTGCTGGCGGCTGTGGGCAATGGGCGGCTTCTTCCTCATATTGCCTATGATTTTTATTTGACTTCAGAAAGATTTCTTATGATGGCTCCCAGCCTTTGTCTGCAGAAGGGAGGAAACTGCCGTTATTGACCACAATGATACATATGAAGAGTTTTGCCTTTGTATAAGTATTCTGTAATAATCTTGTTAGTGAAAATCTGCATTTAAAAAGCCTTCATTGGTGATTGCTGTCAGTGAGGAAGGACACAAGCAGGATCTCCCAGGGAACTGTCTGGGAACAGTTTTCCTTGCTGTTTTCCATAATGAGTTGTGTGATGGAGCACAGAGTACTGTTACAACGCTTGCGGCGATTCCAACCATGGAATGCGTGGGCTTAAAAATTGCCCTGATGTTACTGGAGATCCAGTCTGAATCCATCCTGATAAAATTCTAGCAGAAGAAGGCACTAAGAAGGGATATCAGATGTCAAATGAGGACTGCCCCATTGAGTGAAAATAGTGCAGAAGAGTCTTGGGATTACGGCAGGCCTGTGCAGTGCTGCAAAGTAGTTGTGCAGTTCTGAGTGTCAGTGACGGGATCGTACGTAATTTTGGTTGTTTTGTGTTATTTCTCTTCTGTTCAGCACCAGTCAGACTTGGCTGAAGCACTCTTTCCAGTTTCAGGCATTACAAAAGCTCTTAAAAAAGATGTGGGCAAACAAGATAGGAGAATAGCAACCGAAACCACAAGAAGCTTAGGAAATGTAGGCTGTGAGGAGAGATGGACTTTGGTGTTTGACCTGGAAAAGAAGTAACAATGCAAGAGCATGGCAACGGTCCTCAAATGTACAAACAGCAGTCACAGAGATGGCAGTAGTCAGTTGTTCTGAGACCACCAATAGAGGGGTAAGAAGCAACTTATCAAAAAATGTGATTAGGGACATTACTGGAGGTGAAAAAAAAGCAGATCTAAATGGGACAAAACTGCTGGTGTATGTGAGCTGAACCTGGAGAGGCTGTGAGGGGTGGCTGAATAGCCAGCAGCACTGCCTGCACCACGGCTGGCTCTGCCTCCCCTGTGCCGTTCCCAGCCCCAACTTCTGTGGCTGTGGGCCGTGGGACCATCGGCACCTCTCTGTTCCCAGAGGGGCACACAGTGTGGCACACAAGGAGAGCTCATTACATCCCTGTTAATGAGTTGCTCCAGACTGTGCTACGTTTGTATCTCCTTAGCATCTGGAGACTGAGGGCAGTTTGTGATACCAGATGTTGAGTGGAGCTGTTCATTCCAAGTGAGCAGTTTTCAAATCTGAATTTGAGTAATAATGAGTGAAAACTGTTATTACTCGGAGGCCAGTGGAAATTGAAGCATCCCGGGACTCGTTTGATACTAAAAATCAGCCCTTCTTTTGAGTGCTGGCAGGTTCAAGGTCAAGAACATCATTGAGAGCCCGACTGTTTGGTATGAGAAACATAAGTCAGCTGTGAGATTACTGCAGCCAGGCATTAGGGCTGCTGTGGCAATGGAGGTCTCGACTCATCAGGCCTCACCTCCATCTTTCCCAAGCACGGAATTCATGTGAAAAACAGAAGTGGTTCATGCCCTTGAAGGTAAAGAGTCCCGTGCTTGTGGTTCTGCAGTGATAAGCTGAGTACCTGCAAACCTGCTGGGGATTCCCAGAGTAAATCTACTGCTTTCTGCCCTTGAGGAATTAACATTGCTGCAGAGAAAAAAATCATCCTGCTTTCATTACTTCTAGTGCTTGTGGCTGCTTTTCCTTCTGTTCCTTTGATTGCTGACATTGAAATCCCATTCTGTTGTTCCTCTGACTTTTGCAGATAATTCCAGCTTCACCCTGCAGGCAGGAGCGGTGCCGCCAGCAAAACACGGTGCTTCAGCTCCACAGCACCTTTCACCTCTCACTCTCTGAACAAAACAAGAGGGAAAGTTCATTTCTTGTAAAACCAAACTTAAATATCTACACAGCTGAAAGGTGAGAATTTTCAAAACCAAGCTGCAGATCATGGATTATTCACAGAACTTCTGCATCAGAAAATTTCAACTAGCAAGTATGCCACAAAAATGCCATCTGTTTGAGGAAAACACTGCAAGCAGAGATAGAAGCAAAATAAATTATGGGTGGAAGATTGTTTGTCTGCTTTTAGAAAACTTAATATTTTTTAAGAATGTTTTGTAACGTATATGCAAAATGTTAGGGTGAAAGTGGTAGCACAGACTACTGCTGCACTGAGGTTCAAAAAGGCCTGGAAAAAGAAAGCATTGTGCTACCTATCAGTGCTTTTCTCACACAGAACATGGGAACTCCCTTCAGAAAAAGGAAATCTATCCCTTTGTTTCAGATAGGTACTGATAGCTATTTTGGTAATGGGGACAGGAGGAGTACAACCACCACATCTCTAGTACCACCAGCACCACCCACAACAAGGGGAGTGGAAAGTATTTTCCAGCGCTTAGCTCTGTTGGTCCTCTCAACATAACAGGACAACATGGCAAAGAAGGGCTTTAAAGTGACTAGAGATTAGTTAATGATCATGGCCTGCTCTGAAATTCTCCAGCTGTGGGCATTAGTGGGGTTGCTTGGCACGGTGTAAGCAGCAGATCATCTGGGTTCAGGCAGTAGCTGTTGCTTGATGGAAAAGGCCCTCTGAATGAGACAGGTGTGGTAGTTGTAATCAGATGGGGGTTGGCTCTTCACAGCTGTGAGTGGCAGGAGGACAAGAAACTGTAGACGTACATTGAGATCAGAAGTTCTGAGTGGGGGTAGGGAAATATCTTTCCCATGAGGTCAGTCAAGCAGTGGAGCAGGTGCCCACAGTCTGTGCAATCTGCATCCTTTAGGATTTTCAAGACCTTTGGGTTAAGGTGCAGGGAGCTAAGCCTGCTTCCATAGCCCTGCTTTGAGCAGCAGTAGGCTGGATTGGAGGGCAGTGTGATGTCCTTCTCTGATGGAATGGTTCTGTGTTTGGATGGTAATTGCTTTTGGAAATACTCCTGCCATTGCCTGCTTCCCTTGAGGTGTATGTGCAAGGTGCCTGCTATGGGAGGAGATCTGTCCCCTCAAGGTAAGTAGATTGTGTGCTGCTTGCAGATGGTCCAATTCTCTTGCCACTGTGTGATGAGACTTTTCTTTGCTGATTTATGGCAATAAATGACTCAGTGGGTGACTGAAGTGAAAGGAGCCCTGAGTAATTCTGGCACTTGATGCCATTGTTTGGTCAGAGAAATCCCAGCTGGTATCACCTGCCTGGGATCACAGGAGGTCTGGAGCAGAGAGAGGATTACATTTAGACGTCTTACTGGTGGCTATTAAACCAAAGCCTTAGACGTTCATACTTAGCAAAAGCTTTCCTTTAGCTTTCTTCCTTGGACAGCTTTTCTGAGAGTTTTGTTTATGGCTGTATGTGGTCAGAGCAGAGCTTTTCTGCTGCTTCACTTCTGTTCATCCTTGCAGAAAATGACTGGGGAGAGCTCCTGCATGAGCTGCTGCACGTCCAAACTGTGCATCATGGCACTGAGGAGTGAAGAGCAGCACATGCCTTCTCCATCTGCAGCTCTGCCGATGTGCTGTTTATGTTTGCAAGGTGGCTGATAGCACTAAAATTAACTTACAAACACTTGAAATGTTACTCCAGTACCTCACTCTGCCTCCTCCCCCATATCCCCACTGCAGATACACTGAGACTTCTTCTGAGTGCTTCCTTGGTGTGTGTGCACAGCTGGTACTGCTGGTGCACGGTGCTGAGACATGGGCATCTTTGCAGTAGGATATAAATTTTATGGTGAATGTGAAACCACGATCTGCACAAACTCTCACAAAGCAAAGAAGGCATGGGCAGGACCTAGAGTGGAAAACAGCAAGAACTCAGGAGCACAGCTGTGTGGGGAGATCGTTTTGATTTAAGCACTGAGGTATGGATGTGCTGGAATAATCTTGGGAGTTTGGTTTGGCCTGTGCTGGATATGTTCCTGAACTTAATGATGTGCCTCAAGGGCCTGGCTGTGCAGTGCTATTCCAGCTCAGGTTGCCTTTGGAAGTCCTGCAGCTTCGTGAGTGAGGGGAGGAACTTCTGTGTGTGTATGTTTTGCATAGACTGCCTACTCTGAATGTGCAGCTAATGTACTAGCATAGGGTAAATAGGAGAATCTCTGCACGCAGGTGGTGAAGCCCATAACAGTAACAGCATGGCACATCACTGGATAGCCACTTCTAGAAACGATTAGGTTTCCAAAATATTTGGTAAAATGCAGTACTTCAACCCACTTAAATTATTAATTTATATCATGTACCAACAAAACCAGTAAAATGTTTACAGAAGAGGTAGGCTTTTTGGCAGCAAGAGTTTCAGGGCACTGCTGTATAGGAGCTATCAGGAGCAGTGCATTATTTATTGTAGCGCTGGCAGACTTCCAAAGGTCACTACTTTCTTCTTTATTTTCAAATTGCTGAACTGAAAGATACATGCAAGTATATGAGAAATGCCTTCCAAGCATGTGCTTAAGCATCAGTATTGCTTAGCTTTGTAAGATAGATAATGCTCCTTAACACCTTGTTGCTGCATCTACCTCAGATTACTCTGAGAAAATCGTCATTCCTCTCATGCTCAGACACAGAAAAAAACATGGGTGTATTCACATGGGTCTAGGAATGTATCATAGAACCTATTTTATATAAATAGGAATTCTAGTAAAATTAACCCCTGTAACATTTGTGCAAGCTTTAGAGACTTGTCTGTCCTTGGCAGTGGGTTGGTAATTCTTGGTTTCCACAGACTTCCTGCCTTGCTTGATCTGGGGAGGAGGGCAGAGCTCAGTGCAGGGCTCTCTCATCCCCCTGGGCTTGTGCAGGCTCATGCCATCCCGCTCCTCTCGGCGCACAATCTCTGTTCTCCGTCCTACCACCCACCCTCTTAGCAACCATCCGACTGCAGCTCCGTCCCCGTGGACAAAGCACAGTGGGAACAAACACGTAACATCTTTGCACCAAATGGGGGTATTTGCAGACACCAAGGGCACAGCAGTGTGTGCCCTGCGCTCCGTTGCTGCCTCGCCCGCGATGAGTTTTGATCTGAGAGCAGATTTTGAAGAGAGCACAATAGTTGGCACAGCACATGGTGCCTTCTCCAGAAAACAGTGCCTCTTGCAGCCTGCTTTCCTCTCCCCTGGATAAATTCACAGCAGAATATCCATGTTGTTGTCCTTTATTTCTCCCAAACTTCTTTCTTGTTTTTAGTTCAAGGTGAAGTCCCGCGGTGCTGGACTCTATGGTCTCTGCCTGGAAACTGGAGAAAGCTGGACTCAGCCACTCCCTTCCTGCAGTGCATTTCTATTGAATGGGAGCCGTTCAAATTAATGACTTCTTACTGTCAGCCCTTTAGGATTTCGTTTTGTCACGGACAGGAAAAGGAATAGAGGCCAAAAGACCCTGTTTTCGAAACACAATTTGTGGTATGAAGCACTTAATGGGGAGAGAGCTTTAATGCCAGGCTGGATTTACAAGTTGTTCCTGAAGATAGATTCCACAGACTGTCAAGATGTCACCCGAGGTTGCCAGGCACTCAGTTTTCAGGCATTCACTTCTGTTCAGATATATTTAAGAAGGTGAAATGGGCCTCCATTGCTTTTGCTTTTCCAGCTCAATCAATTTTTAATACTCATAATACATTAAGGGAATGTGAAACAATTATCTCAGTCACAATACTTCGGTTTGTCTAATTACATATTTGATGATGCAGTTAAAAAAAAAAAAAAAAAAGACAACAGAAAAGAAATGTTTTATTAGGCAAAAACATCCTGCATGCCCACTGCAATTGCTGTCACAACACCACGTGGGCAGAGCCTGGCAGTGTGACCCAGCATCTGTTGGGCCAACCCTCTGTCTGGATAATTACTTCATCTCATTATGATTTGATAGCTGCTGAAATCATTAGCACTTAACAGTGAAAGTACAGGAGAGTCTGGAGAGTCCAGAGAAGCCATCTCGAGGAGGTTGGTTTTCCCGGTTTGTGGGAGGATAATTCCAAGTTAAAACAAAGTGTAATTCTTGTAATTCAAAAATGGGCCCTCAAACACAAGAAGCAAGACATGCATAATGCAGTTACTATGCCTAATTACTGCTCGGCTGCATGTCTTGCTTAGAGCAAAATTGCCTTAAAATGTAGACCAGCTTTCTAGTTAATAAGATTCTTTTCCT
Source organism: Lagopus leucura (assembly GCF_019238085.1). Taxonomy (NCBI): domain Eukaryota; kingdom Metazoa; phylum Chordata; class Aves; order Galliformes; family Phasianidae; genus Lagopus; species Lagopus leucura. Next base: position 2,780,514 of record NW_024962293.1, on the reverse strand, counting down.
TCTTATTAAGTTTATGAAATATTGCTCTGAAAATAATTGTGTAGAAATCATAGGAATAAAATCAGGTTCTGCATTGGTGGTTTACCGTGCATTACTCATTCACATTTACTGATCTTCTAAAACTCACGTCTTGTCTAAAAATAAATATTATTCCTCAACATTTCCTGTTTGGACGTAGCTGTGCCCGGCTTTAGCTTCCTACCAGGCACCCTTGCAGGAGACAGACTTCAGTTCCGTCCTTGTGGAATTTGGTCACAACCAATGTCGCATGTTTTTCCCATTGAAATTAGTCCAAATTCCTTCAGAGTCCATGAGCTCTGATCTGGGGTCGCAGGTGTAGCTGCAGCACGATGTCACATTGTATTGTAGCACTCATAGCTGCTGCTGATGTCCTCTCGTGCGGCGTAGGCAGAATGGGCATTCACGGGTTATTGTCCTCCTTTCTTATTTGGTGTGGATTTTGGTGTGGGTCTGAAGCATCCCACGGTTCAACCGGTGCTGGTAATTGTTTGTGCTCGCATGGTGAAGGCTGGATCCACCGCTGCGGCTCCGCGAGGCTGCACAGTACAAAAAGTAAAGGGTAATTTTCCAGCATAAGCCAGATAAATCTGTCCTTTATGCCACTTCTGTGTTTAATCTGGAGAAGGATGGGGTTTGGGTTTTGTGGTCACAGAACTGCTGAGTTCTCTGTTGGGTCTCCGGACTGCTGGGAATTGAAGAGCAATGTTAGCTTTTGTTATTTCTCTCATAAAACAGTGGAAAGCTCACTGCCTTGATGAATCTGCTGGAACAACTCACAGACTGATAGTCCCTCCGTAGGAAGAATCACAGCTTAAGATCAGTCCGCTGCTCTGCCTGCAGCCCTTTTAGGCCCACAGAACACAGAGATTTATTTTTTGCAAATGGAAGAGAAAAATCCACACGTTTCATTCTCTGTGTAATCCACACCACATTGCCGCAACGATAACAGTGTCTGATTGTGTTGCTAATCAGATCTTAATTTAGAAGTCAGTATGCTGATAAAAAGATACTAATGAGTTCTTGGCAGTGACTCTTCTATCAGACGACCAGCTCAAACTGCATTGCACCCATTGGTTGGGAGATGGGCTCTCGTGCACTGGCACTGCATGCAGCAGTGACCCCACCTGCTGTGTTTCAGTGCCCAGCTCTCATGGACAGCTTTGCTGCCCAGGAGGTGCAGAGCAGTGCAGTGCTGCAGGGTGGGGGTTCTTGGCAGCGCTTTGCTGTGGACGTTCTGGAGTCATTGCGATCGTTCCGCGGTTTGTAGTGTAGAGTGTATGAGATTACCTGAAGAGTTGGTTCAGTCAGATCTTTTTATGGACGTGTTGATGTGTGTTTTATACTGAGTTCTGCCTACATTTGTTTTGTAGTCTTGCTTTTCTTTACAACCATACGTACCTCATAAAAGTGAACTACTCATGTTAGCATTGTGCAGTCTCTCGTTACATCAGTATTGCCATATCCAGGAGAGGAAAGAAGTGAGTGAGATCAGTACAAATGTTTCTTCAGCAGTTTAGCTGTGTCCCTGCTAAAGGCTGTGCTGTTATTCCTGTGATGAGCTGATGAGCTGCTTCAGTTGCAGCCTTGTGAGCAGCGCATGCGGAGCGTATCGCAGCGCTGCGGTTCCTCAGCAGCTTTCCTTTGAAGTAAAAGGGGGGTGAGACCTTGCAGCTGATTATCTCCAGCAAAGGAGATGTTTAGATTCATTTTCTCTCATCTTTTCCGTTCTGTTAGAATGAACTGCCAAAACAAGCACGAGAAGAAAATCACAGACTGCTTGCTGATGGTCAGGTCTAATTCTTTTCAAGGGCCTGGTATAAATCCCATTAGCCATGTTTATATGAAGGCTAGCACTTTTAAGGCAGTATTAGGGTTATAATATTTGTGCTGTAGCCCTTTATGGAGCGGAGCTGTACTCGGAGGCCAAGGGGAGCAAGTCATGCTTGCAGCCGCGGAGCCTGATGTGCTTCAGAAGGGCCCGGTGGAGGCTGCATGTGGCCAACAGGGGCTTTGTTTAATTAACAAATCATCAGTTTTTGAGTGGCGCCTGGTGTGGGATGCCGTGATGTCCTGAGACTTTCCCTTTGTTTAACAGATAGAAATCCCCATCTCCTCCTGCACAACGTGCTGCTGCGCTCGGAACCCACAGCTGGGCACTGTCTGCTCTGCCTCCCGCTGGGTGAGGCCTCTGAGAACTGCAGGGCAGCCCAGCACTGCACAGCCTTCCCTGGGAGCTCCAGGAACCTCAGCGCTCTTCTTCCAGTGAGCAGCCGAGCTGCTCGGGGCGGAGATGCCTTGGAGCTCTCTCCAAGGAGTCACTTACACCGTGGATGCTAATTCTTGCCACGTGGCAGAAAAATCTTTCAGGAGATGTTCCACACTGTCCAGTCAGTTCCAGATTCTTGGTGGCATTCCAGAGGAAGGTCTGTTGTGTTCCTTATGAGTGCCGCCATGGTAAATTTCCCACTGCTTTTCTATAGCTCAGCTCACTGGTGTGATGCCATCTGCTCAGCTTACTGCGTTTTTAATCCTTTCCTAACATCATCTGAAAATCCTTTCCAATAAATAATGGTCATTTGGAGAGAGACCAATCACACTGGTCCTCGCACCTCTATTGAATACAGGATACTCTTATTTTTTTAAAATTCTCACAATAATTTATGAAAGTTGAGATGGAATCTTGAGCCCTCAGTACATTTCAAGTTCACATCAGGAGTTCTTTGGATCTATAATTTTGAGTCCTTTTTCACTGTGCTCTATGCCTCCAATTTGGCAGGTATAAATTTAACCTCCAGAATGAATGCGGTTGCTCCCTGCCATGACTCAGAACAGTCTATCCAAAATTTTGTATCAGACTGAAATTATAATCAGTTATGGCAAAAGTAGCAGGATGCCAAAGGGATAATACACTGAGCAAGAAGGAGAAACAAAGCACCGAGGTGTTTGGAGCAGTGCCTAGCAAACATGCCTAAGCATCCTGTGGCATCTCTGCTGTCCTGCTGCCTAAGGAGAGCAGTGCAGTTTCCATGATCCTTAGCAGTGCACAATTCCATGTACTGAGCACTTTCTATGAGCAGAAGTACTTGTCTCAAACCAAACTCCCTGGGATCTTGCATCCTCCCTTGAACTCTGGCATCTCTGGGTTTGGTGTGGGATGAGCAGAGCTGTTATGCTGATCCCCACCAGTGGCTGCAGATACAGCAGCTCCTCTGAGCACGTGTGATTTGTGGAGACAGAATGAGCAGCATTTGTGCTGTGCAACACCTTCAGGACCAAATTCTGCAACATGCTGTCTTAATTGTACTTAATTTAATCCTTTCCTGACAAAATCCTTTATAACTCGAAGGGTTCACTCTGGGATATAATTTGGCTCAGATGTGACAGCTCCTGTCTAGTATGATAGTTTCTATCTATAAACAAAAATAAATAAATTTAACTACTGAATGCAAAGAAAGAAGGAAAATATTTATTGACAACCATGCTACTATAGAGACAGGTACGTTTTCAAATGGCAGTAATAGACAGACATGTGCTAAATGATGTGTGCTTGGCTCTGTCACTGTTGGCCTAGTTACCATCTCTCCCTGCTGCGCCGGTTTGGAGCAGCACCACCCAAATTTCTGTACTGACAAGAACTCTGCCTGTGTGGGATGGTTTCATTTTACTTTGGCAATGATGCTTCAGCCTGTGGAAAGCAGCTATTTGGTCTTTTTTCCAGACTCCAAATTAAAAGAATAATTTATCACAGATAAGTATAAAAGTGGGCTAAAGCAGAATGAAGGTAAGATTTATTTTTATCTGCATAAAAATATCCCAGAAGTTTAAAGAAAAGCATGCAAATGATGAAGGCTGACCTAGGTACTATTACAGATTACATATTCTGAACAATCTTTATTTAGTTCTGCACAAAATAATAATAAAATAACAAATACAGTTCAGATTTTTAAGAAGGTTTTCAGAGATCTTTCTGTGAGTTCTGAGTTACCCAAGAAGCACAGAATGCTTTAGGTTGGGAGGGACCTCCAAGACCACCCGGCCCCAGCAGGTCAGGCTACCAGGACCCACGCAGACTGATCTTGTGTGCTTCCAGGGATGGGGAGCACATTTAACTTCTTCATCAGTGTGTTTACACTAAAACAGGAAACCTACAGTGTCCTGCATTGGAGTTCTGTACTTATGCGAAAGACAAATCTGATGTACTCACTATGAGGAATGAAGCATTTGTGCCACATCTCTACAAGTCTCCCATTCAGTGGATCGGTGTCACAGTTTAGAGGGATCTGATAATCACCCCAGAAAGATGAGAACCTAAAATCTGCTGCTTATGCAGTGGCAATTCATCTGGGATCTCCCTGACATCCAGCAACTCTGCGCTGAGGAGCACATAGCCACCAGAAGAAACAGGGCTGGGAATGCTTTTATTGCTGGTGGGGAGCCATTCCTCTTTCTTTCTGCCCTGATAAGGTAGGGGTGAGCCAGGATTTCAGTCCAACTGAAAGCTTTCTCCCTGAGAACAGGACTATACAAAAATGCAGAGACATCAGCATTGCTAAATCATGCACTTTGATACCTGTGCATGCAGCCTTTAAACACATGTGGAAGCAAATTGTTCCCATTGAACTAATGAGGTGACTCAGGTGTTCAACTAAAACACACGCATGGAAGATCAAAGCCCTTAATTGTAGGCATGTGGAGCACGTGCTAATTGCCTGTTAGATGAAAGATTTGTCAGGGGTATATGTGCTCTGCTCACTCACCTGCACAGAGGGTAGAAGTGATGGCAAGTATATGAATGTTTCTGCTCATTATTCTGCACATGTGTCAGTTAACAAAAAAAGCTCCTTCTGTGTTACTGCCCACGTGCAGGGAGCTGTACCAGCTCAGGCTCGTGTTCCTGAGCATTTAGTACATAGGTTCAGTTTTGGGGTTGTGCTGAAGGCTTGGCAAATAGGGCAGTAACTATTGCTGTTTGTTGTCTTGATAAGACATTCAGCTTGCTACTTATTCATTGGACATTCGTGTTGCTCAGTAAAACACATTGTTTAATATTTACTATTTGGCTTTGTTGCTAAATATTACAGCCAGAAGTGGTTTTATGTGCTGTATTCACTTCTTACCTGAGACGAAAATATGGTGTGTTTTTCTGGTTCCCCTCATGTAGGTGTGGATAAGTTCTGGGGAAAGCTCACAGTTTCAAATGTTTGTGCTGACCTCGTATCGTACGTCAGAAGTAATGTTTCCCCTTCTCTTTCTTTCCTTTTTGTTTGAGATCACATGTATAGACATGGAAGACCTATGGGTTCTTTATGGCTTGGAAAAAGACGTGTCCAGTAATGTTGCTGCACCGAGGCGCTCGCTGCTCCCCGTGGAGCTTAAGGCTGCATGCAGTCAGGGAGCCACTAGCTTTTGCAATGATCTGGAAAAGATTAATAATGAATATATAGCTGGAATAATAGAAGGCTTTAAGCGTTCCCCAGGGAAGAGAATATGCGTAATGTTTCAGTTCTGTTCCACGTGATCCTGGAGACAGGGGAGTGTTTCCGTGTTGGGAATGAGATGCACTGTTACCCATTGGGGCGGTTTGCATGTCTGATATGCCGGTAGAAAAAATCCTAAACATTTTCACGGGCACTTGTGAATTACTAATTGGGCTAAAGCTGTGTTTTCAGATGAATTATTGATTTATTCCAAGTTCAGAATCGGTGTTCAGCTAATGCATAATCTCAGATATGATACTGACTGCTCCGAAGGGCACACTGAAGATTGAAAGGGGTCCATTTGGTTGTACACACACATCTGCAGCCAAAGCCCCACAGCTCCTCCAGGTGCAGTGCTCTGCCCCATTGAATCACCAGCAGTCTTGCTCTCCCCAGCTGGGTTTCTCTTCCCAAGCCTCTCTCCATAGCTGGTGGTTTTCATCTGTTCACTGTGCTCTTTTTTGTGTGTCACCTTTGTTTTCCCAACTTCCCCTGAAATGCATGCGTGCTGTTGATAAAGGATGGTTAAGGCAATACTAAATCAAATGAAACATTGAGGATTAGTTTTGACCAGCACAAAAATTATGAGTAGCTTACCAATGCTTTTGGAAGAGATATTTAGAGAACAGAACAATAGTAGCTCCCGTTGTCCCCTTCCCATTTGGATAGTAACCTGTATATTATTTTGTATATAATGCAATTGGTAAATATTTTAGAGAATTACAGCATTTGCCTACCTGCGCCTTTCAGAGCACCTACAGTATTTAACGAATACCTTTTGGGAACGGAATTTACACTTCTGAGTTTAGGCACATTCAAAATCTCTGTCTCTGGTGAGAACGGCCGCCAGCTCTGCCAGTGCCAGCTGCTCTGCTGTGCCCCGTGCTGCAGTAAGGGGATCTTTACCTCATCAGTGCATGAAAGCATATTGATGAGGGAAAACCAGATAGAAAGTGAACCTGGAGATTGGAAGATGCCACAAGATTTGATCAGTACTAAAAGAAGTAACTAGCAGTTTCCCCATTTCTTTCAAATATATTATTTGTGCAGCTTCTAATCTGTATGAAACAATCAGCAAAGAGAGGATAAACATGTTATTCAAGTTCATTAAATTTAAATGAAATCATTTAAATACATTTTCTTACTATCCCCTTATGTCTGTAAAGTGAAGGCATTGAGGTTGTTGTGCTCAGCAAGAGAACCTGCCATTCCTATGCTTTTGGGGAATACAGTTGTGTCTGTCACAGATAAAATATTATATTCATTCTTTACTTTAAGAATCTGCTGGTTTATGGACCCACTGTACTAACAGGAGTGTGAAAAACCCCTGTGACCTCCCTGGGAGTCCAGGTGCCAGCTGGGGGAAAAGTAGCACTCACACAATTTTGGGCAGTTCCCTGTTGGCTGTGTTCACAGAAGCAGCATGAGAGATTTTGTATTTCAGGGAGAAACAGCAATAAATCAGAGAAACTTCTTTATTACAACTGCAGTGGGACACCACTAATAGCACCTCCTCCCCCCACCCATTTTTTGGAAGGAAGTCAGGATTTGCACAGCTTTGCTCAGCACACAGTGATAATCTGCTCATATGCAGTTTTGGAAAGCATGGTTTACTAGCCTGAAGGAAATAATAGTAGTACAATTAATAGAAAAAAAAAACAGTATACAATTAATTCAAGTGGAATTATTTTCTGAATTGACCTTAAAACTCTGTTTCTATAGAGCAGAGCCCCACAGCTGCTTTAGCACAGCACCTCCTCCTGCTGCACTGCTTTGGTAGCATTGCTTATTTCTGTGAGGTTTCCCTTTGTTGTATCTGGGTACTGTACATCTCCCTGGCTGTATAACATGTAGCACGAGTTAAAAATATTCTTCAATAAGATAATTGTATTGTGCAATTTGAAGTAATACACCTGTAAATCAACTCAGTTCCTTTGGGCTCAGTGAAAGGCCACAGTTATGCACCTTTTTTGCCCTTTAATAACGAACATCATCAAAGCATTTGAACGTAACCAGCCTTTTGTTCCCCCCTTTGTTTCTATAACAAACTGTCTCCACTCCTGGGCTCGCAGGTTACAGCAGCAGAGCTGTTCCTCAGATCCAAACCAGTCCTGTGGACGCTCAGCAGCTCTGCTCAACCTCTGTGCCCATCAGTTTTAGCACTCAGTTCTGCTTCCTACAAGTGTTTCTTGTCTGTTGACCTGTGACAAAGGGAGCAAAGTTAACCATAGGGTAATTCCTTCCCTCCATAAATAGGCACACATGGAAAATGTTGGATGCCTTGCTATCTTGCTATACTTTGTGCTTTGTCTGGTTTACACTTGTTTCTTGGCATGTTTTATAGCAGTGTCTGGAAAATCAATTTTTCTTTCCCGAGCAACAAAGCAGTGCATGTGTTTTTAAACAAAGCCACACAACTCTGACCAGCATCTTTGGTTTTGCTTCTTTGGTGTTGCTGTGAAACTCACTTCAGCCCCATGCATTTACACTTTAATTTCAGTGTTGCTTTCAGGGATCACAGTTTAAGAATGGTGTTGGAGAACAGATTATACAAAACCACTGCATGCATATTTAGCATTGTTTTTTTTTGTTTGTTTTCAAAAAGGGTTGTTATACTTTTAACTTTCTAAGCTGTAGAACTTTGCTGGTCTCTTTCTTCTAACCATCTTGTTTATTACATGCCTTCTTCTTTAGAAAGTTACGTGGGTCGGTGGTTTAAATGCCTCTCAGATGTGGATTTATGGAAGGAAAAAGACTAAAGATGCTGTACTACCTTAATGAATTGCCAGCTATGTCACAGGGGATGTGGACAGGCGGTCCTCTGTCCCCACAGCAGCCAGATGCTACATAACTGAGATGGTCCACGGAAGCCCAGCAATTTCAGCAGATGTCTCCATTAGTGACGGATGTCTGTATGGATTGCCTGGGGGATTAGTTCTACATTGGTTGTTATGGTCTTCTAATTGTCGTGATGGTGCATTGCTTTGAAGTCCAAACTCCCATGGGTCTCATCAGAGCCATGGATTCAGATAGAGAAAAAAACCTCCGGGTCAGTGAGTCTGCTGCATTTCATTCCAAGGTTGTGTCTGTCTGCTTTACAAAAATGGATGGCTCTTTCTAGGCACCAAGGCAGCAGTGACTAATGTCCCTTATATGAGGCTGCTGAAATACTCTTTCTGAAGCTTGCATTCATCAATCTAGATAAAGAGACTTGCAAAAGCAGAGCGTGTGTTTTGGTGCCCAGTGCAAATGGAGGCCTGCTGTGCTCCCCATGCAAAACTGATGCACAGCTCAGCACCAGGCCAAGAAAGGGTGAGCAGGTTTCTGTGAATATTAGCAGCAGCAGCAGGCTTCATCCAGCACCCATTACCACCCTTTCTTCCTCGAAGAACTCTATTTAACCTCATCCTGGAAGTGAGAATCTTAGGGAGAGGCTGTTGACAAACAGAAGACAAAGCCTGCATTGTGCTGGGGGCGCTTTGCAAACCAGGAAAGAGCTCTCCTTTCATGCAGCAGGAGGTGGTATCCTCAGCTCTGTCATGGGGACAGTTTGATACCCACTTCTGCATGGATGCTGTCATCTTAGGGTCAATTAATCAGCCCTTGTGTAGGCAGAGCACATGCTTGACTGTATCTGGTGGAACAGAATTTAATTACTGGATCGAGAGGGGTTCTTTTTACACTGAAATTAACATCACCATTCTCATTTGGAATCAATGGGCCTCTTGAATTAATTTCTTGTTTATGGCATTCGTCTCGCAAATGAAGCTTTGATCTTTTATGCTAATGAATTGATACACCACAAAGATGCGAAGAAGTGTGCTAACAAAGACACTGTTGGATGACCATGTGCATGGTTACGGTTAAATGGAGCTTCTGCCAGTACCTGCTGAAGTGCAAAGGCTCTCTGCCTTCTGCAAGAGTGAAACAAGGCATATGGAAGGGCTGCTCTGCATTGAGAGGTGCCCAGCTGAGCAGGGTGACAGCAGGAGGGCTTGAGCTCAGGGTGCTGTGAGAGGGGCACAGATGTGCTATGTTCCCTCAGTCACTGGTGGTGCTGGAAGGGAAGAAGCACAGCAGTGACAGAACAGGGACGCAGTCATTGCCTGATAGCATCTGCACGTGGAGATTTGCTCCAGGCTCGGGCCTGGCTGTGATGTGGGAATGAATAAATAGCAGAACTGAAGAACTAATACTGGAATTTCCAAACTCATCTTGTACCTTGTAGCAACATTTTTGTTTATGGAGAATGGGAAAACAAAAACAAATATCTTGAAGGGTTTTACACCTTGCATGTACATTGTTAAAGTACAACCCAAAGGGAAGCAGGCCCCGGATATCTTGGTTTGAAGGGGGAAAACAATTTGGGATGCAGCAGTGTTGGGAGCTGCTGGAAGGAAATAGAACTGCGTGTTTAAGCCCTTGCAGGAGAGTACTGTAAAAACTTGATATAAAAATGGTTTTATCAGGAAGAAAAAAGAATAAGATGACACCACATTCAAAATGTGTTCAACTGATTTACAAAGGAGGAATTTGGAAATGCTTTTTTCTTTAAATTTTTAAGGCATCCTTGAAAAAAGGACCCAAGAACTCGGCTGCTGCTAGATGAATTCCCAGCAGTAGCAGTGTGCAGCTTACTGCCTTGGCAGTCCTCAGGTTATTTTTGGGAGTAATTAAATATGATCTTATGAAAAAGCACTTAGAGCTGATCTGCTCTTTAGAAGAATATGTTGATTTCTGTTTAAAAATCAGTGTTTTACTTCAGGATCTATTGGTTGCACTTGCAGTGATGACAGAGGTATTTAACCCAGAGTTTCAGAGCAGCTGAAAGCAATATGTTATGTATGTTTGGTTTTCTTCCTCATAGCTGTTGACCGTTTTTCTTTCCCCAAACACTGCAGTGCCACTTTCTTCCCTACCATGTGCTGATCTCACCTTCCTCTGCTTTGTGCTCTACTCTTTTGATCAGTTTCACTAAATCTTAACATTCAGGTCAAACCCTCTAGCTTAGGAATGCCTGGGATGGAGCACATTCAGCCATCAATGTACAACACTCAATATAAGAAGAGACAGAATAAATCAGACTTAAAATGTGAACTGTTTGTTGACAAAGAGATTGTGAGATTCAATTAGAAGGACACAAATGGAACAGATAAGGGTTTTTAAAATTCAACTTGAAACTGCTGCCTTTTCTTATGCTGTGAAAATCTCAATTTTTGGATAACTTTGATCCCAGAGGTCCAAAGGTATGTGAAGACGTGCTGACTTGTGGCTGGTAGAAAACAACGGCTTAGCTCGCCTTCTTGCTGGTGGAGACTGTGTGTGTGCTACCAAGCAAATGCAGCTGAGTATGGGCAATGTGCCCTTGTGTGTCAAGTCAGTGCTAGCCTCTGCCTCTCCTCAAGGAAAAGTGTGAGGTTCTTGAGGCTTCTTGCAAGTAAAAGAGCATCCCTTCTTAGGGCTGGGATTGCAGCCCAGTTCAGACGGGGTTGATGTACTGCTGATTTCGATGGAGTCAGGAAATCTCCTTCAATCCCTTTGGTCCACAAGACAGACATGGGAAGGACAGTGCCTGGACAAACTTTACTGCAGACAGCCACTTCTGAAGAGAACTGAGCTTTTCAGTCCCCTTGGCTGCACAGACCTTGGATTTACAGATGAGTCTTGTCAACAAGGGTGGGTATTAGAACATAATACAGCTTGTCTCTTCTGTTTCTATAAGAGCTCTTCATCTTGTTACCCAGGCATTCAATACTGCTACAGAAAGCACACAAGCCCACAGTAGCTGGTATTTTCCATCAAAGCTTGTTCGAAATTGTACCGACATGAGGTAGTTTAGGTGATCTGATGAGGTATACTTATAGCTCTTCTGACAACAGCACATTTCTAGCAGGATTTAGGGTGTTGGAACCCTGCAGAGTCTCGGTCTTGGGGTCTTTCAGAAACACCCCAATTTCAGCTATAGGTGAGCCTGTCTAGTTAGGTTGTCTCTGCCCTAGGCTTTGCCCAGTAGAGAATGGGTACAGAAATTCGTACCGCCCTGCGAGAGCTCAGGATGTCACTGTGCTGAGCAGCTGGTATTAAAGCCTTTGTTCTATAAAAAGTGGCAGGGTACAAAAGACATCACCAGGGAAGGAAGTGAAGCTCATTCTCCTACCTCCAACTTTCCTTTTCTCCACACTGGCTTTCATGTCATTACTGTTTGTTAAGACAGCAGTTCAGTATTTATAGTCATGTGAGATACTACATTAAAAGATATAGAAGCTTAAGAAAACCTAACTCTGATCTTAAAGATGGTCCACTGCACCAAAGCATGTTATCAGGAAAACGAGAAAAATGGGAAATACTGTCTTTGTTTACATCCCATTCGTAAAACACCACACAACTTTCAGAGCTCCTGCATGCGATAGGACTGAATTAAAACAGGAAAGGGCAGCAGTGCTTGGGATAACCCAGTTATGTTGAACAATTGCTGTGCAAGGCACACGTGTGCTCATGCACACACAGGTTTGGGGGGTGAATTGACCTGGATATGAGTGTCTGCCGATCACAACTCTTATCCTGGTGCAAAGGAGCAGTGCTGGGATGGTTACTGATACTTGAATAAATAAATAGCCCTGGGCAACCTGAGATGCCCAGCCTTGTCGCAGCCTCCCCGGTTTGGATTCCGGGTGGTACAGCGAATTCAGTCCACTTTCAGAAGTGGAGCTGGTCTTGTGTGATTCCGTACAATCAGCAGGATGCTTTCACAAGGTGTGCTTTCCGTTCCAGTTTCATGGGTTTAAGCTGAAAAATCCTCAGTCCTCTGTCTGTCAAAAGATTCATATCTGGCTGGGTATTCCCAAAAGCACTCAGGGCTTAATGAGAAGTCAGGCTACTCACAATCTTAGCAAACCACTTTCTTGTGACTGATTTGCTTTTCAGAGTTGCAAAAACAACCAGTGGAAATTACTGGTAAGAAATGTCATCTGCTTTGTAATTAATCACTGCAAATTTGACTTCAGGGTAGAAGTTTACTTCCTTTTTAAGAGTGTAATGATTTTCCCAGCCTGTATATTTAACATTTTCCTTAAAAAAATTTTTTTAAAAATATGTATATTCTTACAAGATACTTTGTTGGCACGTGAGCCTGGGAATATGCTGCAGTTTGCCACCTTCTGTTTTTGCCATTTGAAAAAGCTAATTTTGTTACTGGGTTTGCTTCCAGCAATTTCCAGGCAGCAGCTGCAGTGAGGTGCAGTGAAGGAGCCCCTTCTGAGGGATTTCTGTGCATTTTGAGAGGGTGGATTTATTTTCCCTTTTCATTACTGCTTCATCGCTAGAGGAAACTGTCCTATCCGTTCCCCAGCTCCAATCCCCACAACCCCTCCCCCCGCCGTGGGCATCTTCTGTGCTTTTAAATGAGTTTCTGAAAGCCCTGATTGTTGCCTAGTTAAGGACCCAGAGAGCTATAATCACTCCAACTCATTTCCCTGATTTAATGAGCAGCGCAAATCACTGACAGCTTCAGACACTGTCAACTTCTGAAACACAACTGCACCCTAAATCCTTCATCAGCTTGGAATAACTCTGAAACGCTGGAATTATTAGCCTGGCCTGATGTATAGGAGATGACTGACCAGATAATTAGATGGAGCTGAGGCTGGACCTGGAGATTTTATGTGAGAAGTAAACAGAGGGGTTTAAATATGTCTATTGTGCAAGATACGGGAATGTGATAGTTTGATTTGCAGGAAAAGAGAAAAGCATTTGTCCCCAGGGTATGCGTTTCCTTCAAAGCAAAACCAGGCGTGTGAGTAGCAGAACAATTTGTGTTACTAATGGCAGCCCCCAAGGAATGACATGCTGTGGATGGAGTCCATCTGGAGGGAGAGTTATGAAGAATTTGAAAATGTTTGGAATCTTACTAGCAATTTTCTTGATTAAAATGATCCAAAAATAGGACCATACTGTCTTCCAGGTGCTACGTACAGAGGGCTTGCCCTCTTGATCACTCTTGTCATTATAGCCAGACATTAGAATAGCTGAGCTCAATGAATGGAACGTTCTGTTTTGCTGTTGGATCTCAGTGACTGAATGCAGATTTTAAGCACTGTAACTGAGAATTGGATTTAGCCTGGTAAGTGTAAAGAGATATAAGTAATAATGCAGCTCCTAATCACCTTATTTTAACAGCTAAACTGGTCAGTAGTGATTAAGCTTGAACAGCTGATATAACCTCTGCTGGGGAATGTACTCCAGCACATTTGAATGCTTAGTGCATTGAAACCTGTGCCCACTTACTCATTTCTATTGATGTTATTCATTAACATGACCTTGGGTGCCAAAATAACAACCCTTGGAAAAGCTAATGCTTCTGCATACGTAATTAAAATATAAATGTGCATTTCATAATGGCTATAATTCTTACTCCTGATGGCTGTATTTTGGGAGTGGATGTCCTCTGTCCTCTGCTGGCCTACTGAAACACTGTCCTTGGTGAGATGGGGTAAAAAGGAGAAGAGGAATTGGTCCTGGCTGTAGTTCTAAGTTAGTTCTATATAGTATTTTTTTAAAGATTATGTTTATCTACATTCAGTTGCTAACTGAATGAAATAATGATGAACCTTCTAGGAAGTGTTGGGTGAGGGACTGTCATGCTGTTATTGGGGATGACAAAAAGGAATGAGCAGCGTTTTGGTCTTATTCACCATTTCTTATCTTTTGTGACAAAAAGCAAGGCAAGGTTGTTGGTGAGGTGTTCCACTCGTAGTTCTTGACTTATGAATTGTTCCTCAACTCAGTGAATAATATAATATGTCTGAATAATAGAAATAATCTTCATCAAGAGGCTGCACACAAAAACACAAACTAACTGTGATCAGAGTAGGCCTCAAAATGCATATTTTTCCAAAGGTGCTGTTTAGAAATAGGGGGCAATATGATGATGTAGGAGCTAACTAATTTTAGTGAGACTTATTTTCTGTCTGTGTTAGTGAGGGATTCATTTTGGTGTATAAATGCACTAGATTTAGATGGTTTTGGACTGGGCTCATCTTTCTGCTTCCCAGCACTGGTCCTTAGTTGCTCTCTAAATACAGGTCTTGGGGAACCTAAAAGACCTGTGCTGGCACTGACATGAAGCCATACAGCTGGGCTGTTGGAAACAATGAGTTACATGACTTTACAGATGTAGCTGGAGAGGCAAAACTAGAGCTCATAATCTCCTTGTTTAAGCTGCAGTAGTGCTCTGGGATTTCTGTCTGGGGCAGATTTTCATTCTGTACTGTGTGCTGTTCAGGCACAAATGAAGACGTGGACCTTGACCTAAGAAGTTGGTAAGAATTATTTGTCTGCATGTAATCCAGAGTATATTTAGCATTTCCCAGGCATAGACAAACAACAGCTTTTGGCTCGAGCTGTTTCCAGCCTAAGGCTTTGTAAGCAAACAGTGGCCAGGGTGAGTGAGACCTGTTTACATGAATTAGCAAAATTCACTGAGACTCATAGAACCTGTCAGCAAAGGGATTTTAAGGTTGTTCTCAAATTGCTGCCCATGTAATTGTCCATATAAAGCTGCTCTTTTAATTGTCAAGGGATTCTTTAGAGCTTGGATTTTTACTTCCTGTTATGTCTGGGGTGGAGAGGTCCCTTTAAAATGGTGGTCTACCCATGATGGCCTACCCCAGTTAATTTATTTTCTCATAACTGTTTCAGACTATATTGTTGGATCTCTAATGGAAACAGGATCCCTATCGTTCATCCTAAAAATTACTCTTCAAAGGCAGTAGGATTTGTACTCTGCTGTAGCACACAGAATGATACACCAAGAGCTGTATCCCTGCTACTTCTGGCTTTAATGAGAAGTAGGTGGAGGAAGACAGTGAAGTATGAAGGATATCATATTCAGTATTATATCATTGCACATTTGCAGAGTTATTAAATAATTGAAAACAATCTAGCTGGTGCTTCTGCATTTTGGAGAAAGAGCTGACTAAAAACAGACCTTACCAGCTAACTGCAGTCCCACATTTCTTTGTAGAACTAAAGGATGGAGCAGGAATGACTATTCCACTGGGGACAGTGGGTCCATCCACACCAGACCATTATAACAATCTGGTTCTCATTTCTTCCTATACAAAGTGCAGTTGGCACATGCCAGCAGTAAGCTCTGCATCCCAATGTGCTGAAAGTAGAGAGTATATAAACCAGCACTGTAAGTACTTGTGGGAACAGGAACTGTATAGTGCTTGAGCAGTTGTTCTCTATAAGCCTGGTAATTTTCCCAGCTGAAAAGCATTGTGAATGCAACTGGAATGGAGTTTACATGGAAATTGATTTCATTTTCTTCTTAGGTCGCCCATCATGTGGTTTTGACTTGGAAACCTACACATAATGACAACTGAATAAATCATTGCACTTTCTTCCATAAAAATAACTTCAAGCTCTTTTGTCAGATTCCAAGGGTAAGAGGATCCTGTCAGAAGACAGGCCTGCAATAGATACCTTAGATGCAGTGATGAATTTGAAGCCAGGCAATCTCAGGTGCAACCAGAGCGTGTTTAGATAGCTATAGCTTCTTGAGTTTCCTGTGGAGCCTCTGAATGAGTGGCTTTGCTCTTAAGTATTCAGCCCAACAATTAAATGCCAAAACAGTGTTTGCCAAGAGTTGCTTGCAAGAATAAGGGTCCTTTCTAAGAGGAGACAAGGCAAAGGTCTGTAGTGAATGTTTATACAGATGGTAAAGCACTTTAATATACAACAGGACACACATTGCCACACACTGCGAGAGAGCTGTTCATTGCCTCACTTAGGGCAGTTCAGCAGGACTTGGGAGACACAGCTGGATGCTCTGAATCCAAGCTGCTGTTGGGTCTTTTTGTGATAACTGTGCACTGGTGCCCTTCTGAGTTGTTTGAGCTCTGGAAGGCAATGCCCAAGAGGAACAATCTTCAGCCCGTCTTAATCCTCTGGGATCACTGCTCTCCGTGCTGGAAGACATGCAGGGCATTAAGGGGCAGTAAGTGCACTCCAAAGAGCTGCAGAGAGCTGCTTTTCACAGCTTGCCACCAGTTGCATGTTGCAGTCGCTTGTAGAAGCAACATGTGCTGCAGCTCCCTGACATTTGACGAATGAGTTGTCTTAGCAAGAACCATTGTGGCCAAGTGTGGAGAACTGCCTGTTGTAGGTCTTATTTAAGTAGAAGGAAAAGGTAAAGACTGAAAGGTCTGCTTATGTAAATGAAAATACACCTCTGGGAAAGGCTGAAGTGAGAATTAAATGGTGGAGATGTTGGGGGCGAAACATCTCAGGGAAGAGTAGTGAGAAATTAAATAATGGGGAAGAGGGGAAAGGTCAGGAACAGTGATAGTTCTGCAGGTTTACATTTGGCTCCTGCTGAATGAATGGTAAGGTAATGAACAAACAGTAATTAAAATCCACGCTGCTATGTAAATGCCAGATTATAGCTGTGATCTTTTTGCAGATCTGCCTTTGATGTGAGTGGGAGTCTGCATACTGTCCTTGGGAATGCTTAAGCCTAAATGTATGCTCAAAAGCATAAGAGATTCAGTCCTCGACCTGGCACGAGCTGATTTCCCTTTGACATCTACGAGCAACACCCTGAGCTGTAGGAGGATGAGAATAGATGCAGCTAACTGCTCGGTGTTTCCAGTGTAGCAGTTTCCCTTTTTCCTGCAGATGAGGGTGTTCCACTGCTACCTCCCTGCACAGTAGCTCCAATTTGCCTGGGTTTATAACCTGATACAATACCTAGAATTTCACTTCTTTCTGCAAATGGGGATGTGAAACCATGTGGGGAAACCATGCTCTCAGGTGAGCAGAAAATATTCCACACTCCTGCTAAGAGAATAATGGATGTTTTTTCCCCAGGTGGGAAGGATGCAATGGGATAGGGGAAAAGCCATTGACAACTTCTTTGCTGAGCACATCCTCATAGTTCTGTTTCTATGGCAATCTTCATGTGAAATGTGTTGGTAGGAAAACATTAGTTACTATGGAAACAACTTTCCTGTAAGTGAAAGTTTACTTTGTAACACATGATGCCTAATATTAGTTTTTTTAAGTTAAACCACCCACATGTGTGTTGAAATCAATAAACAGATCATTGTACTCAAGCCTGCATAGCTGGAAATGTACAGAACTTTCATGTCTTCCACCAAAACCATCTGCTTGGCTTTGGCCAAAACCAGATGGACTTCTGAGTAGCAATTAGGACAATAGAAATGTTAAATTACACATGGCACAAGGGACTCCCGGAATGGCGGTATCTGGAATTCTGGTTGAGACCTTTAGTTCTATAGGAAAATGGACTATTTTATTCTTTGCAGGTTTCAATTTTTATATTAAGAAAGCAGTGTGGAGATGACCTTGGTTACTAGGCTGTACCAATAGGACTCACCCTAATGGCCACTGGGACTTTAAAACTGCGGGGAGAATTTGGACTTTTTTTACATTCTTTTCAAGGATTGCCCTTCTGAAAGGAAGACCTGAATCTGTGCTCTGCTCTGCTGCAGTATGCACTGATATTGCTTCCAGCCCTGTCGCAATACAGTTAACAAGAATTGACCAGTGGAGCACTTCAGCAGTATTGCTGGGCTCTTTGCCTCTGCTTTGGAATTCTCCCAAATGCTTTTTGGTTTGTTACACCCACAAAATCACTCTTGCTGGGTAAGCTGAGCTTCTCAGAGCTCTGCTGGTAAGGTGACAGCTTTTAGGTGTGGAGAAGGCCATTGTTGTCTTGGAAGCACATTCTGAGTAATGAGTTGATTTCCTTGCTATGCAGTTTATTGTGTTATAAAGCGCCGACAGCAAAGCACGGTGGTAGCATTTTAAATGTCACCAAGGTAACCATCATCAGTCACCTCATTGCAATTTCACATATAGAGTTCTCCTCTTGGAAATATGAGACTTCCTTGTTCAAAAATTATGCAGGCTTTAAGATTACTTCTGAGCTTCAGAAAATTCTTCTATTATTCCTCACTGTGTACATTAGGCTAATACAGCTCTGAGTTACACTGACATGAAACTGCTGCTGGGGATTTAATGTAAAGGATTTCCTGCCTTTTGTGCTCTTAATTGCCAGCTGTTTTTGCATGCTGCATTACATCTGCAGATAGTGAAACTATATTAATGGGTTAGCAATAATAAAAGAACAATTTCCTATCATTTCTACGCTTACAGCACCGTTAGTGAATCACTGCTTTGCAACCCATTCCTGCACCTCCTCCTGTGAAATAAGTACTGTTGAATATTGTCATCACTTTTACAGTCGAGTACACCAAGCTTGAGAGAAGATGAGATGCCTGCCTGCACAACAGCTGCAGGTACAGGAAGCTGTTACAAGTGCATGTATGCCTTGCTTACTGCATCTGAGGACTTAGAGAAGGTCTTAAATCCTAAATCAAGTAGGGTGTGGAAAACTTTCTTCTGCTCCAAAAGAGAGGTCAGGTGCTGGAGCAGGCAGCCCAGGGAGGTGGTGGAGTCACCGTCCCTGGAGGTGTTCAGGAAAGGTTTGGATGTGGCAATAAGGGATGTGGTTAGTGGGCAGTATTGGTGGCAGGCTGGTGGTTGGACTGGATGATCTTAGAAGACTTTTCCAGCCTTTGTTTCTGTGAAACCCTGCCTCCTTTTATCTCCATAAACTATCTGAGATATGGAAAAGCTTTTTAATTCTATTTAATTGTACTTTCTGTAAAGTACTTCAGAAAACAATCCTGGCTCAGACATTACTCACAAACCTTTTGTTCAATGTTTGGCAACTTATTTCTAGCCTAGAGATTTTCCACCTGGGAAGTTACTTTTAGGCCATATATTGCTTGGCTGGAGGGGAGGATTGTTCCTGGAAAAGGAATGACTGAACCAGCTAACGTGTATTGCTTTATAGCAACTGCAAAGAGCTCACAAAGATTCAGCTTCCACAAGCACTTGATTTGATTGCTCTTTGGAAGGTCATCCTGCTTAAGCAATCACATTTTCTTGGAATATTCTCTTTTACAACTTTGGTTGTTTTGTTGGCGTGGAAAACTGACGCTCTTCTGAGTACTTGTATCAGTGCAGTACTGCACAGCTGTAGGTTAAAAATAATAATTAAAAAGTGTTGTGTATGTACAGATGCAAAATGAGGTGCAAAAGGAAGCTCTCTGCATGTCTGTACTGGCTCCCTAAGAGTTAAATGTCCCATGTCAGTAGCCTGGACTTGCTGACTATTCTGAGTACAGAGGCTGCTCTGTGCCCCTGAGAGATGAAGCAGCAGATGTGTGTGGCCAAGGATCAGAGGTTTATCTTGAGTCAGGCTGAACTGTATATTCACCTGGAAGTTGGAGGCAGCTTATAGAACGTGATTCTTTACAGAACAGAACTTGAAGAGAAAATGTGGAGCCGTTAAAATCCAAGGAATAAAGCATTTAGTCGGCAGTCTGTCCCTGGTGGAGAGACAGATTTGTTAACAAGTGGAGCATGGAGCTGGGAAGGAAGGGAGCAAAGACTTCTTCAGTGAGCAGAGGGCACTGATGCTGGAGGGCATGGAGAAAAGCGTACAGAGATTGGGTGGTATTGGGATCACAGAGTCATTAAGGTTGGAAAAGACATCTAGGATCATCAAGTCCAGTTGCCAACATATTACCATCATGTCCACTGACCACTACCCTAATTGCAAATCTACACATTTCTTGAAATCATTTCAGAAACAGCCTATTCCTTGAAGTGCTCCTCCAGGAGCTTCATACCTCTTCATCCCGTTCTGCTACGTGCCTTTTACACCAAGATGCAGATCGTTTATTATTTATCAATTATTTTTAATTGAAGTTAAGAAATGACATCAGGGTGATTGTTCTCAGGTCCCTTTCCACCAGGTGACGTATATATTTTATGGAGTTTAGGCAGTTTTGGATTTACATGTTTAGAAACTGCTAAAAGATTAGAGTTTATGTACTTCCACTAGCTCGATTTTTTTAGTGTAAATGATGCAATTGCAAAACTTGCTGCTGCTTTTGGCTTTTTAGCTACTTTGGCTTTTGTGCTGCTGACTTATTCTGTTGGTTCAGATGCGAGGCCCTTGGCTTTCAGAGTCCGGAGAGGCAGCTGCCCACAAGGCTCCGTCCTGCAGCAGAGAGGGCAGCCTTCCTTCAGAGGATTCAAAGTCAAGAGGGTTGGATGATTAGATTAGATTAGATTAGATTAGATTAGATTAGATTAGCCTTCTGTTTTCTGAAGGAGTCTGAAACTTAGAGTAGAAATGCAAACGCACAAGCTGTTGATTCTGGGCTCCTATAATAGCCTTGTTCATAGTGCTGCAAGAGTTTTCCTTCAAGCACATTTGTGTGGGGCAACTGTGGCATCAAGTGATTGGGATCCATCTGCCCATCCTCTGCGTGGGGCCTGGGGACTAGGCAGAAACAAGATCTGTTCATGGGTGCATGGAAAATATAATCTTCCTGCTGGTTCTGGGGTATTCCCAGCCCAAGAGTTCTATTTAACTCCTCTGTCCCTGCGCTAAGAGGGGTGAAGCCTCCTCTGGCCAGCAGGACTGACCTGGAAGCTAGCTGCTCTACAAAGCACGACGCCTATGAAAAGCTGAGGAAGCTCTGTAGTGGCTGATGGGAAAGGCTCTTGCTTAGCTGTCCAGAATGAAAAAAAGGTCTTCCTTTGCTTGCTCTACAAGCACCACTGATCAAAGGCTGCTGTTTTACTCCCACCTCATTAGTGCTTCCTTCCACAGGAGATGTCCGGGGAGATGGAGCTGCACCCAGGTGGAGGTGGGGGGGGTGCAAGGACTCAAGGGGTATCTTTGCTGTTTATGATGATGCTCAACATACGGGGCCATCGGACCAGACCCACAAACTGCTGCCAGGTGTCTAAAGAAGGGATGGTGAATTGAAGCAGTGACTATCAGGATAAGCAGATCTGTCAGTAAGAAGACTTTCTAATCTGTTGCTTTAACTCATGGATTTCTGGTTTGACTTTCCAGTTTTCCTTTCTAGAAGACGGCTTTTATTCATGCATAACTTTTAATATGTTTGTACTGGAAAATCTCTGTGTTAGTTACTCCTCTGTGATACATCCCGGAGGTGAGGGCTCACATAGGCAGTGATCTTGGAGCTGATTTGATCTAATGGATGTCTGGAAGGGATTTTGGGAACTACTATTTCAAATATTTTGTGTTATGGTTTGTTGGAAGTTTGACTGGTTCTAGGCATTTCACTGAAGATCTGAGAGTAAATTCCAATATCGACCCATTATTATCCATACAGAAAAGAAAGAACATGAAGTCACTCTTTTCTGCACTGGTAACTTAAGGACAGTGATCTAATTTGAGTACCATAAATTATACCCATGAATAAGCATGTCCTGTTTCTTCAGAGGTGCTGAACACTTCTGTTGACTTCAGTGGAAACTGGAATAAGCCCAGTGCATGCTTTGCATGAATCATGTTACATAACAGAAAAATGATGGTAATTTATGTTCAGCACTGTGATGAAAAGTTCTTGAACTCCTTTTGAGTTTGAAAGATGGGAAAACTGGAGACTTACACTGAGACTTTCAATTCAGCTGCTCTTCAAACCTGCACTGCGCTTCTTGTGTGCAGCTCCACTATAATACCTGCCCAGGAGCTCCTTCCCACCTTCTCAGTGTGGGCCACTTGCAGAGGATGCTGGTACCTCTTGTGCGTAATACCTCTTGTGCTCTTGTGGCCTAATGCCAGCACAGTGCTGAACACCTGGGGCTCCCTGGAAGCCGTGGGTGTTTGGTAGGCTGCTGCACAGAGCCTGCACCTTCTTGGCATGAGAGATGTTTGTGCCATTTGGTTACACCTCGTGCTGCTGGGAAGACATGTGCAGGTGGCCTTACTTACTGCTTGCACTTGCAAAGCACAGATGTGAGCAGATACAGGACAAGAACAGAGGCTGGGAACACGATGTCTTCAGCCCTTTATTGTACAAATCAGGGGTGCTCTCTGCAGGCAGTTCCCATGCAGTCGCTCCTGCTCAGGGTCCTGCACCTTTCATTAGGAAGAGTGGCCAATGTGTGCAATAACCATACGTTCCCTCGGTCCCCTCCAAGCACTGCTCTTTGCTTTCAGCAAGGGTGAGGGGAACACCGAGTCTGAATTAGAAACAGGAATAAAAATGAAGTAAGGAAAGCAATCAGAACACCTAAAATGTGGCACTATTTTTAGTCACGAGTAGAAAAAATTGTATTGAGTGTTGTTTGATCATAATCTAAACAGCCTAAACAACCCTTTGAATTTGCAGATGATGTGCAATAGGGGTATTTTTAGCTGATGTTGCTCAGATCCCGAGGGAGGATTTTTGGTGTGTTTCAGCTTATGACGTTTCTTGCATAATAAGCTCTGGTTTTCTGCAGTAGTTTAATTTTCTGTGAGCCATTCCTGTACACAAATAACTTTTCTTTGTATTCCTCAGTGGCAGTTTTCTTTATTCTGGGTGCTGAATTCAAGGTAAAAACTTCACCAGAGGGCAGGAATGCAATCTTTTAATTTACAGCGTTTGTCCCACATGGACATGGCTGCTTATCAGCTTTTGTTATGGATTTCTCTTCTCTCAGGTTGATGCTCAGATGAAAATGTGTCAAAGAAGCACAGTTTTTGCTGCACTTTTAATTGTGAAACATTGGTCGTTTTTGCCATACTGTAACAGAACTGCATTCAGAGGAGGTTCCATTTCCCTGATTTTTGTCAAAGACAGTCTTGCTAGCACATGAACTCAGTCACTGTTGCTGTATGGGATGGAAGGGCTGGTGGGAGGCCATGACTAATTTCTGAAGGTTTTGCAGAAAAAGGGAAATAATTCCCTTCTTCAGGGGCCGATATTTCAGATGCTTCTGCACTCATGACCCGGATGGCCTATGGTGGAAGCACAGAAGGCCCGTGCGCTGCAGAGGAGATTTGCCATCTGAGGTGATAAGAAGGGAGCAGCTGTGCGGGCTGAGCAGGTTTATTGGAAAGGAAAAGAAAAGGCAGGGACTGAGGAAGAGGTGACGGAGTGGAGGCAGCCTGGAAGGATAAAGGCGGGGGTCGCTTTCCTCAGCTGCCCTCTGCTTCAGCCGTGCTCCCAGCTGTGCACCGCAGCGCTGCTGTCTGAACCACTGCACGGCTGGGCCATGGGGCTCGGTGTGAGCATGGCACTGAGCGCTCACCTCTGGGTTTTCTCATCTCCTTCCTATCTGTGCAGCCAGGGCCAGCGCGGGCAGTGAGCGGGCTGCAGCTTTGGCTGGCTCCGGCTTCTCTATTTCTCACTGAGACAGAGCAGAGTTGTGCCAGTGACAACAAATCTTTCTCCGGGTGACTGAACGATAGATCTACAAATACTAAGAGTGAATGTGATCTCTGTGCTGCTCTGTTCCAGCGTGTGAAAGCAAAAGGACATGCTGCTGTAAGCAGAATGGGAATCTTGTATTTTGACTGATAATAAAATTCCATCCACTGCTATCAAACATTTCAAGGACAGCGAGCAATATTCACCGAATTGTGGTTCCCTGTTGTTAATGGTCAGTCCCAGCAGCAGCCTGCTGAAGTCGCACGGATTGAAGCATGGCACGTTTCACCATTCTCAGCAGTTCCTGTGAAAATTGGAGTACGTACAGAACTGCAGATTGGTTTAATCACAGAGATGGCCGCAGTCCGGCTCCGGGCTGTTGTTTAACACAGCGCTGACTTCAGCCTGGATTTTCTTTACCTGCACACTACTGTCCATTTGACATTTTGGGATCTTTGCCATCTCCTCAATTTATATAGTTGTCATAGGAACTATTTTCTTAGCTGTGTTCTGACTTGTTCCATGAGGCACTTTATTGTATTATAAAGTGTTGACAGCAAAGCACAGCAATAGACTTTTAAATGTCACCAAGGTAACTACTGGCATTCAATGACAGCTTCAAATAAAGATGAATCCTTTCTGCAAATGTGACAGTGACAGTCAAAAAACGTGCTGAGGATGGAGGTAATTTATGATACTACAAAGATTTCTCTTGCTACTTTGGAAGGTTAATTGTGCTCACTCTGATTTTCAGTAACACAAATGTGTCATGGCTTATGCTCTATTCTTGAAGAATAGATGATGTTTATCAAGACATTCAACCACTGGTGTTCTGTATATTTTGTTGTTCTCATCCACAGATGAGCCTGTCACTCTGCACAACAGACCCAGGACATCTCAGACATGCTGTATCACCAGATGTAACTGCTTTAAGCAGTGTTTCTCTGCTTTACACAAACGTCCCAGAGATCAGAGCAGACATCAGACCTACCTGCAATCTCTCGAAATCTCTCCTTATCTGTTTTCTTTATTTGAATTTTCATGTTAAAGGTGAAAAGAACAGAGCATGACAATGTCAACTGAGGAAAGCAATTATATTTTAAGGTGACGTGCTTTATGAACAGCATCCTGATTGCTTAGCAGAGCTAAAAATAGATGACTGATTAAATAGCTTATCAATATGTGGAGACCTGGGAGTAGTGCATTTTTACTGTCGCCTAATAATTCCATGCCTAATAGTGCCCTAGCATTGGAATTTAATGGAGGGGATGTAGGTGGCTCCTTCAAGAAAAAGTGCCCATAATAAAGGGGGTAAAGGAATGTATTTCTGCCCAAAACAGACTGTACTTTTTTGCTCCCTCAAATGATTAAAATAAATACCAAGATCCCTTATACAAAAGGGTAATAGGGACAAGCATGGAGTCCTTGTCCTCATGTGCCATGTAACATGAAAGCCAAACAAAGGACTTGAATTTCTGAGGACCTGGTAGAGGAGGTACAGCTTTTGCTGCCGGAACAGTTTTGTTATCTTTGTTTCATGTAACACAAAGACATTTTCTCCCTGTTTTTAAGCCTTTTTTTTTTTTTTTTTTTTTTTTAAATCATCTTAATTCCCCCTCTTTCATCATCAGTCTACCAACAGGACCTTTCCTTCTATGCCCCTAGTTCTGTCCTCCCTCCTTTATCTTCCCTCCCAGGCACACTCTTACTTGGACTTCAGCCTTTCAAGGAATACTGCCCAGAGGGATGGCCCTGCTTAGAGGTCTCCAGATCATTTTATACTTTCCCTGAGAAAAAGCCTGTACATCTGCTGTCTATATGTGCTGGAGCCTCTTGGCTGGTACAAAGTCCAGGGGCTGTGCAAACAACTGATGCAAAGATACATATAGCAGTTAATGCTCTTCTGCCATTTTGTTAGGAGAAACAAAGTTTAATATGTTGTCATGAATACATTTTAATGCCATGCATCACATGTACCTGAGCAAACTGTGTAACTGGCAAACACTTGGTTAGCTCCCATGAACTTGATATCCTGTGAGCTCCATCTTGGGAAGGGCACTTGCCTTTTTTTTTTCTTATTTTTCCCTATGTAAGAGGACTGTGAGCTGCTTGCTCTTTCGGTAACAGTATGAGGTCATTGCTCGATTACAGTAAATTGGTGATTGTGAGTTTTCATTTGGTCCGTAGATGAGACTGATTACACTCCATATCAGAACGAATTCTCAGACGCAATCCTATTACACTTACTTGAAATGTTTTGTTCCAGTCAGTGTTTAGTCTTAAGGGAAAGAGCATCACAGAAGGAGCACTGAAGTGGGAGCTTGGAAGGCTACACACCCATGTAAAACTGGCAGCTTTTGTATTGTTTAAATGCCTTTTTTAGTTTTAATACATTTAAAAATTTTCTAATACAGTGAAATATTTTTAGTGAGACAGAACGGCAGTAGCTTTATGTCTGATCTTTCTCTCTTCCGCCACTGGATCAATTCTCTTGAGGTTGTATTTGACAGTTCCTGAAACTTAATTCAGCAGCTCTTCATGGAACTTGCTGTTAGACACACAGCTGGCTCTGAAATGGTTGGCTCTGGGGCAATCCAACCAGTGCACAGAGGAAGCAGACAGGAGGATCTGTTGGACGGCGTTTTGTCGCTTCTAACAAATGTGCTGGTATGGCAGGAGTGGTTTGTGTCCAGAGAAGTGATTTGCTGATCTACTCTGTAACTTTACACTTCATGAGATGGGAGTCTTGAGAATACCAGAGCACTCCAATCCTCTGAGAATTTATCCTTCAAATGTGTAGTTCTCCAACTCCTGAAGACAAAGTTCTGCAGAATGCCAGTGAGCCAAGCTCCGTGTTTTCTGAGGCACCAGGCCGTGCAGAACTGTTGTTCTTTTGGGTCTGGCATCCGTGAAGTCACCTGGATAGTCTGCACTGGCACTTGGGTGCGTGTGCTTCATAATGATAATCACCACTGCATGCTGCTGAGTACAGTTTAATTCCTTCTGTTAACGCATCCTGCGCATTATTTACATCCCTGGCATACAGCAAACCCTTTTGTTTAAGAGTTCAACTGGCTTGTAAATGACTTTTAAATTCTAAGAACTTGCAAGTGGGCTAAAGTGAGTACACAAGCCAGGTTGACATGAGGGGTATATTTGTAATAGCTGGTCTCTGTAATTTTCTCAAGGCTGTACACAGGGCTGATGACAGGCATTAGAAAGGAGTCTGTGCTTGAGGAACTGGTGAGTAGTACAGCCCAGGCCAGGAAAAGCATGGGGCAATCAGAGACAGAACAACACATCAGGCTCAGTGTGCTCTTTGCTCTGTACATCTAGTGATGGCTTTCTTGTGTGCTTGCCAACCATCCTGCTAAGCAAGGCAGCAAGTGGGAGATTTGTGTGGTTTTGGTGCTGCAGGATGCCAGCCTGCCACTGTTGTGCACAGCCAGGAGGGCCTGGGCTGCAGCCATTGTGACAAAGCAGCTGCTTTAAGGGAGATGCAGAGGGAGAAGAAGTGCATTTTTCTAAAGGTCGGGTAAACTTATGGAACTCTTACAGGCAGAGAAAATTATAGCTTTGGCCTCTTGGCAGTGGGCTTTGGAAGGGGATGAAAAGAACGAAGGCGTAACAGTGTGCTCCAAAGAAAAGTCTCTTAAACACTGCTATTAGAATCTATTAGGAGGATTTCTTCGGGTACAAATGAAAGGCAGCACTTTGGTGTGGAATGTTCCTTACTTTTAACATGTTAAATGGCTCATTTGATTACATGGGCTTGCTTGGCATTTACTGGAATTGCATATTAACTCCTACTGTAACTGATGCTGCCTACAGGTCAGATAACGAAGTTTGAACCTGTGAGCACAGCAAAACTTGTATTTCTTATTTTCATCCACCTGCATAAAGCTGATGAGATCGCATGATGGTTAGGTGCTGGATACAGAGTTAACATCAGTGGTCAGATTTACAGTGTAAAGTTACTGCCCTCGCAGGAAAGAGGCTCCTATGGCTGTGTGTGCATATGTGAGTAAATCTCAAGTATTCATCAGTGGCTGGCTGATCCTCGCTTCGAAAGTAATAATAAATATCATTTGGAAATGTGTAAGAAACAAGCATCCTTCTTGCAAGGTGCATCGTATTATTGTATTTGATTGAGATTTTCTGAGAATGCAACAGCACTGAAGAAATCAAACACTACAGAAAACTCCAGCTAAAACATTTGTAAACCTCAAAAACAAGTAATGTGCTTAAAAGCTTGTTTTCTTTTGCAGCAAGTATATTTGCAAGTTGAGAATAATGCTCAGTTTCAGGACAGAAGTTCTTTACAGCAGCATTTGTGCCTTCATGCTAATACATTCTCCTGAAGTTCTGTCACTGGTTTCAATATCTCCCATTAGTTTAGGTCCTCAAGTCCTTCCTGCCATTTGCACAGGCTTAACCCTAACAGCACCAAGGCATGAAATCTTCAAGAAATACAACAAACGTGGAGATTTGCACATATCGCAACTTCATCCTTCCTTGCAAAGAGTGGTTTCTGCAGATTCTTCTGCACAGGAGCTGAGGATCATGAGGACATTATGGGATTTACACCCTCAGGTATTTTTGGAGAACATAATCTACAGCAGGTTGTATACTTTGTAGCTTGGCTGAGAAAGTCGTAGAAAGTAAATGTTTTTGGCTCTATCCTCCTCGTTTGCTTAAACTATTTTCCGAAAGAGTAAACACTGTCGATGAATGACAGTTTATAACGTTCTTTGGCCAGGCTGATCCCTCATCTCCACACTGTTAGTGTTGAGCATGAACGACTCTTACTGCAGTTTGAGAGACTGAGCACTTCAAATGTGGCTCCTGACAATAGGTGCAGAACTCACCCATCTGCTGAATGGCAGCTTAAATGTGCTGAAATATCCAAATCTGTTTCCATTCCTCTTGACTTTGTGTTTGACAACGCAGCTTGCTGCTTGTTCATCTTTATTTGCCTGAACAGAGTTTTGCTTGTTTGTTTTTTAAAAGCCAAATGACAAATTAAAATCACTTCTTTAAAAATCATGTCAAAGACAAGGACCTCTTCTGTCCCAAATCACAAAGACACTCAGTGGATCTTCACCAGAGAAAAGATTCTGTAACGAGAAACTGATTATTATAGTACAGATTGTGGTGATGATTGTGTTCAAGTCAAACCAAATTGTTGATGAATGTATTGTGAAGTATAAATGGTCCAGAGCTTTTGGTATAGGAGCTGCAGAATCCAGACATATCAGAGCTTGACTTATTTGTGTTGGTTTTTTTTTTTTTTTTTTTTATATATATACTTTTTGATTATGATGTAGGATGAATGAACTCACACAGCTGGTTGTGTGCTGTAAAGTTCTACAAAATAGATGGAGAGAACATCTGGATGTTGTGAGGACAAATGTAGAAAGGAATAAACCTTATTAATCTACGGTGATTTGAAAGATGGACATATTCTGCACGCTGAGTTCACAGCACAGCAGACAATCTGACAACAGTTTTTAGAACATGTACTGTTAACTATACATTAATCGTGCTTTCTTGATATGAGGGCTGTACTGAAAATGCTGAGTCACAGCCTGAAGCAGTGATGGAGCACCTGGTGGGAAGGCAGGGCCAGCCCAGGGGAGCTCAGCTGCGTGCAATGTACTGAGTGATGGAAGGGCTGGAGCCAGGATCCACCTCTCATCAGCCCTCATTTAAGGGTTGGCAGTGGAGGTGAGGGAATCTTACCTGGACATCTCTGTGCCTGTGAGGCCTTCTGAAAGGTAAACAGATTCCTTCATTTGTCTTTGTGCTTGCTGCTGTCACGTTTAAGTAGTTGTTCAGTTGCTGCAGTCTGGGATCGTGTTGCTCTTCTGTTGTTGTTATACCTCCCATTGCACTGCAAGTGATTTTGAACAGATTGTCTTTAGCCCGCTGAGGGTAGCAAGAAGCCAGAGACTAGCTGAAAATACTGTGATTATTTTATAACCCTTATTAAGAATGTGGTAATCTTGCAGGTTTTTTCATTACAGAGAAAGTTATTATGGGTGGTGATCGCAAAGTTTAGCTACTAGAAGGGTAGAAATGAGTCTGATGTACAGCCAGGGAAGAAGTCAATCAGTCCTCTGTTGTAATGACTGCTCAATGTAGAATATTGTGGGAAGGTTCCATTGCTTTCTAGTGAGGAAAGCAAGTGTATTTTGTAATAGCACAATGGTAACATGAAATAACATATTTGGGATGTTGGTTCTGGTTCAGTACAAGAGGCAGGAACAGACTCAAGTGATACAATTAGCAGAGCAAAGCATGAGTTCCCAGGTGCATTACTTAGCACCTTTGTTTCCTGGACTCACCAACAGCTGTTTTGCTGTTGCTGTTTTGCTGCTTGCTCTAGCTTTGTTCATATCAGCTACAAGATTGCTTAGAACCCTTTGCAAAGCCAACACTGGGGATGTGTAGAAACTCACAGCATGGCAGTGATGGCAGAACGTTCTGAGGTGCTAAATAAAACTGTACAGTGTTCACTCTTTCATGCATCCCAAGACAGCATCGTGGCCAGCTGGGAAGCTCGCCTGCTCTAGGTGTTGTTTGGAGTGCTGTTATACGTGGAAGCAATGGGGTCTCCAAGTGTGCTAAGGAAAAGCATGTTTTTTAGATTATTGGGTTTTTCTGATCCAAGCAAGTATTTGGGGAGAAATTGTTCATTCAAAACTGATAATATAGTCTGCCAATGGTGTGCATTGCACCATGAGCAAAATGTGAGTGAAGAGACTGTCTGCAACTCAGTGAGAGGTGACAGTTGGAAAACAGGCTGCTAAACCCAAATGGTGTGTTTGACACAAGACCAAAGGCAGATCACGTTACTATGTGTAACCTTTCCTTGGGAATGGTTAAGTTTGGAGCACCTGGAATTAAATGCTTCGGAAGGAATGCAGGGCCTTGTTACAGCACTGAAACATGAATCCTGAAGTCCGAGACTTTCTGCAATGCACAGTGAGAACTTTGTCCCTGCAGTTCTCAGTGATCCAAGTTTGATTTGGAGGCCTGTAAGTATTAAGGGGATCATTTGGAGTACTTAGGATGTGAAGAGCACTGTGTGTGACTCAAAATATCCACCTTATTTTCTTTATCATAGCTGTCAATTTTTCTGTCTCCTTTAGGAGCAATGAAGGCACACATTCACAAACAATTTGTCTGGGCCAAATGCCAGCAAGCAGTTCTAGGAACTGTGACAACAAAATGTTGGGGCTCCTCAAGGGGAGAAAGATCTCCTGAGAATGAATAAGCCTCATCGAGCTTTAAAAGGTGAAGAAGTCTAATTGGATGCTGAGAGATCCAGTATTGACGAGAGTTGCACCTGAGCAGCAGAACGTGTGCTGCTGGTTGAGCACCTGCTGTAGCATTGCCAAGGCAGAGTGTTGGAGCCGTGCCTCTCGGATCTTGTTGTGCTCAGTAATTTGCTGACAATTTGCTCTTCAGCGTTCCCTTTCACTCAGACGCATTTTCTTCAAATGTTTCTTACCACGATATTACATAAAAATGGACAGCCTATTTCTTAAGAATCTTCAGGTATGCTCAAGGTTTTAGAACTAAAATGATGGAAATATAAATGATTCTGTAAGCAAAATGAGCAGGGAGAAGGCTTGCTGTTAGAGGTATTTGTAGCGTACTGTGTTTGCTAAGTAAAAGCATTTTGCAGAATTGGACCTGATAGCTGTGGTCCATGAAGTTCTGACAAAACCTGGTGCTGGTGGGTGCAAGTCTGCTGTAAAGTGGCAGTTCTGTGTAGTTTCTTAGTAGAATTAATAGGGGATGGGGGAAAGACAATAGGAACAATTGTGAAAAGTAAAGAACATCTGGGAACACAGTCTTGGATGCTGCAAACTGGAAACTAAAGCCTTTCAACAAAGTGCTGTTAGTATGCTCAGAGGAAAGGTGCTGATGCATTACTTATAAATACCACTTTGCTGCACACGTGCAAAACTCCCTCCCTTTCTCCTTGGCTTGCAGAGGCTTTCTCAGGTTCTCATCTAGATCTGGCATATGCTGTCTGCCCTGTGTGGGCCCTTTCTCTTTTGGGAGGAGTGCCGGTGGTTTGGGCTGATCCAAACACTTGAGCAAAGCAGCAGAAGGCCTCTGTAGTTAGCAGTGCTGGGTTAGTAGCAGAGGGCTATGAGGATGTTACTGAAATGGGAATCCACGATGTTAACGCTGTTTTTTAGGAACTTACAACCCCTTTTTGTTCTTGAGCTTGTTTGGGGTGGTGAGACCTGTGTAGCTTTCTGCTTCTGGGACTCTTGTGGGTAAGTGGAGGAAATCCTACATTTTAATAAGGAAATACGTATCTTGCCCTTGACTTCAGGTAAGACAAACTGAGCCCAAATGTATGCTTAAAAAAGCACAGTTCTGGCATAGTATTATTCTGATAAGCTCCTTGTGGGTAATGTTTTATATCTAGGTACATTTTGCTGTATTTGAAGAGGTGACGGATGGTAGTGTAAATCAGAGCTGCCAAAAACCTAAGTGAATATTAAGATTACACTTCTATGAGCATCTCATGGCAAGAGTATTATTTCTGATTTAAGAAACCACCCCTTCCTTCTCCTACTTAAACACTGACTATATTTGGAACAAGCTTGTTTTACTACACACTGCGCAAACGTTTAAGATGTGGCTTCTTCCCTGAGCATCATCTTCTAATAAATAGCGTAGAGAAATTTAGAGGAATATATTATACCTGAAATAGAACTTCCAGTCAATCCACAATCACCAGTGTAGACGGCTGCAGCACCAACAATTGTTTTAATATCCATGAGAACTTGTGTCAAATACAACAGACAAGGAAAGAAAGATGTCTGAATCCTCCTAAAACTCAAAGGTGTGAGGGGTAATTTTAGGTTATGGAGTAAATCATTACAGGTAACTTCATCAGGATTCTGTCCACTGTCAGTATTTTTATCCTCTGTGTTGAGAAAGTCACCAGTATTTCTTTTTGATTTGTGAGAATGGGGTTTCCTTCAGCCATGAAACACTTTGTGTGTGGGTTATCACAAAATGCAGACAGCACATCATTGTTTTTCTCCCCAGTACCTTTATTGGCTACATTGATCTAAAAGAGAAAATGAGATTTTTTTTTTTTTTTTAAAGTTCAAATGTAGTTTAATGTCACTAGAGACTAGAAGATGTGGATCTTCTCCCAGAATCCAAACTGCTTGCTGGCTATTCTGAGCTGATCTACTCTGCAGCAAGAGCGGCCTCTGTGCTTCAGACCCTGGGGAAGTGACCACCAAGCAGTGTCTGCACAGTGCCTCTTGGTATTGCTGTGTGCCTCGTGTTCAGAGCATTGAAGGTTCTGTCTGGGAAAAGGAGTGGTGACGAACTTCAGTAGATGGCAGAAAACCAGTACCCTAAGGCTGCCTTGCAACTGAGCGAGGGGGCAGTGACTGCCCCATGTGGCGCAGCACAGCAAGCCTGTAAAGGGGCAGAGAGATGAATCTACCATCCAGGCTTAAAGTCCACTTTATTTTATGTGTAGGCTTGGGTAACATGCATGGTGCTTCACAAGGACAATCCCTAATGCTGTGTTTATCCAGGAATGCACGATGAGCTGCTGCGGAATAAGTGATCAGTGAAGGCAAGGGGATGAAAAAACAGTGATAGGATTAAGATTGGGCCATGTCATCTGGTTCAACTTCTTTGTAGTGATCTTTCCATATCCTCCTCTTAAGCTTGAAGATCACACAATGTAGTAAAGCTCTGATCAGAAGTCTGACAGCAGACTAATGCAATTTCTCCACATACTAATTTTCACCCAAGGTGAAGGGACTTCCCCTTCATGGTGTTTAAAACCATAGCTTTGTTCATTTCTCACTTTAAGGGAAAGATATTTTGGGCAAATGTATTTATCTTACTCTGTTGCAAAACAAAAAAGCAAACCAGGAGCTAAAGGGACTCTCTTGGTTAGGACTCCAAAACTTCTGTTTGAAAGAGTCCCAGGAATCTGGAAACTTCTCCAGGTTCCCCTTAGCACCAGATGAAGCAAAGCATCTTCCCATTTTCCAGTTGTTCTGCTATGCTTCTCCTCCAGGGCAGTGAAAGCTTTTCTTTCTTGCATTTGTTTCTGTGCCAGCCCTGGAACCGTGAGCTGTGTGTCATCTGGAAAAACACTTAACTGGAAGTGTTCTGAGTCCTTGGCAGGACCTGGGTTTGGACTCAGTTAAAGGGACAGACGTGTTAAATCTCTTCTTCCTTCACCCACACTGGCTCAACGGTCACCTTAATTTCAATTGGAGCACATGTGCATGCACAACCTCCACCCAAAGCTCAGCAGCTGCACTTGGCTGATGTCTCTTCGGGCTTTTATAGCATGAGGGTTGTTGCAGCTGCCTGGTCCTGGGAAGTCCTGCCCTGCTCAGAGGC
Organism: Lagopus leucura; assembly: GCF_019238085.1. Taxonomy (NCBI): domain Eukaryota; kingdom Metazoa; phylum Chordata; class Aves; order Galliformes; family Phasianidae; genus Lagopus; species Lagopus leucura. The sequence goes on along the minus strand of NW_024962293.1, from coordinate 2,746,328 downwards.
TGCTCCTGGGCACACAGGGCAATGGGGAGCCGGGCTTCCCTGGGATCACTGCTTTGGGAGCAGCCTGGGAAGCTTTCCAGAGCTGTGTCAGTGCGACTGCTCTGCAGTAGGCATTGCAGCCTGTGCTTCGTCCTGGAACACGTTTGCTCTTCCTGAAATGTGCCCTTTAGGATTTTGGTTTCGTGTTTCCAAAGCTTCAGTTTTTGTTTAGAACTGGAGTTAATACTTGCCAAAGTGTCCCGATCTTCCTATGATAAGAGCACTGCATCCTGACCGGGTCTCCAAATTTAAACCACATGATTCCTTTCGTACGACAGGAGTTGGGTCGGGCTGCTCACATGTAGGAAGGAGTGGGCTCAGTACTGACATTTCCTGCTGAAAGATCCCCTTTCTCTCTGCCCTCTTTTCCAAGAAGACTGTGTGCCTTTTAAATGGGAAAGAAGGTCTTGTTCCACTGGATGTGGAGAAATAGGCACACGTTTTTCTTTTCTGAAGATTATTGTGCTTTAGTGTTCATTTGTATACATCATGGACTTGCTATTCTCTTGAAATGCTTTCTTCTGTAGGTTCTTTCTATTCCATTCCTGTTGGAAGGAAGCAGAAAATGTGACATTTGACAGACAATATGTGACACATTGTTTTGCAGTTTTGTTGTTCCATGTAATATACTGGATCTTCATACACATCTCCCCTCCAGAGTGAGGTTAACTTCTCAGTTAAGTGAATCCTTATCCTATTGTGTTCTGTTTTCTCCCCTCTAAGAAAAGTGCACCTGTAGGTTCCAAGAAAATTGTGACTGAGATGAGCCACATTTAATTAAAAGTGGTGAAGAGATCTATGCTTATATAGTTATCTGTCCATTTTTATTGGGTACTTCAATTTTAAGTCCTCAGAGAATTGTGAGAGACTTTAGGTTTTCCCTTCAAATCCCTGTAATGATTGTGACTTGGGGCTTCTTGTGGTTTTGTTTCTTTTAATTAAGGACTGAAAATATATAGTGCCATAAAACATCTGGCATAGCCTGTCTCTGTTGCAAAATAATATGGTCCGGTATCCTGTGCGTTTTGTCAGTCATAAATAACCACCTCAGTAGTGTTCAGAGCTCTGTGAGTTTATCTGCCAAATATTGCCAAGTATTTGAATAAAACTCTTGCGCTAATCTCCAGAGCCCTTCTTGCCTTTATTTACTGCAAGTTTCGATTGTAATGGACAGCAACTTCAGCTGTCTTGGGTTATCCTTTACAGCAACTTGCATTCTATGAGCAAGTTACTTATTTTATAGGCAGTCTTTTACTTCTCTTATTTTTCTCCAGAGTAGTTAATCTGTGTTGTTAAATGCGAATGTCTTGCATAGCATTTCCTGATGCATCTTTCCTTTATTTCATGCAAAATGTCTCCGTAGCAGTCTTCATAGTACATTAGAAGTAAGCACACTGACATTAATTACTAACACTTGGAATTTGGGCTCGATATTATAGAAGTAAGACTTGGAGATAATGTAAAACATCTCTAGTTTAAAGGGGCATGTTGGATGGACGATGGGCTGCTTTGTTCTGGTAACTTTCTTTCAGGCTCCCATGCTTCCAAGCTCAGTACTACACCAGCGCCAGGAAGGGATGTTTTTCCCTCCTACAGTAATCCATTTTTACAGGTACAGAGATGGGGTTATAAACGTGGTCTCATCCCTTTAAGCTTGGAGGGAGTTCAGGGCTTCGGGCTGTGATCTGTGTAATGAAGTGTGTGGGGTGAAGGAGGTCAGGGCTGGATCTGCCTTTAACAGGCACTGCTGTTTGCCAGGCTTCAGGATGATGACCACAATTAAGGCTCAGTGATGTCTTTGCTTGTTTGATCATCCTCACAGCTGCAGTCCTCTCTGCAATTCTTGCAATGATGTCACATGGATGTAGGAACCAAAGTGAGCCCATTGAGTTAAAATAATAAAAATAAAGAAAGAAAAAAGTCCAAGGCAAACACCAACTACAAACTTAAATGGAACAAAGGTAACCAGGGCAGTACAACAGCTGCTCAAGTAGAATTATCTCAACAAAAAATCAGAGGGATTTCATTCAGGTGTGGGGGACTCTGAATGCTGTCAGAGATGAGCAGGTTTGCAGACAGGGTTGAATGGCCAGCTCTTCTCACAGCTTTGTTGTGCTGAGCTGCTCAGTGTTGTGTCCTGTCACAGGATGAAGGTGGCAATGGCAGAGGTTTCTAATCAGTGTCTCTCCTGCAGGGATTGCAAACAGAGACTTTGTGCTGCCACATCAGAGGAAATGCATTGGTTCCTGATGAGCTCAAACCATCAGCACTGGTGTTTAGTCTGTGCATTAATTCAGAACTGTAGGAAGAAGTGGTCTTAACATTGCCCTTCTTTCTAAAGAGTTCTGCTGAGCTGAGGAATCCAGTTTCTGTGTGCTGGAGAGCACGAGAGTAATGCCCTGATTTCCCAGTATGTCTGTGTCCTACTCAAGGTACAGTTGCAGTAACTGGGGTCCCCTACACTGTAAGATTGTTTTCAGATTTCAAGTGGCAGCAGACTGTTTTCTTCTCCTCAGAAGCTGACGCACACAGTCAGACAGGCCCTGACATCTCTTGTCTGTGCTGGCACTGAGATGGGGAAAGGAGGGACTGTCTCTTCATGGCAGTGTTTGGGTTGGCTTAATTTTCATCAGCGTGGCATTTTTCTAAATGTTTTGCCACATCTTCATGCAGCAGAGCCAGCAGGATCATAAATGAGTGTCTGCGGAAGCAATGCTCACAGTGCAGCAAAAGTTAGAGGTGCTTTTTTTTTTCTTATTGTGATTAAAAGTTGTTGCAAGAAATCTGATCGTGTATGCATAGCACTCTAACTAGAAATTGCGTGACCGGAAGATGAAGGTAACAAATGAAAAATGCTACATGACAATGGTGATGATGTTTGGCTGATTAGAATAATATCATAAATCCGGAAAGATGCTCAGCCAGAAACTCAGTCAAATTGAAGAAGAGCTGTGGAGCCTCATAGAAATAACATCTCAGTGTTGGAGTAACTGCTGCTTAGGCTGCAAACTAATTGAGAATTGGGGGTGGAGGAGAGCTCTGCAGATGGCTGCTGGGCTGTGTGCACTGAGAATCCTGGAAGAAGATGCAAAAAAAACAGAAGCGTTTGGCATCAAAGAGTAGGCAAATGATGCAGGCTTTGTGCCAGGCAACTTTTTAATACGAGCCTCTATAGATCTGGAATTGCAGGAACAAGCAGAATCAAGAAGCCTGAATTATGAGCATAAAAGCAAAATAAAGCCCATAGTGTTACTTGCAAATTTCTTCTAATAAGTGACTTTGGCTCCAGTGGAAAGGATGTGTGTGTCTGTTTGTTTGGAGAGCAAGGAGGGCAGGGGGCAAACAAGCAAGCTCAGGCAGCAAACAAGGTTTGTGATGTACCAGAAAGAGTCAGTGTGGGTTTCCTGTCCTAATCAGGCAAATCCCATCAGATTTTTGCAGAAAAGCTGTCTTGTTTGAACAAGAGATTCACAACACACCAGAGGACAGTCTGACCTACAGGGAGCTTTCCCAGAGAGATGAAGGGACTTTTCTGATATTTTTAGACTCACAGAATGGCTTGGGTTGGAAGGACCATGAAGATCATCCAGTTCTTTTTGACACAGGAAATTTCTGCTCTGAGCATGTAATTGGGTCTCAAAAACTGGAAGAGGCAGAGCTTGAGTGTCCATGGCACTGCTTGGAAATACCATGAGCTGTGTTCTGCTAGCAGTCTGAGCGTGCTGCTGCTACTGCAAAAGCCATCACACTGAAAGGACTGTCCATGGAAACAAAGGTGCTCCTTCTCAAGCACATCTGCTTACACAGGATTGTGAGATCTTTGACTTAGGACATGCTCAGCTTCCCAATTTATGCTGTGTTGTTCATCAGAAGTGACTGTTACAGACCCTGATCCTCTGCGTGCTTTCTTTTTCATGCATTCATAATGGTGCCTTCTCACGTTTCCTGTGTGTTATTCACCACTTTGAATCTGTTCAGCACCCTCCATGCTCACTCTTGAGAACGGACCTTTTCAAGATAATTACTCACTTCTCTCTAGAGCAGTCAGTACAGTGAATACACCTAGAGATGGGCTGTTTTAATCCACTCCCACTTTCTAGAAAATAATTAAAAAGCAAAATGTATGGACGTAAATACAGGACATGGCCTGCTGAAGAGTATGGCAGGGCAGCAGACTTTCCTTCTGAAGCCGTATGGTTGATATCAATGGAAAAAAAAAAAAAATGATGTTTTGCCTACAAGTTAAGGCTGCACGGAAGGACAGAGGCTGCCCTGGGGTATGATGCAGTGCAGCTGGCAGCTGCAGGCCTACTGCTCTTGCTATGCCAGCAGTAACTTCTGGACTGGCTAGGAGGACAGAGTTATCTGCCTTTCACCAGAAGTAAACTGGGTTGGTGGCTGTTGAAACCTTTTCTCACCTGCATCCCTGCTTCTCCCACTCCAATGCTGTACGGAGATCTTTCCTCTCCAGTGCTGCCCATGAAGGCTTTTCTTTGCCAGTTAATATAAGGAAAGGAAAAGAACACACAGTGGAGGGGGAAGCTTGTTCTGAAATGTCTCCTCTGCCTTTCCTTGCAGGAGAGTTTGGTGTGGTTTGGTTGCTGAAATATGCCAGCTAAACTGTATCAGATGAATTATTAATACTTTGCAGACTGCTTCTCTCAATTGGCTGCAGCGAGGCAGCTTCGATGGGGTGTATGAAGCTCCAGTTCTCCATGTTAAAAATAGACCTCAGCCCTCAGAGGAATGGGAAGCTTAACAGACTATTTTTCTCAGCACAGTTTTAGTTCCATTATGTGTTATTTTGTCAGAGTGCATAGGGTGGATTGTTATTTTCGACGTAGTGGGTGATCTGACTGAAAAACCGCTTTTCTGTTTCCTTTCTATATGTCACAAGCTGTGTCAGATTTGGAGCCAAATTTTTCCTTTACTGCATCCTCAATTAGGAAAAAATAAATAGAATCTGTATGGCCGTTACGCAGGTTCATCCTCCAGCTCTCACACTTCCACTGAGCAACATTTCCTGGTGGGAGAATTTTCCTTTCCTTAAAAGCCAAAGGTCAAAAAGGCTGCAAATCAGTCTGTACTTCTATTAACCTCTTCTACTGCTGATCTTTTGTTGATTTCATTATTTGACCACATCAGCTTTACCCTGGTGCTCTGAAGTCACCCTGCTGCACCTTCTGCCAAAGACTGCTTTCAGCAAACATTCTGCTGCCTCACTGCCCAGCACCATGTTTTGTTTGCAGTGCTTCCCCGGAGCTCCTGGATTGCTGCAAACCAATTAATTATATCATCAGAGCCCAATGTAGCAGCCCTTTTCTGTGCAGAGCATTTATAAGGGTTCGAAAGATTTGAATACAGATTGTCACTGTACATAGTGCACTACATACACTGCACAGGTTAAACATTGCTTAATGCTTCTGTTGCCTTTCTTTTGACTAAACTAGCTGGGGTGATGTGCATGCATTTCTGGCCTTTCATCTCCCTGCTAATGAGGGCAAGGAGAGCATGACCTGTTGTTGACTGTGTCACTTGTCCTATTCTGGTATTTGTACAAGGTAGTTCGTGCGTTGCGTGCAGGTCTGCGTTCAAGGCTTTAGCCCTATGCATTGTGTATTTAAATCCCAGCCCTCCTGCTTGTAGGTTCCAGACGTTGATAAACCTGATTGATTATTTTTTTTGTGTCTTTATACAGGGAGAAAAGCATTAGCTTTACAGACGTTAAGAATTTGGTGCTGCTGCAATAAGCCATTTTGGTTCCTTCCTTCTGGCTTTGCTCCCCAGTTGCATCTCTTGAGTTGACTGCAGTGTGCCTGTGAGCAACCTGAGCTATAAACAAATCCTGGAGTTTTGGGCACTCCATTGGGTGTGCTGCAGCCCTCAACTCTGATCCCAAGGTCACACTTGGGATGTATTACAGGGAATGTACTGAAGATGTCAGTTTGTTGTTCTAGGTGCTGCTTCCCTCCAAGGTGGTCTATTTCCTTCTGAACCAGGGGGCTTGTCATAAATAATCCATGCATTCTGACGTACTTAAATAGTTAATTCCCTAATACTGGGTTTTGGATTGGTAGCAAATGTGGGTATCCTTGTCTGTCTCATCACAGTGGAAAAACACATGTGATAAAACTAAGGCTCCAGACAGTTTTCAGATGGATGAAACAAGCTTACTGTTTGCTGCTCTTTTAATTTCCAAACACTTTGTATAATAACATCCTGCAGTAAGACTACATGAGAACAAAGGCTGATGATTAATAGGTTGTGTAATATAACAGTACAAATACTGAATTTTCCCATCTGACCAACATCATACAAGGTTTGGTTCAGGCAGCACACAGCCCTATTGCCCAGCATTTGATTTTTAAAACAGAAAAGTAGAAAATCATGCCTCCCTACTCTTCATTGCTTTTATCAGGGGTTATAACCTGCTGCCTCCTTGGGCAAATTCAGACTGTGCTTCCTTTCATGTTGCAACTCTTAGAGACTGCTGTAGTCCAGCAGCAACAATGGGAGCTTATAGGATCAAAAGTAAAGTTACCGTCCTGAATGAATTGTTCTTTGGACTGCAGAATGTTGGTAAGCACTTTCTCAATAGATATTTGGTACTATTTTCACTGGGAAATGTGCATTCTTTTCAGAGTGTGAAGTAGAGCTATTGGTGATGAGATTTACCCTTTATTTCAGTTAAGAACCGGGCTTTGTCAGGTTCTTTACTGTCTATCATTTCTTAGACTATTTTGCCATTAGCATCAGAACTTGATATCAATTAATTTGTACATATTTTGCATGATTCCATGAGTATGTGATAATGCATATGGCGAAGCCAGCAGATTTCCAGTTATATTAACTGGTGGATTTCTCACAGGTATTCAAATGTTGCATGGAGGCTGCACTGAGCTTAAAGATGAACATTTTTTCCTACATGTTAAATGAGAATTAAACTAAATGTTTGTGAATTTGTGCTGTGAGCCGTTTAAGTGCTTGGGTCTGTGAGATCACTGAGTGATGCTCAGCGTGTTGACCTTGTCTGGCTTATGTAAGATCAGATTGGCCCTATATACTTTTAAATGCTCTTTTTAGTGTGTGGGTGCCCTGCATTTTCTCTGGTGCTCGAGGCGTTGGTCTTCCACACAGCTTCCACCCTGAGGCAGGTGATTGCAGAGCAAAGCTCTGTTTGTTTGTTTTGTCTTACACGTGTTTTATCCTTTCATTCCACGGCTCTGAGATTGATGGGGATCTATGGGAGGAGTGTCCTGACACACTGCCGTTGGCTGCTGCTGCCAGAGCTTTGCCCTTCTCGTGTTTCAATGCATCACAGCTCGCAGGCTTTGTGACATCTGGTGGCTGGCAGGTTTGGAGATATTTCTAAATTGTGCATGGATCGTTTCAGTGCCTTTGTTCTTGTTTTGAATTTACCATCTTGTCAAAAAAGCTAACGCTTAAGCTCTCATTCAGTTTATGCTCTCAAATCATAAAGAAAATAATCAAATACAGCAACTATAAGTGGGATTGTCCTTAGCTCCCATGCTTTGCTGATATGTTAGCTGATGTGCCATTCCAGTCAATGCACATTTTTCTTTCTCTACATTAAATGCAAGAAATAATAAAAGTTCTTGATCCCCTGAAGGATAATTCTGCTACCAGTGTTGATTTTCAATGAGATGAGTAAACATCTTTGCTCTAAATAGAGGCACACTGATAACAGGAGTTCATTCCAGCCGACCAACAAGCAGTGCACCGACCGCATGGCCTTGATCTGCTTACAGCAGGAACCTGTCGCCCTGAGCAAGAGCAGTGATTCAAATTAGAAAACAGCTTATTTGTTTCCAGTTCCTGCATCTGCCTTTTCATCTTGACCTCCCACCTTTATTCTCTCTGAATGTCAAGGCTTCACATCTGGTTTTGTGTTAATTGGTCCTAAAAATTGCTCATTAATGAAAGAATCACAGATCTCCTGACCTGCCATAGCTGCTAATTAAATTACAGCTGACTTGCACTTTTATAGACTTTTCTTACAGAGATAAGTGTTTCCCTTTTTGATTTTATTATCTCTCTGAAACAAAGTATGGATTAGCTCTTGCTGAACCGTATTTGATCTGCAGAATGCTACTAAATCATTTTACTTTAAGAATTATTTTTTTGTGGGAAAAATGTCTTCAAAGAAAATCGTTAAAGATGGAATTGGTAGAGATTATTTAGAAAGGGATTTAAAACCTGATTCATTTACAATGGGCCACATACAAAGAGGAAGCCACTGGCTGCATTGCACAGATGCTGCTTTTGGGTTTGTGATGTGCATTCTGTGGACGGCTGTGACTCCTGGACCTGTTGCTGTATATTGGGCAGTAACCACACTGTACACTTCTCCATACATTCATTTCAGATTTGTTCTGCAATCCATCTTTATGAACCCTAACTGACCCGGCTGTTGACCAATGGCAACTGCACATGTCTTTAGACTTGGAATGTTCATCGAAAGCTAGTCTGGGTGAGTGGCAGCTCCACTGAGTAATTTTGTATGTACAGAACACGTATGGGATGTTTAGCGCCTACCCGAGCTGGTGCTTATCTCAATTGACATCCCAGGGCAACTTCTTGCTAAAGTAGTTCTGGAAGGTTGATATGAAGGGCACAGGCAAACACCACGTGGGTTGGCTTGGAGTGTAGAGTCAACGGAGAAAGCAGCTGAAGCCATGAGGCCTACAGTTATTTGATGTAACTTGACTTCGAATTATTGTGCTAGTTCTCAAAATACAACTGTTTGTATTCTTGGTGGGTTTTTTTGTAAGAGTTAACATATTTTCCTTAAAGAGTTTCCTTTGTTTACATGGCCTCATGTATTCATCTCGCTTCTGCTGGAGCTTCTGTTCCAAGTCAGATATTTAGAGACAGATCAGTACTTGAGTATTTATTTTGAATTTGGTATCTGAGATGGAAAGAATTATTGGTCTGAATTACTAATGGTTTTGCAAAATCAAAACTTGAGATTAGTTTTACTGGCTACTAATGATATGAGGAAACTTCTGGCTTGTTGTTCAATGACAGTGTTTTCTGTCACCCACCCTTTTTACATTCACCTATATACTATTACCCAAGGCAAATGTATCCTGCTTTTACAACCAACTTTGACAGTGATGTCGTTCTTTCTCTGAAAAAATTTTTGCTCATAAGGTTATTCTTTACCACTCTTATTTGGTACATACAATATATTCTCTTTAAGTGTGTGCTTTGAACTTTCCCTTTCAACCCTATTGCTAGATGTGAAGCAAGATCTAAGCTTTCCAAGTGAGCCCAAATATTTATGAAGGAAGAATCTCTGGTAAAGATGTCGATTGCAGGATCCATTTCCACACAGGAAGGGCGCTGCTGAGCTCAGCTGTAAAGAAGTCGCATCATGTTAATTGTAGAGGGCAAGCTTGTACCATGCTGTTTGAGAAGGCCTCTTGGTGAAACTTATTTCTTGCTGAAGGATCAGCAGAAAGTGTTTCTAGTTGTCTGGTAGCCACCAGCAAGTAACCTGTAATTTGTTGCTTTTGCCCCTGGAATGTTGTGGAGTTGCTTCAGCTCTCGAATACAGTTATTTTTGCAAGAATTTTTGTTCTTTTATCAGTCTTTTCCCCAACAGTGAGTTGCCAGCCAAGTTTTACCCTTTGCCCAACCTCTGATGTAGCGAAGAGACACTGATGAGAAGTGAGGGAGGATCAAGGCAGGGTTCTGCAGCCCCACCACACTGCCAGGCATAGGCTGCACAGTCAGTGCTGAGCCATGCACCAAGGAGCCAGACAGGTTCTGATTTAAGGAGGACCCTGTGGCAGTGCATGTCTTTTAGAAGAACCTGCATGTTAAGTCTGTGTCTGAGCAGAACTTTTCAGTGCAGTTCTAAAGCACAGCCTATTCCCCTCTGCATTCTATGTCTCTTTATATAAATGTATCACGTTTCCCCTCAGAGGTGATCTTGTTTCAGACAGGAATTGAATTATTTCACATTATATATCTTGGAAAAGCTCTCTGCAGCCTTTGGGATGAAAATCTCTGAGTACATATAAAGAAGATTTTGCTGTTTCTTTACATCCTTTCAACTCCAGTGACATCAGCTGCCTGTGCAGGAGAGGCAGATGTTACTGATAAGCCTCTGTGCAACTTGTAACTGCTCGAATGATGTGGGATCTGAATTTTTCATGTGTTCATCTGCATTTCTTACATACACGTACAATGATTTTTCATGCAATTAGTAAAAAAAAAAACATATTCACTACTGCTTGCTTAATTGGCAAGCAGAGTAAATGGCACAAATGTTGCAGATATGAATAAAAAATAAAGCCATCTGTATGGATCCAGAGGAAATGGACACACAAATGATGTTCCTTATCTAATGCCAATATTGTACTCTCATTTGGATGACCTACAGATTCAAACATAGATGTACAAATTCAGGGAATCACCTCTTTGCAGCTGAACTTGAGTATCTGCTGCCCTGCAGTCACAGGTGTCTGTGGTACATCATTTGCACTAAGAACAGGGTAAACAAGTTGAGTGAATGTGCAGAAAACATAGTTTGAAAAAAATATTTAAATGGAAAATGAGATTTTTAAAAACTATTTCTGTTCACTTCCCAGATGACTGGAATATGAAATGTTGCAGTGTCCACATTTATTAGGTGAGATCAACAGTGCTGTCTGAAAGGAAATCAGTATAGGTTTCAGAGGATAAGGTTATGATAAATAAAAACAAAGCCAACATTGCCAAGTGAATAAAATGTTTTGGAAGAAAATAAAGCCAAACTTTGTATCACTGTGGACTTTCTGTGAGGGGTTTTTATCTTCTGCTACCTGAGTCCATTAATGACGTTTAATGGTGGAAGAAAAAGCACTGTGTTGTATATTTTGTAGTTTAGTTCAACAACAGTGGGATTAAAACAGCTGCAGGGGTAAATAATAAGAATGTGATCAGATTCTTGGCAAGCCTTATCTGCATCTTCCTTTATCTCAGTGTATTATCTGGTGCAGATAAGACGTGGGTCTCTGAAGAGAGAGTGATTAATCTTATTAGATATCTTCATAATCTCAGATAGGATGTGATGTTCGTGGTAGGCAAAATGTTATTGAGGGTAGAAGAGAATTGTGCTCAGTAGGGCTGGTACTATCCTGATGGGGTGAGCTCAGGTCAGACATGCCATGTCTCTGTGCCTCAGTTCCCCCATCTGTAATGTGGAGGTTGATTCTTGCCTCTGCAATGAACCGCAGGAACAGAGGACCTTGATCACCACGAGGTGGTTCTGCATTTATGAAAGCGAATGGGGTGGAGAGGGTCAATGGCACTGCTTCCCTCCCTAAGCTGAGTAATTTCAAAGAAGTTTGAGATAATGGGATCCCTTCGTATTCCCTGTTTTTTGTTGGAGATGCTGTGCTTAGGACCGAAGACTGACCTGATGGGAAGCCTTGGCCTTGGATAGCTTAGACTGTGGCATAAATTTTAATTTTCTTATCAATTTTTTTCCTTTAAAACTTTTGTTTGAATCAGTTTTGTTGCTAGTTTCTTGATTAATAAAAGAAATGCTATCGAAGTTGCTTGTTTGCAATTATGGGCCCAGGTTCTAAAGTGTTGCAGGGTCTGCTTCCTCCATCAGCAGCCTGGTTCCCATGTTGCCCTGTCCTGCCACGTGTGCTATTAGCCTTGGAGCAGTTGTCTGCTGTGTTTGATTCCCCTGGCTATGAAGCTAAACATATCACTGTTTTCTCACATTACTCAGAGGGCATGTGAAGGTTCTGAGGTGGAGCTTCACTCCTGGTGAGTGGCTCCAATGGATGGGATCTTTTGCACACAGGGGTTTTGAGGATAGTACTGACTGCCTTTTGGTAGGGTGGTTGTTTGCTGCCTTTGGAGTTGTATGTGCACATCAAAGTGCAGGTTGAAGGGGCTGTGGAGAGCACCGGGCCACGAGATGTTATGGAGGCTGGAAGGCAGAGGAGTTTGTATTACTGGCAATGTCTTGTATTTGGAAGCAGTGACTGACAGTGAGTTGGAAGGGGCCTGGAGTGCAGTGTTTACTTCCTTTCAGGGAGCCCTGATGGCAGTGAATGGATGCTGCTGTTCCAGTTGCTGGGGGAGTGCAGTTTGAAGGCACCTCACTGCCATCACCACCGAAGTGTAAAAGCTTAAAAAGAAAAAAAAAAAAAAAACCGATAGTAGTAATGTGACTGTGGTGAGAAATATCTTTTTGTGTAAAACCTTCGTTTAGCAGAGGGTTCAGATGCTGGCATTCGCTGAAGGGATTGAAGTAAAGATCCCCTGGATCATACAGAAATCTGAGATAGAGTGGTTCTGTTTGTGCCAGGGAGCTGCACACATCATTCAGAATCCCCTGCTGTTTTCCTGCTTGACAGATTTTCTCACCTGAGTGGTTTAAATTGTTTTGTGCATTCTTCCCAAATAAGTGGGGCAGCCCCTCCTCTCTGTCCTTTCTGATACTTCAAAGAGGGGGAGGCAAGAGTGGCGGGTGTATTTTCTCTAGACAGGGCTGGAAGGACTTACGCAGGGCTCCAAGCTGTGTACTTAGTGGAGGAAAAAAAAAAAAAGCCTGTCTTTCTCCAGAGGAGAAGCAGAGACCCTGAGCTTCTCCCCTGACTGCCATAATGCTCTCTGGCCATCCTGCTAGCTTGAGTAAAGTCAAGCCACTGGGTGTGCTTCTGACCGCAGCTCTTGTGTGTATATATACATTGATTTATATGTATATTATACATATATATATGTATTCATTTATATGCATTCATGTATTATACACAGACATACATATATATGTGTGTATATATATATTTAAGGAGCAGGCACATCGTAAGAAGCTGGAGCAAAATCCTCCTGCCAATGTGTTATCCTGCTGGCAGAAGATGTTCTATTTATGGACTTTTCTTATGGTTGCTGTGGCAACAAGCCTGCTGCTCTGGTCCTTCTCTTGGGACGGTGCAGAAAGCGATGTACCCCAGTGCTGCATCCCCATGGGCCATAGGGGACAGCAGAGTCAGCTCTGCAGCCTGGTGCTTCAGGCAGGGCTCCTGCATAGGGACTGACACAAGCTGTGTTTGAGTGGGGTTACTTGATATTTACTCTTAAGAAATAGGAACTGTAACTGTGAGCTCTTCTGAGATCCTCCCTGCTGCCAGCTGTGCAGCAGAATGCTCCTGAGGGCACCCAGCCCTGGAAGAATTGGTCTCCACAAGGAGCAGAGGCTGAGCAGAGACAGCTTTGGCACTCAAAGTGTGGCTGTGTGAGGGGCCTTGCTGGCATTGGCGTGGGCACAAGAAGGGCAATGAGTGGTGCGTGTGAAAGAGCTGAATCACAAACCTTTGCACTGATCTCCTACCGCTGTCCTGAATGCAAAAAAAAAAACCCAAAACAAACAAACAAAAAAAAACCTCCATTGAGAAATTACTGCACCTGCTGCAGGGGTAGTAAGGATCAGATCTTGGTTCTGCCTTTCCTTTGAACGGATTCTCATTTCAATACTTTAGTTTTGGTCACGCAGTTCATCTTTCTTGCCAATGGCCACCACATCATCCCCAGTCAGACAGACACTACTGGCAGTCCTGGTTTTATATGCTGAGTGAGTGCAAAGCTGGACAATGCCACTTTCACATACATGTAACTCTGAGAGTGGGAGGATTTCCCCTTCAGAGGGGTGAGGGAAGAGCAAATGGTCACACAAGGATGGAAATGTCCCTCCCCAAGAAATGAGTGTAGACTGGGATGCTTCTAGGGTGGGAATTTCCCCTTGAAGTCCTTTGCTGTGCTCATCACAAGGGTTGTCCTCTGCATGGGTGGTAGCCGTGCATGCCGAAAAATTAAAAGTTTTATGCAATTATTCACTGTTTACCTATTCATGCCTAATGAATGCCATGCCCATTCTTCCCTTTTCACTGCTATCTCAAGGCTTGTGCAAAGCTGGATTTAATGATAAAGAAAAAATTAAAAACTGGATATCAGTTCTGTCTGAATTCACTGACATCTGAGCTTCCCTACGCTTTTCTTTCCAAAAGCAGAAAACTGCCTGCTCCTCCCTTTCCTCCTCCTCTCCTTGACTTGGCTGCTTTCCCTTTCCCTATTTTGGGATGATGATGGGCCTGAGTCAGAGTAAAGTTTGTCAGATTTGGAGGAAAACAACTCTCAATTGCCTGGGTCAGCTGTTGATCACTGCTGGCTAAATTGGGTTAGGGAATGGCTGGGTCAGTATGTGGAGTGGATATATTGTAGAAGAGCTGTCAGCATTCAGATATACATCAGATTTTGCTTCACGTCCAAGGTTGAATCAGAGTTTAAATTCAATAGCATTAAAATCTCATAAATCATCTTGCCCAATTTCAGTATAAGCTGGCCTGGAATCTTTTAGTGCCACCTGTCTTAATAAGATTTCTCTGTCTGCACAGATTCTGAAGATAAATCCTGTGTGGTTTTTGGATTGCTAGTGCCAACTGCAGCATGGTTGTTTGTAGTAAAGGTTGTTCAAAAAATCTCCTGAGATATTCAACAAGTTTCGAAGGCTTTGGCTTTGGTTCTTCGCTAGGAGTGAAAGCAGGCTGTGAGGTTTCTATCTAACGTGAGCTTCTGCATGGAGTGCCCTTGGCTCTGGAGGCCCAGTGATTTGACTGGTAAATGTGCATGGCTGGAAGAGAACTGAAAGATCCTACGTGGGAGTCAGTAAAGATACATTCAGTGCTTCCAGACTTGTCCTCTGAAGGAGCAGTTGAAGCCCTTTTGTTCTGCCTGTGGAGGTCCCTCAAACAGCTGAGGTGAGAGTTGCCCAACTTGCTGTGGTGCTCAGCTGATATAAGCCTCCCACTCCAACTGAGCTGCCTGGCTGTGCTGGATGTAAGCCCCTGGCAGTTCTCCCTGATGTCTGCCTTCCTCGCATGCAGCTGCTGGGGAAGTTGCCCTTATCTCCCTGCAGATGGATGCTGACACTAATGGTTGGTGACTACTGTTCTGCTGAGCAGAAATAGCAGAGCTTTCTAGAGGGAGATGCTTCTCATACAGGTCTGATTCTATAGCTGTTAAATCCTTTTTTTTCTTTTTTTTTCTTTTTTGAAAGATTGCGATGTTTTCAAGTGATAACACAAACTTCAATGAACAGATGTAATCTATTCAATATGTCCCCTGTATGGAATTTTAAAGAGCAGCTCCACATGTGATAATGGAACTCCTAAAGACTCATTTTAAAGAAATAATATTCACTTCATAACCATTGGCTGGAGATGCAGACTTCAGGGCGCTTTGTATGCGATGGTGGTCTACAAATAAATTGATAGAAATTCTGTGGCTCAGAACAGCGTTGAATCCCTGAGAGCTCAGTGGTTTTCATAAGCATCCTTTCACTGCTGGTGTTTGGCCTTGACCTGGTTCCCTTCCTATTTTGCCCAATTTCAAAGTTCCATTAGTCAAACCCTGATAAAATGCTGAGCTATCTTCCATCAGGTAATGGCTTTTTGTTATCTCCCTTCCTGCTGTTCTTTTCTGACTCTCTCAGCTATTTACTTTAAGTCTGAGTATCAGTGGGAGAACTTCAGGGACAAAATCAGGACAGTAATTACGTATTGCCATTATTTATCTAAAATTCATTTAAAAACATGAGAAAAAAACCACAAATCTTAAGTATTTTACTGTGAGGTGTGCTTGGACGTAGACGAAACCTTTTCCAAAGGCACTGATACTTTCTAGCAGCCTCTGTATGAGTCAGTATGGAGGAGTGATGCTGAGCATTGTTCTTCATGTGCCCTATGCACAGCTATCAGCACGAGGAGTTAAAGGCTTTAATGATGTTTTACACTTTGCTGAAGTCTTGTTGCAGCTACATGTCTTTGTTTCCTGTCAAATGGCATTACTAGTTTTCTTCTGTTCATATTGGTGACTTGTCCTTTTGAAAAATAATACGTCCTTTTGGAAGAAAACGCTCCAGTTTCAGTGGTTGAAGGCTTTTCTCTTTCAGTACATGCTGACATGTGTCGCTGCTGTCACAGACTGTGTGAGATTTAATACTGGAGTTCACTTTGTTGGTGATGTTATTGTCTAAAAACAAACCAGAGGAGAGCCAGGCCTGTGGCTCTGTGGCCTGCTCTACAGCAAGTGACAAAACGACTTGAAATTCAGTGAGTGATGGGTTTTCTCATTTAGTTTGGTTTGATCTTTCATCACAAATTGTCAGCATTTTTGTACAATTATTTCAGCATAGCCGGATTCTCACAATCGCTGGGCTTATTTATGAGCAGAGGTCGAATCAAAGTCTCCATCATATTGGAAATGCTACAGCTGAAATGTGCCACTGAAGAAAATAAACACATCTGTTATGTCTGTGTATGAAATCCATCCTGGCCCTTCCAATGGGAGCACTGTGCAGGGATGGCTGAGCACCTGGTGTTGTACACAGCGTCAGTGTGGTAGAACTCCAGTGTGAGCCAATTCTGTCTGATTAATATTCTCCTGTGTTTCCTCATAGGAAAAAAAGTAATCCTTTCTGTTTTAGCATTTAAATGTTAACAGCAGTGCTATTTTAGAACCTGGGCTTTGAATAGTATGCTTTGAATTATTTCAGAGCAATGTCAGCAGGCATCACCTGTCTCCTAGCGTAGAAATTACCAGGCCTGGGTTTAGAGAGTTTCCTTCATTTCAAAGAAGAAAGCTGGGCAGGTGCTCCAACAGAACAGATGTTGTAGGTTCAGCTTTGTACGAGAGCATTTTGGAAAGCACCCAGCAGATCTGGGCATCCCTGGCACTAACTAAATAACTGGCACTAACTAACTAACTGCAGCTCGGGTGCCCAGCAGCAGGGGCTGGGATCTGCCTGCCATGGAGAGCCTTGGTTCTTGAAGGTTTGGAGCATGGTGCCTTTCCTCTGGACTGGGATGGTTCACCACCCAAACCAATCTTGCATTCAGACATGGACATACAGCAGAAATATTTGTGCTGATGTTCTCGGCTTTCCTATTGTTCCAAATTGAAGGGAACCTAACAACTCACAAACTGTTTTCTGACTTCTTTTCGGGAAAGACGCTCAGGCCCTCTAGAGAGATCACTTACTTCAAGTACGTGTGTTATTTGCAGTACATTTATAGCATGGCTACAAAGCTGCTCTTTTTCTTTCCAAATAGCTGCTGCCTCTCTGTTCCAGAACTTTTTAATATCCCAAGCAGAGGAAATAATTAAAAACCAAACAAACCTGACATTTACTTATCAATTAAACGCCATGAACAAACGGAGCTGTGTGGGCTCCCTGCGTGGGAGCTCTGTGGGCTGCACATACAGCCCGTGATCCCAACCACGCCGCTGGCAGCAGCGCTGCTCTCCTCCTGCTGGGAAGCACACCAGCAAAGGCTGCAGGCTGGAGCAGCTGGGTGATAATGCAGTCTCATTGTGGCCCCATTTGGACCAGAACTGGGTTTTACATCACCCAAGTGTTTCTATTGTGAATTTCATATTTTTATTAGAAAATACGGCAACACTGGATGGAATATGTTAATGGGGGAGAAAACAGAGTTGCAGATTAATCCTATTTCCTTCCGGGTTATTGCTTAGCTCACTTATGATGTGCAGGCTGCATGAACTGGAATGTATGCCAACGAAGTGCCCAGTAGTTTCTACAAAAGTGAGCTTTTGCAAAATTAGCTTCAAACCTGCTGTTTTGCCATTTTGTGGAATGGTATATTGGGGCCCCACAAAGATTTTTGTGTTTTCAAAGTATTTTTTGAATTGCAAATATGGAGTACAGCTTCACCAATTCATAGGCGTGAGTGTAAGCAGCAATACATAAGCACGAGTTGAGGAAAGCTGGCCTTATCAATTCGTGCTGCAGTTTGTGCTTGAGCTTGTAACCCCTTAAAATTCACCCCTTTCATTTTGAAGGAGATATTTGGTTTGGCCTTTTCTGCTTGTCAGGGTAGGGTATTAAAGCAAATATCACTGCACAGCCGTGGTTACGCAGTGCTGCTTGTGCTCCCCTCGTGCAGCAGGAACAGACCTTTGGTTCAGATGTCATTCACAACTTGTGGCAGCAGTTCTGTGGCAGTGAGAGGGTAACCCTGCAGTGAGAAACAGATGAAAGGGAAAGATTATTTTGTTCTTATTTTGGAAGTAAGGGACACGGTGTGCACACATTCTTTTCCTTAAAAACAAAAAGCCCCAAATAAAACAATAAATAAATAGCTTTTCTGACAGCCAAAGAAGTTCTTAATTCCATCCTATCAAACAGGATATATGTATACATTTTATATACATGCATTTTATATGTGTATGTATTATATATATATATATATATATATATATATATATATATATAAAATACATACATGTATATACAATGTACTTTCTGTCTTGTAAGTTCCATGCAATAGAATCTGGTAAGAAAAAAATATGCCCAGTGCCAGCAGTGACAAAGATATGACACAGGAAATCCCTGAGCTACAAGTCATGGTGACACATCACTACACCTGGCAGACTGTTTCTTGGGCATCCCCATTCCCAGCTCTTGGTCTGTCCCATTAATGCCATTCTCAACGCCCAGATCTTAGCTGTGAGCAGCGAGCAATTGCTTGTGCATCACCTGTTATAAACGTGCAGATATAATGTATAAACACTGACTTTGTATTCATCAGAGGAGAGAAGGGCACTGTTTGTGAGTGCAAACGTCGGGGAATCAAAGCTGCTTGCTGCAGAACTTTGGAGGCAACATCTTAAATAGGATCTCATACTGCAATTTTTACACACGTGTGGTAATCTCCATCCCCATGAAACATGTGATGGAAGTAAGAGCTGCTGTAATTGGATCCTCGTATCCTTCCTGTTACTGGTCAGGAATTTAATTGTAATTCTGGTCTTTTTAATAATTATTGAGAAATTATTCTTTTTTTTTTTTTTCTCCTTATTGCTGCTCCTAATGTGAACATGATGTTCTTCATTTAAGAATTAAATTAGAGGACAGTCTTTCTGGAGCATGTCTGAATTATTCAGTCAGAACTACCCCTTCAAGCTGAGCAGAAAATACCCTGCTGTCAAAGGGTAAATGTGGGTCCAGCAGCAAAAAAATTGGGCAACTCAAAGACTCATTGCTGACTGGGAGGAAAAGGGGGAGAGAACCTATCTGACCTCCCCAATAGTGGCTGTCTAACAGTGGTTAGCTATGCTGACCTTTATAAATGCATTAAAATTAATTCCTGTTTTACTGTGGTTCTGACTTCAAACTGAGCAGTTGTAGGCATGACTGTTTCTGCCAAACAGTGCTGTGAATGGCAGCTGGGGTTGCGGAAGGCATCACAGAAATTAGACTGAAGCATATCTTAGCTATGGGAAATAGCTCGTGTCCTTAGTGAGCATTTGTTGTTTTTTAATGCGTGAGATACAAAAGCTTTGATGCCTGATAAGCAGATGCCTTGCTGAGAAGTCTGACAAGTAAGCTGAGAAAAACATTTAGAGACGTGCTTACATTCTCTATGGACAGGGCCAGGCTGTAGGTGAGGCTGGGAATGCCAAAGGGTCCTGAGGAGCACAGCTGCTTGGAACCCCAACCAGCAGAGAATTGGTTCTGTGAGGATAAATCTGCATCACTGTGTGACTCACTGCAGAGAGAACCAAGCTGGGATGTTGTAAGTATTCTAGTGCTGATGCCAGAACTTCTGTAATGGCTGCAGTGTGAAGTTAACTCACCTTGGGAAGGGGAGAGAGCCTTTTCCCACAGCTCTGTGCTGAGATGCCTCACTGCCTCTTGCACATCTGCACCGGCCAGAACCAAAACCTCTTTGTTTTGTGTGCTGTGAAAGACATTCAGAACAGCAACTCATAACTCACAGAGCAGCACTCCACTGTGAGTCTGGATTTTGACAACAAACACAAAGTGCTGATTATTTTCTTTCCACCAAAAACTAAATGAAAGAGCACAATAACATGGGCTTATCTTTAAAGGTCCATATATACAAATATGTACATATAAAAATGTCAGAAAAATGCTCCTCTCTGGACTGGTTATGATGTTATTGTATTTCATTTCTGTCGTTAAGAACTTCCCACTCTCCTAGAGCTGCAGCAGACCCTGGGAGGTGATGGCAGTGAATGGGAGCTGAGGAGAACTGCAGGTTTTCCTGTGCTTGGGAAGCTGACAGTTCCTCTGAAAATGTTACAAAATCCAGGCAAACACAATCTCTTTTTTTCATTTTTGGGGAGGCTGTTGACAAGTGGAAAGGACTCAGTTTGGTAAGTGCTGGTATCACAATCCCAAAGCAGTGTATTATTTCTTGTGTTCCATTGTGTTCCCGATGCTCTTCACATGAAGAGAAGATGAATGTGTTTTGAGGATAGAAGAGAGGAAAAGAGAATAAGGGAGAAAGAAAAAGGATTATTAGAGACCCTAATAATCTAGGTGCATCAAGTGCATTCTGCTGTGAGGAGGAGTGGCACAGGGTACAAAATTAATCTGTCATTGGCCTGATGTGAAATGCAGCGCTGCACTTGAATTATAGGATTGTGATCGGTGAAATCCAATACACCCATCCCTGCAATTCAGCTGGGAATTATGTGCCCCCCTGGTGCTGGAACAAAGTATATAATCAAGTTAGGCCCAGTGTAGATGCCAATCATGAGCATTAATTAGCAGGAACTGCACAGCAGTTGTTAAGTGCTGCAAGAACATGTGCACAATCCAAGGTCCCATGCTGCTCTGTTTTTTTGATAATTACATTTCTCAGAGGAGAGGAGGAATTTCAGAAGGCAGCTGTCTGTTGCTGTAGGACTCTGGGAACAGTCCCTGCATGGGGCTGTCCCTCTGAGCATCCCTGCTCCCCACCAAGCTGTGGCCCTGCAGGAGCGGAGCTCTGAACCGCACCTGGCACAGGAGAAGGAAGAAGGGAGAGATGTCATTAAACCACACATGTGGTTCTTTTAATGGCTTTTTATGTTGTGTGCAGCTGTGTAATTGCTAGCTTTCATGTAGGCTGGAGAGCTGTACCTCTGCTACGTAGCATTTAAAATTCTTATTCAATGGCAAGCTTCCAAAGGCCCAGACACACAACTGCGAGAGCAGCCAGCCCCTACCAAATGCCACAGCAACTTATCCTTCAAAGTGGGTCATTTCTTGTAACTATTATAGCTGTCCCTTTATCTTTGTTTTAAAACCGTTTGGGAAACTCATAAATGGGCACTCTGCAAGATCAGCTGTGGAGCTTTGAATGCATGGCTGTGTGATGGAGCCTGAGTGTCGCTGTGGATTGATGCTCTGGGCTGTCCTCACTGCCGAGCTGGAGAGACTGAGCCACGAGGTGCAGCTGGAGCTCACTGCTACCCATGCAGCGTGGTGGCATCTGCAGTTGGGCAGAATGGGACAGCTGCGCTCCGGCTGGGGCTCGGGGCACAGTGCAGCATGCTGCTCCCTGAGCTGAGAAGGCAGAGCTGCAATCAACGTGTGACTCTTTTTTTTTTTTTTTCTCCCCTGCATCTTCATTCTTTCGCAGCCTTTTGTTCCCCCTTTTTGCTGCTTTCCTACTTCCTCCCAGTTGATTATACGTTGGGATTAAAGGGGCCATTATTTTTAGAGTCTATACTTAATTCTGAGAATTCTCTGATGGCATGAATTTGGGGACTTTTGGAACGGAAAAAAAAAAAATGTACTGGCTTGTTAGGATCAGAAATTGAATTATTAGCAACAGAAGAGAGCCGAATAATGTTAATCTCATGCTTGTGAATCTCCTTGTGTGTTACCCTCTGTGATGCACTGTGAAACTCAGCGTTCCTCTAAGACATCAGCCCCGTTTTACTGAGCTGCAGCTTAGCCAAGCAGCACTGCAGCCCTTATCCTCAGCCTGCAGCGTGAGCCTCCCTGCACACATCTGCCTGCATCGCTCTTCTTGGCAGCGTAATTGAACACCTCTGCTTCTAAACTGCAGCTTCTTGCGACTTTCTGTGGGTATATTTTAATTAATATCTTTTTCTTCTGAATTAAAAGGCTAAATTAGGGCTCAGGCTATGGACTTTCTACCTGTCTGTTCTCATGGTTGAATACTTGTGGATTTGTGAGGCTCTTGGGAATGGTTGTGAGATGCGTTACTCACATACTGCTCATGTTTAACGTTAAAGGTCAGATAATTAAGTGCTTAATCAAGAAAAGCTTCGATTGGCATTTAGAGGGATTTTATCTGAAGGGGATACTGGGAGAGGGCTACAGGGCAGGCTTTGGCAGCATGTATGATCTGTGTTGAAGAAATGAATGTGACACAGCAGGAACTGAACTGGATCCTTCTGCAGCATGCAAATGTCATTAATCATAGTAACAAAGCCATAGCATTGACTAATTTGAAATATCCTGCCTACTGGCCCTAAGGTACAACATGTAATAGGTCTAGAACTGTCAGAGAATGACTGTGATCAACACAGTATTTAATATTTTACTTGCTGAGCTTTTTAAAAGTGATTTATTATGAATCCGCTCCTTGCCCTAGGAGTTAACAAACTAAAGAAGGATGATCATACAGACAAGACGAGCAGTCATAGAATCACTTAGTTTGGAAACAACCTCTGAGATCATCTAGTCCAACTGTCCATCTGCTGCCAATACTGCTCACTAACATCGTCAGTTCTATACTGATTTATCCAATTCCATTGTACAGGTGGAGTGGTATAGTCCTAGGAGAGCTGAACTGAAACAGACCATTCCCAGCTAATAAGAAACTTCCAAGAAACCCTTCCTTTTTCAGGTTTATAGACCATCTTTGAATATCTGGCCATAGAGGAAGTTTTTATAACGATGGAGATGCTGAAATCAGCATGCTGACTTTCTTCCTCTCCCTCCACTGGAGTTTTGTTCAAACACTGTTGTGTTGTTGGTTGTTTTTTTTTTTCTTTCTTTTTTCCTTCTTTGTAAGGATCTTGTAATTACAAATCCAACTTCCTATTCTGAAATACGTGGCTGCTTGTTCCTTTTCATCCTATTCAAGTACGAAATGCTGTTCATGGATCTGGGCTGCCAAGCAAGTGATCTCAGATCTCTCCTGGGGGCTGGTTCAGACATCTGTCAGTTGTAAATGTGCATCTGGATGTACTCCATTTTGCTCCTGTAATGCTACTTACTGATGGTGCCTGGGTTTAGATTACAAAGTATTGTAACGCTCAGAGAAGTGCTCATGGGAAGCTGATATTTTGGTATGAATGCTGTTATCTCCATCCTCCCAGCTGCCATCCAACACCCCCAACCAAGCTGGGCCCTGGGTTCCCTCTGTAGGCAGCTGCAAGAAGTGATGCCTTCACAGGGCAACTGATGCACCTGTCTTAGGGCAAGGTGAATTATCCACCCCATGCATCTGCTCTTCCTTTCTGAGTGTGGAGGGAGCTTAGGCTCATTGTCAGCTCTAGCTGGGATGTCTGACTTTGAAATGACTCAGGCTTGGTAAGATATAGCTGAGCCTTGGTTCTTTGAAAAAGTGCCCCAAAAACTTTTGTTTCAACTGTGCTAGAGGAAGAGAGTGGAAAAAAAAGAGGGGAAAAAGTAGAAAGCAGCACATGTGGGGGTCAAATAAGGCTCGTACTTCACTGCAGAGGTCTGTAAGATGAAATGCCTGTCAGAGACTGGCAGTGAAATGGCTGTGGATGGATATGAAGCGCTCATAAATCCTGTGAAGTGGTCTGGGCAAGCTGATGGAAAAGTTTCTAAATGATGAATTAAAATGTTCCCCATTTCAGAAATTGTTTTTCACTGCTGAGTCTGATGGTTTGTTGTGTGCTGGCACATACAGGGCAGAGTTTGGGGAAGATTTTGAAGACTGCAGATCAGAATAAAAAAAGAATCTCCATCGTTTTGCTTTTGAGACCTGTTGTAGATGGGAATTTATCTTGGCACAGTCCCTTCCCCATCACTGCTCCTCTGTCCTTCTGCTCTTGAATTAGATATGGAGGCTGGTGGCCTTGCATGCAGCGGGGGGGGTGGAGCTTGGTGATCCTTGAGGTCCCTCCAACCCAAGCCATTCTGTGGTTCTACGACTCTGCTGTCACAACAGCCCAAAGGAAGGAAGGATGGAGGGAGCAAACGGATGTGCTGGTGCTACAGTGATGAAGCAAGACAAAACAATAAATACTCAAACTTCTGTTTGATTGTATCGAGTCTCTGGCAGACCTGAGTTTAGCATTGCTTGTCTAGGGCTATCTTGTGTCTTGTGAATGATAACAAAGTGCGTATGGGTGGGAAGGCTCAGACCCTCTTTTCAACCAAAAACAGATACAAGTCAAGTACGCATTCTATGGTTTGTTGCTTGGTTGGTTGGTTGGTTTTGGTTTTTTTTTTTTTTTTTTTTGCAATATATTTTTTTAAAATACTGGAATTTAATGAAATAGAATTACTAACATGTAATGTAAAAGCCTGTGAAAGACCTCAGGGAGGTACAAAGTACAGCCCACCATCAGGAATGTGATTCTGTTGAGAGCAGTGGCTTAAAACAGCAGTCACATTCTAAAAGTTATCAGCCCAGATGGAGTATAAAAAATAATGAAAGCTTGGATGGAGTGGAACATGAAGGTGTAAATGGAGTGATTTGTATGAAGCACGAGAATTAAGTCCAAATTATTCACGAAGCTTTAACTTTATTGGGTTTACATTCCTGTTAAAGCAACTAGTAAAAGGGCACAGAACCTGTTTGAGGAAACAGAAGTCTGATCATTAACAACCGAATCCTCTTTGTTATTACCCATATACATGTGCAAAAAATGAGAGGTAGGCAAATAAAAAAAAAAATATCAGACCAACGTCTCATATAATGCATTTATTGAAGCCCCATCTCTGCAAGGACAGCAGCAGCTCAATCTTTCAAATGAAATACAGTTCTGTTGCTGCACAGCTGATCAGTATTCATCAGATAGCAAGAGAATATAGCTGTGTACAGCAGAGTGCGCCCAGGCTTCTTAGATCATCTCAGGCAATTACTGGGCAATTACTTAAGAATTCCAGTTCCTCTTTGCATTGGCACTTCTGTTACATGATGCCATTGGACACCCAGGACAGAATCACAGCCTCAGAATCTCGTTTGTGTTGGGTTGGAGGTGTGGTCAGGCACTGCAGAACCGAATGGTCTCAGACTTTTGAGCTCTTGCTGCACAGTTACGTTGTGAAGTGACGTGTTGCACTGCAGGAGTTGATGGAAGCATCACTCCACCTTCTCTAGCTGAAGGCTCACTCTCTTTTTGGGGGGGCTGAGCTGGGAGGGGCTTCTGGCACTGTGCTAAAACAGACTCTTGCTTTCCTTTTTTCTCGCTACAGCATTTTAAAAAACAATTTTTTTGAAGGAGCACGTTAAAGAAAAATAGCTGAGGCTGTTCAGAGAATTTCGGAAAGAGCAGTGCTTGTTTCCATTCAGAATTACAATGAGGAAAGAATTTCTATACTAATAATGATGTACAGCAAAGAAGAATCCCATGTCTCCTCCCACCAAAACCTCCAAACACAGGCAAGGCATCCTACAGTTCTCTCTGTACCCTGAGGCGTTAGCACTGCTGGGGGAAGGGAGGCAGTAAGGGTGGGATGAGCTCTGAGCACAGGTGGATGGCTCCCTGCAAGCTGTGGCAGCCAATAACTCTGAAGCCTCAGCTTCTGTGAAAAGCTGTGCACTGTCCTTCAGAGTTGCCTGGGGTCAAGTCCTTCAGGCCGGTGCTAATACAGATGTAGAGTGCCCTCTATTAATGCAGACGATGCCCTGAGGTCCTGGCAGCCTGGGAACTGGAGAGCATGGCTTGGTGACAGCACAGTAATGCAGTCACTGCTCTGGGGCTCATGGAGGTCAGGCTGCATCTCAGATAGGAAGGATCAGAAAAAAGTCAAGCCAAAAAAGCAAATCTGGTTAATTGCCAGAGTACAGGCTGTAACTTGGTGTAATCCAATGCTCTCCAGGGGTTGGGCCTGAGAAGCACGAGAACTGATGACTCATGCCTTCAAATCAAACTCTGAATGAACCTAAGTGTGCAATTTAAACATGAGTAGTTTTTTTTCCCCCTACTTTAATTATTTCCAAATTTCTCTGTAAATCCTGATTCCTACCCAGTCTGAAAGTACAGATTCTCTTAACACAGTAAAAGCAGTATTCCCAGTCCAGCTGGATTCATGTCCGTAACTTGATTAGAAAACCTCAGAACTCCTCTCCATATCCCACAGGATCCAATGTCCGCTTTCCCTATGTGACTCTTACCATAAGAGTTTCATCTCAGAGATGTTGATCTGTGAAAGGATCAGGCTGTTCAGTAGACATACCCTTAACAAACAGAACTTGTTTAAGTGCACAGTGCATAGCACGACAGTGGGAGTGCAGGTGATGGGAATTCAAGGAGTGCAGACCCAGAGCTCATCATGCAGCACAGCACTGAGAGCTGCCTGCACAGCTCTGCTGTGGAGCTCTGGCCTCCATGGCTCTGCACAGCCCTGTGGATGATGGCTGTTTGAAATCCAAGCTGCTCAGACATGCCTGAATGTCAACGGATCTGAAATGAGAACACTGAGCACTGAGGATCTTTTGGGAGTATTTGAGATCAGTGGCGGGAAGATACTGTATTCTGCACAGAAAAAGATCTGCCCAATAACAGAGTGAGATTCTTCGTAGTGGGTACCAGAAACGTAACTGACATTGTGAAATTGATTTATGAGAGCAATAAAATGTCGCATTAGAGGGATTTTATCACTTCAAATCATGAATACAATGCATCAGTGCCAACATAGGATGGATTTATCATAATATCTCTTGCAGTGCTGTGTTGGAAAGTGGGTCCTGACATACCATAAAAGGATTTAGGCAACATGAGGTTGCAGTGGGTTTTCTAAATCCCCTGAAAAATCTTCAGTAAGGAGATGAAATATTTTAGCTTTGACTACAATGTGTTTAATCCAGGTGCTTTTCTTTACACCTGGGAGTCTAATGAAGGAGGTTACTGATTGTCCTTGTCATTTTGGGTCCAGTTAGGCATCGAGCATTTCAAGTCGTGTGCTCTATGCTGCAGTTGTTTTTGTTTTGTAAGGCACTGATGAGGGTGAGCCGATTGTCTTGGGATGATTTCAACTTAGATTCATTGGTTTCTGTTTCAGTGGGGTTTCCAAACCTGCTTGAGATTGACAGTTTACGTATATTGGTGATTTTGTATTTAAACTGGGTAAAGGCAGCTACTAGGAATATGGGGATTATTATGCTCGGCCTTATTAACTTGCCCATCATTTTTAATAATGTAGTGCTGCAAAAATCTTCAATCTTGTCTCAAGAGTTACTCAAGCAATAGTTCTCCTGATTCCATTGACTCTGTTTCCTTGATGAGTTTTGATTAAGGAACTTGGGGATTAACTGCAGTGATTGCAAATGTAGAAGCAGTGCAGAAGTGCTCTCTGTTTTTCTGGCCTCCTCCCTCTTACACCTTAATAGACTGTGCATGTGTTAATACAGCAGCTGTGATCTATCTTCTGTAATTATTTGGAATGGAGTTTGCTGTGAGAGGAAACCACCCGTGCTATTACTGAGTGCAGTGCGACCTCCTTCAGAGTGATTAGACTAAAAGCAAAGTTTGACTGCCTGCCTATTTCTTTCTCTTGACTTCTTCCTTTCCTTTGCCACCACTGCTCAAAAACGTAATGTCTCAAATTCCCACCTTCACTGCATCCTCGATAAAGGTTTAGCTGTCCAGGAGCAGTCCCTATCAGAATGGAGAGCTCACACTTCTCTGCACTGCTCACTTTGTCCTTTACCTGTGGAACTCTGCAGGCACACAGCCCTGTCCTTCACTGGGTTCTCCTTTCTCCATGGCTCCCCTTCCATCCCAGAGTTACTTTGCCCACATGGGTTTCCACACAACGTGCAATTTTTGCCTGCACTCCTCTGCTCTGCAGTTCCTCGCATGCAGGGCAGCTTCTTTCTATTGAAATACCTTCCTGCTTTTGATTCCAGATCTCACCTGAAAACCTTTTATTACCTGTTTCATTTCCTTTATTAATTTTTTCCTTCCACTCACCCTCTTTTGCTACTATTATGGTGACTTCATAGGTTGATCACTGAGCTATGAAGAGCATTTTAGACAGTTTTATGACAGACATTCCTTGGTGTGCCTGTATAAATGCAACTTCCAAACAAGTTTGTAATCTCTGTGACGCTTTATCATATACATTGTATCCAGATTTAAATTAAGACCATGAATGTCAAAATGAAAGGAGACAGAAAGTGATGGGGGAAAGAAGTGCAGTGTAGAGCAAAAAAAAAAAAAAAATTGGAAGTTTATAAAAAGAGCAAAACTTTCTCCCTGTGATCACGTTTGTTACTCCTCCTCCAGCTTTGCCCAATTTAATAAAATCTTGGAGAACTTTCAGCTCTGCACAACTCCTGATTTTTAATGAAAACCTATGAGAGAGATTAGAATCTCTGCTTGTAATCTCTTTCATAAAATGAATAGTTTTCTAAAGATCAGAAACTGCTTCTGCATAAAAATGCCCATGAAAGGCGATTTTTAAAGAAATCTCCACGATGTTTACCCTTGTTTTTATTGGATGTGAAGTTCCTTAATCCAGTACAATCCGGATGTGTTTATACAGGAAAACAGATTTCCAAGGCATCTGCCTTCACTTTCTGACTGCTGTTGTCTTGCTGGGGCGGCTCGCTGCCACGTCCCCGCCAGGAGAGCAGTGCGCCCTCGGTGTGTGCAGCAGCCCCTGCTGGGCCGGATCACAGCCACGGCTGCTCCGTCTGTGAGCGTTCAGAGCCCCGCAGCCTCCCCGTCGCTCGAGGCTGCAAAGCAGCAGGGCAGTGCTGACAGCGTGCAGCGAGTCCTTGTGCGTATGCACATGCTGGAGCTACCTGTCGGGCAGCTTTGGCTCAGCTGCTGTGCAGAAAGTTTCTACACACGTGCCAAAAAGCACCCGAATGCTGTTTTTGCAGCAGCTTGGAGTTAGAAACGTGTTCCGCGTGGCATTTCCAGCCTCCCTTTTTCCAGTTCTGTTACTTCCAACAGCTCCAATGTACCAAAGATGGCTGCAGGTGAAGGTGGCTGTTTCTTGATAGTTTCCAAATATGTATTCCTTCTTTTGTGAAACCCCACTGTGGCTGTAGGCTTAAAAATACACATTGAGTCAACTGATCTCAGCGTAGGTGGAGCTGTTGCGATGTGTCCATGAAGCAGTGCTCGGAACGGGCATTGCAGCACTGCTCTTCAGAGGGACTTTCTCAGCACGCGAAGGCGAGATGCAGGGTCTCACCTGGACACAGCACACGGGATGTCCCAGGGGAAACACCTCCACTTGCTGCTGTTGTCCATGCGCAACGTATGCAGAAACCTGGAGGTAAAATCCAAGCTCTGTTGGAGCTAATAGGACTTCTGTCATCAATAGCATCATCTTTTGTGAAGGACGCTTAGCTGTCGTAGTAACCACAAAACATGCCGAGGCTCCAGCAGCAGGATGAATCCCCATCAGCACGACGACTCCTGGAACACGGCACTGCTCACAGGAAGGGCAGCAGGCTGCAATCTTACACGGCTTTGCAGTCTGGTGTCGGTGCTGATGGCTGGCCGACAAGAGTAATTGAAAGCACTTGGCCCCCTCCTAAATAAAATATTAAAGCTTACGGCTGAGAGGCAGAAGCACATAAGTGATGTATGAAAATGCTGATTGCCAATTTCCATGTTCCAGGTGTGATTCATGGGGATGCTGCCTGCGAAGCATTAATATTCAACAGTAACAAACATAAACAGAATGACACAGTTTATTAAGCCAGAGGCAAATGTAAATGATGAAAGGCTGCTGTGTAAAGCCACATTAAACATGTCCCATTACATGATGTAAACCACATTTTGAAGCTGCATAAACATAATGCTCCTTTCATTCCTGTAATTCCCCAGTGACTTAAATTTCTATATTTTATGAGATAGAAAAATAATAAAATACAAATTGCAGTTGTGCATGCCAATACTCTGTTATCACTATGAAACTAAGAGAGGAAGTAATGTCACTGGGAAGGGAGGTAGATTTCCAAATATCTGTCCTCAGAAAAAGAGAATCAATCATTTTGCAGCCCAAGCTGGGTGAGGGGCATTCATCATGACTACCAGCTGGTAGATGGCCGTCCCACAGACCTCTGGGCTGATGCACGGATGTGGACGGGGAGGGTGAAACTCCATCAGCAAAGGGTTGGGACATTGGAGGGTTGAAAACAAAACCCTTGCTAGTGCATCGTGGATCTTTGCATTTGGGTGGTACCATTGCTTAAAAGGAGGTTGTTGCCAATAACTGATTCAGCCAGTAAGAACCATCACGCCGTTCCTTTCCAAAAGATGTGCATGAGAGGTGTCTCTGAACCTCTACAGAAGCTTTTTGTTTCAATAATGTGAAGCACTAAGCATCTACTGTGGCCACAGCTGTTATTTTCCTGAGGAGCCTGGTCAGTCCAGTGCACCTCAGTGTTAGATCAGTGCTTACGTGCTTCTTTCTTAGTGCTCTTGCTGTAGAAATCCCGTGGAGCTGTTGTTTTGCCATGTGCCAGGTAACCGTTCCACGGCGCACACCTGCAATGCTGAATGCAGAGCATCGTCTTGTGCTGCTGTGTGGGCTGCTGCAGAGTCCTGGTGCCTGATGCCACAAACTCAGAAACCCGAGAATGCTCAGTGCTGCTGCCATGCAGCTGCTGTGTGCCCACTCTGCATGATGTGCAACAGCTTCGTTTGTGCCAGAGAGCGAGGGGCTGCTTGACTTTCCCTTCTGCATCCCTCCCTTCCTGTAGGCAGTGGCTGTTTTGTCATGGGAAGGAACAGCATTGCACCATTACCTCCTCGTTTGGCACTGTGTGTGCACCTTGGAGTTGCACTTATCAGAAGGTGCAGAGATGAAAGAATTCTTACGGAGTGAAGGAGGTAGGTTTTCTTTCTTACTTGCCATTTAAAAATGGAGTTGGGAAACTGATTTCCCATCCTCAGAAGATATTTTCATTGTGGCAGAAAGCTGAGCTGTGCTTTAAGGGGGGCTTTGAACTTCACGCAATGCAAATCTCAAAACTTCAGTGGCCACCTGCCTGCCTGCAGCAGGGCGACTGCCAGGGCGCTGGGTGCTGCTTCATGCTGATGTAGGGAGAAAAGGGCTGTAAGCGAGGGCTGCAGACAGCACTGGCCAGCTGAGCAAACAACTCCCTCTCCTTGACTGCTCTGCAAAGTCCCCACAGGTCCTACATTTTTTGAGATGAAATGTCTTTAAAATTTGACACATGAGTTTGCGGCGCAATCAGCATTTTCTGAGTATTCTTTTCTAGTTAGGCCAAAGACAGTCACATTCTGTTGTCAAGCCAAGGAGGAGAGAGACTTATTTTGAAGGAAAATATATTAGTTGTGCAGTGAAAAGCATTACCATTTGTTCTGCAGTATTTATTGTGCTCTCGTTTCCCAGTTCTTGTTAGTGTGCGTTCAGTGGGAGCTGTGAGCCCATTCCAGTGATAAACTGCTGATTCCCAAATGCAGGCAGTGCGCAGTGGTGTGAAACAGGCATAATTCATAAAACCAATTAAAAATATTTACCGTACTGTATTTCTAACATAAATTTTAAACGTGGCCTTTTCATCTTTCTAGTGTTCTGTTTCGCATGAATTTGATTATAATTTGCAGTTCCAAAATGTGGGGAAAAGCAGTGCTGTCTGGGATGTGAAAGGAGGGGCCCAGAGGCATCAGAGCTCACTGCTCACCGGCCCAAACCTGACCTCACCCCCTAGTCAATTATTTTTCCAGCATCTGGACTCCTGTAAGCACGTGCAGTGGGCTGTGGTGATGACGTGCAGCAGCCAGCAGTGCTCTCTGAAAAGGAAAAATCATGCTCCACTCAGAAGTGATGGACCCATGTAACTGCCGATGTAGTTCTGGTTGTGGAAACTTTGGTAGGAAATGCCCAGAGTGTGCAAAAATATGAGCTGTATTTGCCACTGCTTGAGGAATTCAGCAGTGTTTCCCTGTAAATCTGCACAGAAGTGGTTTGCATATGATGGTAATTGGTTTTCATCTGATTGCAGCAAAACTATGAATCAACTGCAGCCCATTTTTAATAATGAGGAACTGAAATGTAGTCAGAAATACATTCTCAGTGCTGCAGCTTTCAGTGATTGCATGCAGTAAATGGTGCCCATGGCCCCTCTGTGGGCTCAGCTTCTGTCCAACCTTTTTTTTTTTTTCCAGTTTAAGCATTAAAAAGAAATGCAGTATTTAGAGCTGCTGAGTTGGCACGAGACGGAGCGGAATGCAGGAGTTAATTCTGCTCCTCTCTGTGCCCCAGTGCAGCACTGCTTGTGATGCACTGCTGGAAGACAGCTTCCCTTCCCTGCTCCCACAGTGGGCAGCATGGGCAAGATGGGCAGAGTGAGCAGCCGGGCTGTGGGGCTTTGTTGAGCTGTAATGTCCCTCAGAACCACTCCTGGAAATGGTGTGCTAACCTTCAGCGCTGACTGTGGGAAGCTGTATTTTCTCTCCCCTGACTAAAGGAAGAGATTGTGTAGTATTAACAGATGGGTAAGTTACTATGGTGATGCAGGCTATATAAATAGATAGAAAATATACATGTATAGTACCTTTCAGATGCGATCTGACAAGAAGATTGTGACCTGTTTCCATGGGACTTTATGGAGGAACGGAGTGTGTTCATATTAATACTTTGTGAAAGTTTGATGTGACACCAAAGACCTTGTTTTGTTTCAGACAAACGCTGCAGGAACTTTGTGTGCTAGATCCACGCCTACAGAATCCCAAATTCCTCCCGTGTTTGCCGCAGTCCTCGCAGGTCTCCCCTCTGTGAGGGCTGTGCTGTAACATTAGCAGTTTCCTCGTCCTTTTTTTGTCTTTTGCCCCTAGGTGCTGGGTTTGGCTCAGGTCAGATCAGCTTAATAGGGCTCTCCACTCCGCGGTCTTCTCCCTCAGTTCTTGCATACAAAGATCCAAAATAGATACTGTGATTTCTTTTGCTTTGACTCCGCCATACAGCGTTCCTCCACACGGGATGCAAAGCTGTCTGACTGCAAGCCAAGGGACAGGCAGGGCAGGGCAGGCAGTGGGTGTCCCTGAGGCAGAGGCTCCTGCAGAAGAGGTTGTGCCAAAGCCAGTGGAGAGCTGCCCAGGGCTGCAGCTGGGTTAGTGACTGCAGCATCGCAGGCTCTCTGGGTCTCTGGGCACAGCGTAATTGAACAGGTTAAAAAACAACAAATGTGATGAGAATAGAAAGGGGAGAAAGAGAAAATGCAAAAAATTATACAATCTTGATTTTTTTTTGTCCAGAATTTTTTCCTTGTCTGGATCCTGAAGTTTCAAGGCAGACAGACATTCCGGAGGGGAGGAAAAAGCATTTTGTTGTTTCTCCACTTCTCCTTCCCCCACAGTGCCAGGTAATGTTCAGCTAACCCTCAGTATTGTATGGCTTTTCTCCTCTCATATCTCTGCCTATGGGCTAAGGTAGCTCGGCCAGCTGGACTCTGAAACATCCCTTATCTTTATCTGTGGAACGCCAAAGTGAACTGTAGGAAGGATTTAGGCAGCACTGGTGGTGATGTGATGATTACTTAGATTAATTTTAAAGCCTTTTTGGCTTTCAAAATTTTGCTCATGACTCATGTCTTCACAAGATATGGTTAGAGAGGTTTATTGCAGCAGTGGCGTGTGCGCAGCCTTGAAGAGCCTCCTGTGTTGATTTAAAGGCAATCTCTCAAATGAGAAGGTGAAAAATGAAGCCTCAAATGAGACATCAGGACCTGGCTTTTCTACCAGCTGGTATTTGTTTGTCTGCATCTGCCACTGCTCTGAAAAAGCTGCTGCCAGTAGGAACTGTGCTGCATCCCTGTGCTGCATGCAGGGGAGTCTGCACCGAGAAGGTACAAAACTTGCTTTTTGTCTATAAAACAAAAAGTTATGACTCAAAGAGCAAAGCAGGAGCTGAGTAAGGCTGTTCTGATGCCAGTGCAAGATTGAATGTGGGCTGTGAAAGCAGTGAGTGACTGCCATGTGCTCACAGCACACAGACGTCGCAACACACTGCGCCTGCTCTCTTGGTTTCCAGTTCTCCCATGGGAAACACAACCATGGGTCGATTTACCAGAAATGACAGTGACTGACAGGGAGAATATGGGATCCCAAAGCAGCTGAGCTCCATCTCGATCAGAGTCCATCACATCACCTATGGGTGCATGTTTATCTTTGAGTATAGTTCACATCTTATTTCCCCAGTGAGATTTTTCTGTCTTCTCAGCGCTGTTCCTGCAGTGCTGTGCAACCAACTTTCTGTGTGCTTCAGCCTCAGCACTGCTGTGAGCCCTCCTGCTGTGCAGTGCAGCCGATGGCACAAGGCTGCTTGCTGGGCCCTGAGCAGAGCCAGCTTTTCACATCTCACTTCCTGATGGTGTCTGACTGTGGCAGACACACAATTTGCACCCAGTTTCATGCAAGAACCCTGGGTGCCAGATGGGCTCCTGGCAGCCTCACGCTGAACCTTGGCAGACTGTTCAGTGAACCCGAGACAGGATTTTAATTCAGGGCAGAAGATGGCAGCTGGCATTCAGCTCTCTTTTTCAGTGGTACTTTCTGAAAGGTGCTTAATGCTTCTTGTGGCTGCTGTGATCACACATGTGGACTGGTCAGCAGTCAGTATTGTGGCTGCCTTGTTGCTGCCTTGGCCTTGGCCAATGGACTGCTGTATTCCTGCACTGGCACTTGTTGGGCATATGAATCAGAAGCATATTTGCATATCCTAAATTTAGTGTACGCATCCATGTATCCATGTAGTCTGTGTGCACAATTTGGGCATGTTTTCATTTGCATTTTATCGCATTTAACTGAAGCGGGTTTAGAAAAGCTGGTTTACATCAATTTAAGTTGAGCAGGACCTCTAGTGGGCAGCAGTCAGTACACCAACACTTCTGTACCCTTCAGCCATCCTTGAGAGCTTGCTCAGAAGGGAAATATTTCAATATTTCCAGTTATCAAGTTACAGTAGTTGATAAAATTTTTCCCACATGGAGGTTTATACATCGTGTGTAATGCTACAAGTCTGAATTTGCAAACCAGCTTAACCACTGTGCTCTACCCTGCATGTAGCTTTTTTCAGCCCCTAATATCATGTTTCCGCAGTAGTTTGTTCCCATATATTCCATTAAATGTATTTACTCGATGTTAGACAAATGATATGCCATATATCCACCCTGGAGCTCATCTGAGCCCGGTGCATGTGGAGAGGCCCACAGCAGTGCGGTGCTGGAGCTGCACCGAGCACAAACCTGCTGCTGGGACTGCTGCACAGCTTTGGTGGTCCCACTCCTGCCCAGACCCCAGAGGCATAAACCCACAGTGCTACTGCACTCCCACGCTATGGGGGAATCTCACCTCCTTCCTGTAAATGCAGGGGCACCCAGGAGAGAAGGAGGCTGGGAGCAGCCACATCCTGAAGCTCTTATTTCATACTTCCATTTTTACTGATTTTTTCTTACTTTTCTCCATTCGCACTCTTGAGAACAGAAAAAAATCTCATAGGGTCTGGATTTCTGCTTGAGGAGATCAATACACGAGTTCATACACATTTACTTTCCTGGAGGCGATTTGAGCAAAGCCAGAATAACGTCAGTGTTGAAGTTCATCAAGAATTTACTACACTAAAATGAAAACTTGCCTTTGGGTTTTAATTCCAAATTGGAGCAAAGCAGTTTATGTTATCACCATAGGTTTTGATGCTCGTTTTGTTCCTCTGTTATCTTCCCCAATCAAAGGAACAAAGAAGCAGGCAGGGTGCTGGGCACAGGCTGGGAGTCTGGGAAGCATCACTCTATCTGAGTACAACAGACCTTAAAGAAAATGCAAACGAAGCTTGAAATCACATTTGCATTGCAAATAATACAATTTGTTCTGCCTTTGTACAGAATTAATTTGAATTGTTTGCTGTTCTGTTCCAGTTGTGCAGGTGAATAGTGCTGCCTGCTCAGGTGCCTCAGCCCTTCAGGATCTCATTGAGAACCAAAGCAGGTGAGTGGAAAACTTGCTGCATTGGGCAGATCTTCCATTCGGCGTGTCCTGGTGTTCCTTTGTCACCTGTCCTCACACAGCAGACAATGGGAGCCCCTGGAGCCCCTGTCGAGGCTGCCTGGTGGCTTCCCCAGTGCAGCAAGAGCTCTTGAAGAATGCAGTGTCAGCAGCAGGCAGCCAGGACTATGGCCAATTAGTGAGGGGAGCACCCAAATCTGTCCCCACCACGGAGCTCTGTCTCATTGAGCACCTTGTTGCAAAGCAGGCGTGCATCAGTGAGCCGTGATGC
This sequence comes from Lagopus leucura, assembly GCF_019238085.1. NCBI lineage: Eukaryota > Metazoa > Chordata > Aves > Galliformes > Phasianidae > Lagopus > Lagopus leucura. The sequence goes on along the minus strand of NW_024962293.1, from coordinate 2,710,012 downwards.
TGCCCAGGTGTGTCAGGGACCAGGGGCTGGGATGGGGCTGGGATGGGTTTGGCTGGGAGGAGCAGAGGCAGTTTTATCCCAGATCTGTGCGCTGTGCGACTGCTGGGCAGCCCGGGCTGTGCATTGTGCTCACGGTGCCTTGGGCTCCCATCCAGGCTTAGAATGGTTCAGGAGAAGGAAGGGCTGCTGTGGTTGGAGTGTAATTTCTTTTAACGCGAGCCCGCAGGAAGGGAAGATCTGGGGCAGCTTTTCTCTTGTGCAGCGCATAAATAAAGTGGCTCTGTTTGGTTCTTCTCAAAGATCATGTCTTCAGGAGAAATATTATTCTAGCCACGTAGAAAAAACAAGGATGATTTTTGTGTCATTTCAATATGCACTGCTGAATAGGCATCAAGTCTTGAAGGTGTCTCTTCTGCATTGTAAAGTCTGGTGTGAGTGTGGGTGAAAAGATAGGTTAGAAACCCAGGATCAAATCCGGACCTGGTTACTTTGCTTTCAGAACAAGTTTAAGATGCTGTTCTCTGGGCTTACAGTGTTTGTGCATCTGTTTGGACCCAGCATTTCTATGGCAGTGGTGAAATGTGCAGCTGAAGTCCTTTATGCAGCAGCCAGCTTTGCTGTATCTGTCCATACAGCTGTAAGGGTTGGGTCAGAAAAGAACAAACTCAAGACTTGTTGCATTAGCAGTGTTAGAAGAGCCTTTGAATCAAGGGGAGGTGATTGCATTACTCTACAGTGGTGCTCTTTTGATTCATCTTCAAAGAAAGATCATTGGGCCACTTTGCTAAATATGGTATTTTGACAAGGAATTGTTTGGCTTTTGTTGCATATTTGGAACAACCGTCGTCCACCTCTTAAATGCTGTTTTATCCTCTCAATCTTGGAAATCTTCATCCAACAATAACACATCCTTAGGTGGTGACTTTCCTAACACGTGCATCTGTCTCAGTTGGCATTTCTCATACTCTCTGAGGACATCTTTGGATAAGTGTTCAGTAGTTCAGCTTCATCTGCGTACAGAAACAGAGCTTTTTTTGGCTTTCTGCAGACAGAGACTTCAGAACAGTCACATCTACAAACTATTTAACTTTCAAATGCTCATTAAATCCTTGGCTCCTTCTGCAGGCTGTGCAAGTGCCACGTACAAAATTCTGGAAGCGAGCTGGGAGGAGGAATGGGATGAAAGCTGTGTACCCTCCTCAGCATCACACCCCACAAAGCACTGCTGTCTGGCCATGCACTGCCACTCATCTGAAGCATCCTATGCAATACCCATGGCGTGCTGCGGTGTGTAGCAGCACAGGCCATTAAGTCCATAACAAAGCTCAACCAGCGACAGGGTTGGCAACGCTTCGGAAGTTTGTTTGCGTCAGAGCAGACTGAAAGGAGGCTGATACTTGAATGCATTTCTGTGCTTCACATGGGAAAAGCAGTGAGAAATAGGTGGTGTCTGATTTAAACCACCATTTTCACCATCCAAATCTATTTTTTATTCCTGCCGCACAGTTTTAGCAAGAAAAGTGAGTGAAAAATTGCTGTCATAAAGGACTCATCTGCTTCCCATTACACTGACATTTAAGGATTGCACACACTGAAATGTTCCTATGCGCCAGAGAGAGTGGCAGAGAAAACAGAAGGTTGAAATTCACAACAAATGGGGGATTTTGTAATTTGGCTGCCCTGGAGGTGGGCGAGGAGCCGGGCACTGAGAGCCATGCCCCCTCCTGCGCCTCAGCCCTCCCACCTCCCTGCTGCTGTGTGCCAAGGGATTCCATTGTGGGCACACAGGAGAAGCCTTTCTCCCGGCCTTTGCCCTCTGCCTCCTCCAGATGCAAAAAAGGCAATGTTGGTGTTTTCAGAAGTCAGAGCTGTGCTCCACACAGGCAGAGCCCTGAAGGCGGGGATCCATGGCTCTGTTTGGTCTCTTTACTCCAATGCAATTGTTAACGTTCTTTGAATTGGGAAAGTTCCTTCTGTGCAGATTTCAGCCAACTGATGTCTTTTGGTTCCTCACAAGTTGAAGAGCAGCATTTCTGTGAGTGAGGTTTCTAAAAATCTCATCTGTCTCAGCATTGAGCAGCAGGCAGGCAGCTCCGTGCTCCTGGTGCAGCTGGATGGTGTGGAGTACAGGGGATTCTCAGCCTGCTGTGCCTTCGGATGGCCCCACAAAGCCGTGGGCAGGACTGAGGACGGCATAGTTCTGGCAGTACCTCACACCTGTGCTGGCGTTTGAGCCAAACAGTGCAGCTCCAGGCCTGAGGGTCCTGATTGCAACAGAATGGTTCCCATTCAGATCAACTTCTCAAAGGTTTCAGATGTTAAAATATCTGAAGTCTATTTCAAAAATTTTAAAAAAAATTACTATAGTCAAAACACTGAGTTGTGAAAGCACAAAGATGAGGGTCCTCATTCTCCAGCTACCTCTTCTGTACATTCAATTTACAAGTCCATAGCAGTCGCTGCTTTTTCTCTCTCTGTAGGGCTCCCCTCCCAGTCCTCTCCTTGTGTTTGCAGCTGTTTGCTCAGTCCCACACAGCACTGCTGCCAGCGATGGACCTGGGCTGGGCTGTGCATGGCTTGGAGCTCCTGCTGCTGAGAGCAGAGACGTGCTTGCTCGCTTACTGTTACACCACTCCTCTCCCCAAACAGTAAAACTCAGTTTGAAAGTAAACTGTATGTTTTATCTTCAGAGGGAAACTGTAAAAAGAGACACTAGTGGGTTTCATTGGATTCAGCTTGTACTGTTTTTCACAATCCTTTGAAATCTGTAGCATTTTTTCTAGCTTTGTGTCCAAACCTGGACTTTGCATTTAGTGGTGACCCATCCTGCAGCTGCAAAAGGAATGCGTTTATTGCTCTGTAGCAAAGAGCAAAATAGCTAGATGCTCATATTTGAATAAAAGCATTCCGCTCCTCTTAGAAATAGAGCTGTGCTTTGGATTTCCAGCTCCTTCCAGAGTTGGCAATACCAGTGTTGGAGCACACTGGAGTAAGGAAGGGAATTGCCTTCGGCTCTGCAGAATGAGCTCTCCAACTTGCCTAGCCAGGTGGTGAAAATCTAACGGGAAAAATCACATGGCAAAGGGTGTTAACAAAAAAAAATCCACTGTTTTTTAGTTAGGGGTGAGTACAGGTAACAAGTGGTGTGTAGGGAAGTGTTTAAACTGCGTGAGAGATCAAGGGTCCTAATTCTAAGTGTGGGAGCAATATTAGTAAAGCAATGCAGCGTATCCTGTTGAGGGATGAGAGGTGCAGATTTAGGTTATTTTGGACTGGGAGAGGCATTTGGTGAAGGAAGTGCTGCGTTCACCACTTGCAGACCGTGTGCTTAGGAACCCCGCCGGTCTGCAGCTCGCTCTGAGGCTGGTCACATTTTTTCAAAGAAGGCTGAATTAATTCAGAAACACAAAGAGAATGGAAGTGGCTACAAATGTGCCGCCTGTGCATTTAGCACTGCCTCCAGCATTTGGGTGTTCATTCTTCTTTCCTCCACCCCCTCTGGCAGCTCAAGCTGTTGAAGTTTTATTAATAGTGATAAAGCTTGGTTAATTCTTCCAGCCTAACAGCTTCACAAATTCTAATCTGCTTTTTTTTTTTCCCCAGGCACAATCATTTTTTAAGTGCAGTGTATGGGTTTATGCTCACTTCCCCACCCGTTTCACAGCTTCTGATCTCTAAATGCTGGGATTTTGATATTAAATGTTATTACCAGCCCTTGTTTTTACGGATTTTTAGAAAGCTTCCAAATGTTTGCTGCTCTGATGTTTGCTGCATTCAGATCTACAGCCTCCTAGCTGCCTGCCACAAACTGCATGCTTGCAAATGGTAATTAGATGCACTATTTTATGAGCGACATGAATTCAAATGAATGTGCTTACACCAGCCCCTGAGCCACAGAGCAGCCCAGGGATGCTGATAGCAGTGATCAATCACAGCTGGGCTACAAGCCAGCAGCAGCTCAAGGCCCAGGTTCCCTGCACAGCTCCTGGCTCTGCAGAGCCCCCGGGATTTTGATCTGGGGTTGGAATTCCTGTGCAGAATGTGAAGAAATTGCTCATCTGGGGCCCTTTGGGTTCTTATGTTCCCAAGTAAAACACTGTCCAAATATGGAGGTTTTAAAAACAGATTTAACCAGGAAAGAGATCTTCTGTTTTTCCTTTGTTTTTCCTTTATTTTCCCTAATCTGTCTCACAAACAAAAAGTTTGAGATCGCGGACCTTAGGAAGATGTGCTCAGTTCTGACATCTCAGCACGCTGTTCTCCCCCAGCTGGTTCTTTCATCAGACTTTATTTCTGAATGTTTTTCCCCTTTAATTCTAGTGAGATGTCTCATGCATGTACGTTATAATCTTCAGCATTAATTAATTTGGGAAACTGTAAAGTAGCAGAAGCATAGAAGGCAATAGGAAGGAAAGTAATAAAAACTGATGACCAAAGCCAAGGAAACAGAACTGCAGCCTCCCTGCAGACATGGCTATTAATGAGACTTCCTTCATTTCTGCCTGAGTGGGGGTCATTTCTCACACCCCACTGATCGCTGAGAGTTTCTGTGCCTGGTCCCAGTTAGAGTCACAGGCAGATACTGGTAAATATAGCACAATATTGTTAGAAGCAGGAATTTCTGACCGGACATATGGATGTGACCCACCAGAGATCTTAATGGTGTGTTCCTGGGGTGACCAAAGAGGGGAGGCAGCTTTGCTTTTGGCTGTTCATGCAAACTGTAGCTCTGAGATTGTGTTGCATGGGTAGGAAAAACAAGGGAACGTTTTCCTAGTCCAGCATACTGGGGAATGTTAAATACACAGAACTGTGTGAGGGGAAGGTAACGAAGTAGGGAGGTCCTCTCTGCTCAAAGCAATTGGACCAACAGTGTCTGTGAGGATCTGTTAGCACTGTGTGCAAACACCTGCTGGGTATTTTGGTCCCCCAGCTCACAGTTGGTTTGCTGCACCCTTCCCTCATGTGATCACAGCAGGAGACACAGAAATGAATCCGTCTTTAATGGTGACAGGGGGGCCTAAAATCCCAGTGTTGGTCTGCCCTATTTCTGGAGGAAAACAATGATGGACTGAAAATTAAAACAGCAACACCCCGTAGCACACGCACATCCTGATGCCTGTGAGTGCCTTCTGCACCGGGAGCAGAGAGGGCTGAGCTGCAGATTCTTTCTGCTAATGACTTGTGATCCTGCAGCAAACGCAATTTGTATCCACAATGAAACCTTATAACATTAGTGGCAGTATTAATATCAGTGTAATTAAGAATACTATTTATACCATCTAGAGACATAATTACACAGGACTGATACCTTGCTAGGCAACAGCGTGAGCTTGTTTTCACTCATGTAACCTATTCAGGGATGTGCTGCGAAGTGCTGCTGGGGGTGGGTGGGAGAGCTGTGTGGGAAAGCACCCGAATCCATCACTGTGGCACAGCCTTGGGCCGGGCTGTCCGTAATTAGAGCTAAATACGGTTTCACTGCTAAATAAAACCCCATTGCCCTCTAAAAAGGCATCTGGCTTTCAGAAGTAACACAGTGCAAAATCACTGTCTGTTTGTTACCTGCTGCAGTTTTCCTGGAGCTGGATCACTCCATTACCCCATGTGCACAGCAATTCCTTCCCTCACAGGAAGCATAGTGCTGCAGCACAGACAAACGCTACCTACGAAATGGGGAGCAAACCAAGTTCAGCCTTCCCAGCAGAAACGTTTCTCTCAGTGAGTCTGATTTCACAAGGGTGAAAAGTGTGTGAGCCATTCTGCACTTTCTGTCTCACTATTGTGGTGCTATTTAAAGAGGCTCCAACGTTTTAACCTCTTACGTTCCTCCTCCCTCTCTCTGTTTCTCATCAGGCCCTTTCCACCCTGATGACTGGTAACTGGTAGGACGATGAAGTGAGGCATACTGTGCAAATAGAGCCCTGATCCATCATGACTAGAGCCTTTTCAAACTATCTGATGGATTTGGGGGCTTTGCTGGTGCTGCTTAAGCTCAGATTTCTGAGACACTCTGAGGCATAAAGATGTCTTTGTCAAAATTCATCGCTTCTAACTTTTATTCAAAGAAGGAGAGATAAGTCTGACTCAGACGTTGCTGATGAGTTGTAAGGGAAGGTCAAGATTGATAGCAGTTGTAGAGAAGAATGAAACCACTTTTAAAGCTCATCCCTTCCTGGTGATAAAGAATATGATCTCAATTATTTTTCTCTTCTATGGACCTGTTTTAAGTGAAGTTTTTTCTTGCATGCGGTTTTACACTGGCAATAAAAACAGTTCTTCTTTTGGGTAAGCTTTGATCCACAGACTCTGACAGCCCAGCAGCTGAGGCTGTGTTTCTCCATCCACAGCCTTGTGATTTACACAGCACAAAGGGCTGTACATGTGCATCACACAGCAAGAATGACATCCCACACCCGTCTGCTGTATAAAAATGACACTGTGGTGAGAAGACAGCGGGGTTCCCAGGGAGGAGTTGGAATGCCATCAGAACGGCTGCTGAGCAGGCTTTTGCTCAGAGCTGGTTTTATTAAGACTGCTTAAACCGCTTCAGTAATTTGCACTCTCCGCATTTCTGCCAGTGAAAAGCACAGATCTCAGATGTTCCTCTATGTTCCTCTCACCCAGGCGGCTGTGGTGTGCCTTGGTTTTCTAGCAACCAACCGTATATTAAAAGGGGTTTGGTCTTAGGCAGCCTGGTAGAGGCTGGGTCACCTGAAACTTCTACATAGCAGCTTGATTCAGAGTACTGTGGAGATGTCTATTAGTGCTCTGTAGATAATGGTTCTGTACAAAGGCAGTGTGATGGATGAATGTCCCATCATGCTCCTTCTGGTACTAAATGTTCTCTGATACTTTTACTGAGCTAACCAAATGTTACGGTAACATCACTGTCTTGGCAGCTCCAGGAGGGAGGGGACACTGGGAGCAGAAAGGAAAACTGCCCTTAAACACAGAGGTTGACTTGTGAGTAGAATACAGGGAATGCAGTATCCAGATAGTCCCACCAGGACTCTTGAGCACCAAGGAGAGATGGCATCCCAAGAGCCTTTGGGATGGTGTGGAGCCGTTCCAGCAGGGCAGCACAGTCTGCCTCTGCTTAAGCTTAATCCCTCTGCTCAGGGGATATTTGGTTTGATCTGAAGGTTTTGCTCTCAGAGGAGAATAGACAGCTGATCAGTGGAGCAGAGACGTGGTGGTGTGAGCAGTACCAGAACATCACCAGGCTCATGCTGCTCTGTCTGGAGATTCAGAGGAATCCTCTGAATCATTCCTCTGAATGATTTCAGGGAACATGAATGTCCAGCTGAGGCATCTCCTATGCAGAAATCAAAGACCTATTTGAGCTTCAGTCCACTTATTGAATTAGAGGAACAGCGTAGCTCACACTTTCCTTCCCACTTTACTGTTGACTATTTCCTATGTGCACCAGGGTGCAACCTTCACCTCTGCACGCCGCCAGCTTGAATTAGTGCCTAAAATAAATTAATGACTCTTTCACTGTGAAGCCCTGTCAGGCTGCAGGGTGTGATAGTGCAGCACACGCAGCTGTGTGCAGAGCTGTACTGGTGGGCACGGCATCACAACCAACAGCTGGTGAGCTCCCGGTCTGTGGTCGATCGCTGAACATTCAGCTTCGAACCGAATGATGAACTTTCAGCAGAAGCTCACAGATTCGCGTGAGCACAGCGCTCTGAATAACAGCATGGGGTTTGCTGACACTCTCACACGATGGAGAAAAAGAGATACGGACTTCCACATACATTAATTTTTCATGTAGAAGCCCTGGAACAACGAGCCTTTAACACGCACACATAAATAATTAGCGCGGTTATTAATCAGCTGGCTTCTTTAATTGCCTGCACGTGTGTGCACGGAGCGAGGCGGTGCCGTCGGGGCGGGGCTGTGAGCGGAGCGCTCGTGGCGAGTTTGGGAAGGAGGAGGGCGCCCTCTGGCGGCTGTGTGGCGAACGGCTCCCATCGGCGCCGCGTTCCGCCCTTCTCCGGCCGCGCGGTAAATAAATGCGTCCTGGGCTCGGCGTCCCGCTCCGCCCGCGGCGCTTCGCCCTCTGCTTTGTCTGCATGGGGCAGAGGGCACGGCCGGGCCCGACGGATTGAGGTTATGGGAGTGGTAAATAAAAGTCGCGATCCTGAACCGATCCACCAGAAGCATTAGCTCCAAACGACTGAGTTAAGGCTGCTTTGCTTTTGTGCTTTGTAAATGCTTTCGTAGTGTTAATTTTGAAATCCTGGATGCAGTTTGCTTGTTCTGTCTTCTCACCGAGGAAACGGGGGCAAATGTTTGGGTGTTCTGTAACCAGTAGCTTCTATCCAGGCAAAGAAAACCAGCCCAGCAGATAGAGCTGACAGGATGGCTCGTTTCGTTTCCAATTGGTGTGAAACTGCTTTTGAATAAAAGCCAAAATTTAACTTGAAAACATCAAACACAGCAGTTTAAAATGATTAGTTAAAAGCTGCCTACCAGTACTTGGGAGCCCTCAGAAGGAAACGTGCAGCCACACGTTTCAGTCAAACTGGATGCACTCAGGACAGAGGGAAGTCGTCAGAGCACAGAACCAATTGCTTCTCATCAGTGTGCAGCCAGTGTGTCTGAGCCAGCAGAGCTCAGCTCTCGCATCCATTGCTATGCGTAAGCTGAAGAGATCAAACTCCTTCGCTGCTTCATCCCCCAGATGGGTTCTCGGTGTTGAATAACCTCACTGAACGCAGCAGTGCTGATGCTCACGTGCAGTGGGTTTTCAGTCCTGTGTGTCAGTATTGCTCCAAGTGGAGCTCATTTCCTTATTTAAATGTCCAGTCTGCTGGAGAATAACTGCTTGACTCCCTTTGCAATAGCAGAGGCAGAGATGTATAGGGAAAGTGCACGTGCATAAAAAATTTAAAGTAACTTATATTAAATTTTTATTTCAGTATAAGTTTTTCTCTCAGATTTACTTACAAAATGTGCTTATTTTTAAAAAGAAACATACAAATATGTTAAATAATCTGACTTTTATTTAAATCTGTTTTACCTACTGCAGGGAGGCTAAAATTACAGGAAATAATCTGATAGAGGGATTTCAATGGAACCCAGAAGAAAACAGTAAAGGTTTGGAATTCAGGGCTGTGGTCCTGGCCAGCTGCCAAAGGGAAATGGAGGAAAATGCAGCTCGGGACAAAGGCACCCTGAAATCAGAACTGTTTTTAACACAAAGAGAAAGGATTTAGATTTTAGATTGAATCCTGGTGCTATTTTTATATTATGAAGAAAGTAAAATTGGAAGTCTTTCTTTCCTGTAATGAAAACCCAAACACAAATGATTCCTTTTTGATTTCTAAAGCAGATTTCTCTGTTGAGGAGCACTTGTTTTTAAACTCGCAGTATCTCTCATTATAATATTAATAAATGATCTCCACAGTGCAGCACATTCAGCCTCACAGTTTATCAGTGCAGTAGAACCATGCCCTTTGAATTCCTATTCTGTGGCACAAAGCCCTGCCATGTGCCCTGCGATGAGCAGAGCTGCGTTTCCCTCTCCCAAAAGACCTGGGAGTGGAATGCAGGTGGAACTGCTTTGCGATTTAGAGAAAGAACAGGAAAATTCCAGCATCAGCTCTTGTACCCGATGCGAATATCAGCTGGGGACACGCTCTGCCTGTGTGCTCCGGCACCAACCAGCGTCCCTGTGCTCAGCCAGGATCTGCAGGTCTCTATGGCGTGCTGCCTTCAAGTTCCTTTGAGCTGTGCTTGATTGCCAGGAACTGCTTCTGTATATACAAAGAGAAGGCTAACACTTCTGCCTGGCAGCTCACCAGCTGGGCAGTGCAGAACCTGCACCCTGGGAACTGCGAGCATATATTTTATGAATGAAAATCAGAGCAGGCAACCTAGAACTCAGCATTTATAAATTTCAAATGCCTTGGGCTGAAAAGAAATAGAATTAAAGAGAGGGACCTGGGAGCTTTAAAGAAACATAAGCAGGTCTGAAGGATGCAGCAGTGGTCTGGGTCACGCAGAGAGGAGTAAGGTTATGTCTGGGAAGAGATTTGTGGATTGACAGCCGTGGAAATGATCCGTCTGTGACTTGAAAAGGAAAACCACCACCCATCCCTTTACCCTGCGGTTCACTCTCTCCATTGCAGGCAGGGCTGTGGTTCTGGATAAGTGTAAGAAAATGTTACATGTTATTGGCTTTATCCATGTTGGACCAATTCCTCTCACCAAAACAATCTCCTCACACTACAGCAGCCTGGCTTTGTTGTGCTGGAAGAGCTGCAGCAACATCCCCATGAGAACCCTGCCCCTCCAGTGAGACACAACTGTCTCTGCATGACAAAGATTGGTTTGTGCAGCTTCAAAATGGAGCAAGATGCCTCCTCCAAAAACGCTGAGCAAAGAAAAAGATGATCTATTGGGCAAATTGTGTTGGCACAAAGCCGTGAGCTGTGCAGGTGCCACTTGGCCAGTTGTGTCTGTGAAGGGTGAATGCTCTACCTGTAACTGGATCACACAAAGTGGGAGCACGAGGGAGGGGTGTCCCTCTGCCATGAGTGGGGGAGTGGAAGGCGGTTCCTCACTGAGGTCACGCAATGGCTGCGTGGGTGCCAGATGTGCCAGAGACAGGAGATTCAGTAGTTCAAAGTTTCAGCTGCCATAAAATGATGCTTCAGAGAACCCCAAAGGCTTCCTATAGTGGGAAAGACCTCCCTTATAAATGTAGTGAGTGTGGTCTTCTGCAAGGCAGTAATAATTGGAGTGACTTTTCAGAAGTGGATGTTGAAGCACGTGTCTGAATTGGCTTCCAGTAGCACCCAAAAGTCTGTGTTAGAAAAATGATTCTGCTCTGAACTGTGATGATTTTCAGGTATCATCCCTTAAAATTTTCTTCATTACTTTTCCCCATTCTTTGTTGCAGTTTTTAATTTGATCCCTGGTGGATACAACTGACTTGATTTACTATCAAAACAAGCAACAAAGGAATTCACTTTAGCAAGGAAATCAGTGCCTTAAAAAAAAAAGGAGTAAAAAATTCTGAAGACCACAATTTTTGGAGCATAAATGACAATGGAAGTTAACATAGGCCTTTGGGTTAAACCAAAAGCCAGCTCCATTGAACCAAGCAGAGCATTCCTAATCTGACATGTTGACAGGGACACCCCTGCCTATTCCAAAAGAGAGTTTCGGATGAAGCCAGATTGATTGCATGTTCCCAACAGGGGCTGGGCTGACTCTAAAGGAAGCTATGCAGGCCAAAAATAAACAAGATACACATGAAGTAGTTTGTGCCATCAGGAAATCTTCCAGGGGATATGTGGAGAGGAGAAGGAAAGCCAGCAGAAAAGTGGCTTAAGCTGTCTTTCCCCTCTCCTCGCTATGCCCTATCTCTGTATCTTCAGAGAAGGTAAATCGAGGTTTCCTCCCCAAGAGATCTCTCGCCCTTATCTGCACTGTCTTCGGCCCTGCTTCCCCAGGAAGGTGATTCTGTGTGCTGCTCCTTCCCTACACAGCAACCCCCTCCGTGGCAGAGAAGTGCCTCCGGAGATGCTCAGTGCCGAAGTGCTGCTCCTGCAGCTGCTGGCATTCATGCTTGGATATGGACTCCTGTGAGAGCAGGCTGGGGCTGGACAGCCATGGTTTTCCCAGGAGCATGTGTGAACGATTTGAATTATGTTTTTCTGAAAGCAAACGTAGCCTTTTCCAGCTGCGTTTACTGCAAGCAGACACACAGTCACAGTAATTTCAAATATCGGGACAAGAAACTTTTGCATTTACATTCTGGCAAACTGGAGCCAACATTTTAATCTGCTAAGAGACCCCAGGAGAGCTGTGCTGGTGGCACACGTTGTTCACTGCTCCGTGTCTGACCAAAGTCTGACTTGAACTTTGTAATTTGCTGGAGTGGAGTCACTAAATTACACACTGCTATGAGATATACAATCCCACATGAGACACAGAGCAGCTCCTTAATACGACAGCCTTCAAACAGGCATGAGCTCAAACACCACTGCAGAGAACAAAGCTTCCCAGTGTTAGATACAGCATTAGAGGTTCTACCTCGTGAAACATTATGGACTATATTGTCAAAGGAAATCCAAGTTTGTGCCCGTAATAATAGCGTGCCAGGAACTCCCTGCCAAAGAAAAAGTCTGTGCAGCTACATATAGACGAGCAACAGCGCACACAAAAAGGAAAGCTGTGGAGTGTCTGCTTCACAAATGCAGCCCTGGGATTTCAGAAGTGCAACATATACATATGCAGAATGGAGACAGTTATAGGCTGCTTGGCAGCGCAGACCGGAGTATAAAATATGGGTCTCGGAAGGTTGCTTTATGGCCTGAACCGAAGATTTTGCAGCAGCCTTAGCATTCTGTTTGCCGTAGTTTGGAAATCAGAAATCTGCAGTTCCAGGGATGTGTGCTGCCTTCCAACTCGTATTAACATTTACACTTTCTGTGAATCTCTCATCATCAGAGTGATGGCTGTCCGGCTCACCCAGCGCTGTGTTACTGGTGGTGACAGTGGGATCACAGTGCCGTGCATTGCGGTGGCTGCGCATTACCGGTGTCACTTGCAGCAATGACAGCTTGTGCCAAAGCAAGACACAGAACACTTCTATCTTACAGAAAACTATTGGCACATAAAATTGGCAAGAGATGATCAATAATTGTACGTGCACATTCACCACAGTCACACTGGCTTTAATAGCAGTTGCATGTACTCATCCAAGAAAGAGGTTTTCATTAGATACATATAAACAGATATAAATAGACATATCTGTATCTATGTAGGAATAGACAGATATGTGCATGTGGGTATAAAATGTACGAAAATCACAGCTACTTGATCTTGTCCTTTTGCCATAATGTCTGACAGAGATTTGTCCCAATAGTAATTACAGTATTTGTGTACCAAATTATTTACTCATTTTTATTTTAGGCATCAGGAAGGAGCAAAGGCAAAAATCTGAGGCCAATCAGATCCAGATTTCATCCTGAGAAGTGCAAAATATACGGCCGGGTCACTCCAACAGCTCCAGTGCAATCACTGCTCTCATCTGTTTGTAAATGTCCTTTGACTCGCTCTTGATCTTGGCAAGAAGCCTCCTAGTTGAGGCTTTGGCTCTCCACCCGAGAAGGAATATTTAGGCCAATGCGGACACTCGAATCTCTCAGTCCTCAAAGCAACTGATAAATTTATGGACAAGTTCCATTAAACAATTCTGTTTTGTGCTTATTTACTTAGAACGAGGCTGTGCATGAGGCTCTTTGTCTCCAAGGGGAGTGAGAAATGTGCAGCAGGGAGCAGAGGCGCAGAGCTGGACGTGGTGTCACCACCCACCTCTCCCCAAGCCCAGGGCTGACAGTGGTACTCGCTCCGGCCAGCAGCAATGAGGCCTCTCCAGGGAGGGAGCGTGACTCAGAGGGGTGTCTGAATCATCAGGGCTTCCCCTGGGCGAGGCTGGGCTTGTGCAGACTGCCTGTCCACGTGTCTGGGCATGGAGATGGGGAAGGAGACGTGCTTGAGGGGACGGCCCGGTTAGGGACCTTCAGCTGCAGAGCAGCCACGGATGGGAAGCAGCATGGAGGTGAGATGTGGCACCAGCAAACATTGCTCCTACGACAGTTTGGTGTTTGCATTCGGGGGCTGTTTTCACTTCACTGGTGCTGCAACCCGTGGCTGCTTCCCTGCTAAGTTAACAGTGATGTGAGGACAGAAATGAGGGACTGCTGCAGACGACATTGGTCTTCTGACATTTTCGGCTGTTTTCCACCCACCCTTGATAAATCATCTCAGGCCCCAAATGGATCTGTGATCTGTACCACATGCTTGGAATGAAGTGCTAATTAAATACTTCTACTTGATGCAGACAACATTTCTTTGAGAAGACGGTAATGTGCTACAGATGCCATGCATTCCCATAGGGATGGAGGAAGCGAGCAGTGCTGGTAGGTCGCCCTGCTCGAGAAGAGTGGGATGTAACACGGGCAGCTCCTGGCTGGTAAGGTTCATGCTGACACCGTGCTCATCTGGGCCTAAGTCCCTCATGTGGTCCCTTACTGTGAACACAGATGTGTGTCACAGATACCCCACGTACCTGCATACTTTGACACCTGTGCAGTAATGGCGGAGCCTGAGTGTTTGAGAGGCACTCAGTGCCCGAAGTCAAGCAGGTAACAGCTGGTGGATGGTACAGAAATGGAGATGGATCTTCCTGGGTTGAGGCCTGGCCAAGTCTGTTGGGATGACAAGGATGACAAGTAGCTCCTGGCTTGGGTTGTCCTCGTGCAGGACAGAGCTCCATAGCAAAGGAAATGAAAGGAATTGGGTTTAGCACAAGAACTGATGTCCATTCTGGCAAGAAGAGGAAGACTGACAATCAAGCTCCAGAGCAGCTGGAAGGTTCTGCTGAAATTATTGCCGTTGAAATCATGATTAATCTTTACATTTCAGGGTCAGCAGGCACCAAGCACAGAAGAGCCAGATCACCCAGCTTTTGGGTAGGCTCACGCAGTTAATGGGCCATATGTTTGAGTCCATTTCCAAGTAAAGACTTGCAGACAAGCAGCTTGCTGTAGGCTTGAGGCCAACTCTTGCTTTGTCTTGAGGGAATATTTTGAGCAAAATGGGTGTCTTTATGGAGACGCAGGCTCTTCTCAGCATAATCTGGGCACATTAGACAAAAGTGGCGCTGTGCATGTAGGAGTTCAGTTTCCCAGTGTGAATCCTGAGCTTGGATCAAACCACTCTCTGGGCACAAATTACCACCAGGCCAACAGCCAGCCAAGTGGACAGAGACTGTGTGTCGTGGGGCTCATCTCCTGCACACAGCATTTTTCTCTAGAGAACTAGACATCCGGACTGTCCTTTTTGTGAAGGTAAACCCTTGGGTATCTGAGAGGCTATGAGAAGTGCCTGCCCCTTCTTGAGCTGTGGTGTCAGGGATGGGCAGGAGAGAGGCTGCCCTGCAGGACAGGGTGTGCTTGGGGCATGTCAGCTGCAATGGTCTGAATGCACCCCTGGCACAAACAGAGCAAGTAGGATGGAAAAAATAAACTAGAAAATGCAATTTTCATGGAATGGTGGTTACTTCCAGGGCTGGAAAAAATCTCTGATATGTCAGGGTCAGGATGGGAAGAAAAGAACCAGATTAGGCATAGATTCCAGATGGGAGTGGAAGGACCGTGGGCCAGGATTGCCAGCTTTAATTTGTTTGTGCTAATGAGCATTTTTAGTAGGCTGCCTTATGATACATCAATTTGCTCTTTGAGATGGATCATCACCCCACTGATGGAGCTCAAGTGACAGTGATGTGTTGGTGCAGGTGACATAACATTCATGTAGGGCGTCCAGATCCCCAAGTGGCAATTCCTGTAATGCCAATGCTTTGGGGGCTTAGTGGTGATGCATTAGATCTTACATTTACAGTGAATGTATGTTTGTAAGCGTAAACTGGAGAAGCAGCTGTGCACTGCAGAGTTAATAGGTGGGAGGGAAAAGCCCTGTTCTTTCTGTTTTCATTATGACACATGTTGCTTTGAATTGCAGCCAGTGTGAGCCACTTCTGCCTGCTCACAGCAAACACAGCTTCTCACCATGTTCTCCCCCAGCCCCGCAGCTCTGCTCAGCAGAAATGGGCACTTGGAGATCCCGAGCTGCAAACTGAATCCTCTTCGTTTCTCTTCTGAGGGTTGCAGGCTTGTAAATATCTGAAGTGGCGTAGTAAATGGTCTCTGCAGCAAGACTGTGCTTATTGTGTAATGTCAGAGCAGTTTTTTTGTTAAAAGAGCAAAGCCAGCATGCCTCCTTGCTCATGTTCCTGATGTGGATCACTGTACGCTGAATTTCTGCCTGCAGTGCCCAAAGTCTGCAAGCAAAACTGAGTGGAAGGGTGTGGGGAGCGATGTCTGGTCCCACCATGCTGCACCAGCACTCCTGCAGGCACAGTTAGCACTCAGCTGGCTCCATCTCCACTGCAGCCTTCACGTTCCTACAGCCCTGCAGGGAGAGCTGTGTCCCCACGCCCATGGCAGAGGCTGCTGGCAGAGGTGTCACCCCAGCACAGCAGCACCAGGGCAGGGCAGGCTCTGCAGCCCCACGAAGGCTGGGGGGGCACACGGGTCCTTCACTGCGGATCTGGGGATGAAATGAAGCTCTACCCAAGAGACACGGGAGGTGTGACAGAAATCAGTTATTTGGAGTAGTACAGTTCATTTATCATTCATCTGTTGTGGGCTGAGAAGGAAGTTTCAAGGTAGGATTGTTCTGTGACATGGAGGTGTTCCAGGAGCCACCAGAGTCAAAAGCAGAGTTACAGGCCATTGAGTAGCGTTAACTTTGTCTTCAGCTGAGGCTGATAAAAGAGATGGCTGGATAAGATGGAGATATCTTCAAAGCTATCATCACCAGAAATATGCAGTATCTTATTGTGTAAAATGTATGAAAGCTGCTCTTGTAAACATCCAGAGACAACTTCCATGTTTCTTTCCAGGAAGTTCTGCAGTGCTGTCAGTGCTTTTGGGGAATGGGTGCTCTTGGGAGAAAAATGGAGGTAGGAATCCAAGATGATGGAGAAAAAAGAAAAAGGAGAGAGGGGTGAGGGTGGGTGGCTCAGAGGGGAGACTTCTTCAGTGAAATGTTACACACTGAGAGTGTGAACTGCACTGCCTGCTGCTGTTTACCATGACTGCACACAACTCAAAGTACTTTGGCATTTAAACAGTCATAGGTTTAGATGAGTCATGAGCCAGAGCTGATATTTTATCCATGGCTGTTAGCAAATGGTTTTCTAATGCAAGGATCTTTATTCCACTCTCCCTGCATTGATGGTATTTCTGTTCTCAGATTCTTTTGCTGTAGAAGACCAGTGCTTCTGGGGCTGCCCATTATTACAGAATCACACAGAATCACAGAAGATCCCAGAGAGAGCTAATTAAGGGAGAGAGACACCTTCTGGCTCTGCTTCTGTAGGAACCTGTGAGATGTCATGCTGTTGGTGGTAAGCAGGTCTGAGTCAAACCTCGTTCGGTGCAGTGTTGGTCAGGAGACAACACGTGGTTTGTATGATAAGCACAGCAAGCACCATGAGCATGGGATGGGTGTCTGGGAGCACAAACTGGGGAAAACAACAAACCTGGTGAAGTTGTGTGTGGAAATGGATATGTTTTTCAGTGCTTCATGTTAAATTCTCCAGTATTTCTGGGTATAGCGAGTCAGAATAATCTGAGATGTGCACAATAAATAGAATCATTCACATACAATTTATTTTGATACAAACTATTCTCCCCTGCCTCAAACACAGCCAGCCACCCCAGCAGCCTGTCTGCCCCTGAAGGAACTTGTAGTGGTGATACAGGAAAAAGAAGAGGTACTTTCTCCCTGGAGAGCAGTTAAGTTTGAGAGCAGACAGCCCCTTGTCCCAGGAACGTGTTGCTGATGTGAGCTATGGACCTCAGGCAGCGGCTGGTCTGGAAGGCGCAGCTGAGGATTGTTGCTGCTGGAGGGGGAACTGACTCATCACATCATCAATTCTCCTCTGCCAGCACCGCACAAAACATCTCATATCATCACACTCTCTTTCTTCAGCATTTCTTTTTTAAAGGACCTTCAAACTCTGCAGTGCTTTTCGCTCCAGCTGCTGTCACATGTTGGGCACTGCAGACCCCCTGGCCCCACGCAGGAGGATCTCGCCCTTCAAGCACCGCCAGGAACAAACCAGGCCATGAGTTCCTTGCCTCGTGCTTTCGCTCGTAGCACTGAGCTGCTCACCACCCTTCAGCTGCAAGAAAACCAAGCTTTCCCATCTGAGCCCTTTGGTCTTGTCTGAATCCCCCCTTTCCATGCTGCAGAAAAGTGCTGTTCATCCCAATGGAGATGGGATGGCCGCACAGCAGCCACGAGGGCGTGGGGTGGTCCAGGCGGTCCGGGTTTGCACCAATACTCTACTGGATGTGCCAACAACGAGTGGCTGCTGGGAGAGCTGAAACTGCTGCTTTTTTCTGTTCACATCTGCATCTGATTTCCAATCAGGCCTCGGCTGGTGAAAAGCCAACTAATCTACAGCGCTTGGGCTTTTATTTTTGTTTTCGGGGGGCTGCTGTGAGCCAAGTTCAGTACCACAGAACTAGTTTCTAATAGAGCTTTTTTTTCCCCTTGAATTACAAGAACTTTTGGACGCCGATTATTTTAAATGGATCTTGTGGGAAAATCGTTACCGGCCGTTATTTCTCTGCAGCATTGCCTCTGTCTGACTGCCACGAAGGACGCGGCCGTGCCGGCTGTGGGGCAGCAGAGCCGCGCAGTGGGGCTGAAGCCGGGCCAGGTGCAGCGCTGGGTGCCCCGTGTGTGTGCTGCAGTGTGATCACAGCAGGGAGCGCTGGGAGGGCAGGAGGAGCATTTCCTGCAGGCTGTGTGCGAAGCGTGGGGCTGCCTGCGCGGGTATCCTGTCCCTGCATTTGCTGCCGTTGTGGCAGATGAAGGATTGGTGCTGTGTTGAAGATAAGGGAAAAACTGTTTAATCGGGGACTGTAACGGAAGTCAAAAAGGATCCATCTGTGATTCAGCCATCTCAATCTCAGGGGGCAAATAGCGTGCTAAGGAGATGAAAAATTCCCAGAGTTCTCAGGCAATCTTTTCTGTGAATGACAGCTGGACTTGTGATGGCTGTGTCTGCCGAGGGCCTTCTGCTGCTGCTCACCATCCTTGGTGTGAAGGCTCACTGTGTGTGTGACACCTGTGCTGGAGCTGCCAGCTGACCGGGCAGCTCCTGCTGTTGAAAGGTGCTGAACTGACAGCCTCTGCAACTGCAGCTTCCCCTCAACACATGCAAATGGCTGGGGCGCAGCTGGGTGAGGAAGAGAGCAAATTGCACTTATTCACTAAGAACACAAAGGGTACAGGCAACCGACATAAGGCCATGAGAGCCCTGTGAGCCTTTGCTGCACTCCTGAGTGCTGCACAGCCACGTGTCCCTGCATGGCAGTGCTGGCAGGGAACTCACCCAGCCGGAGCAGCCCCACGTCTGCACACATTGCCATCCCTCTGCCTTCCCCAGTTCATGTGCAACTCACCTGGTATGAATGGGAGATGAGCAACTGTAGCTTTTGCCTTGAAATTTCTTTCCCTCCTCCATGCTTGGCCTTCTGATGTGGGCTGCTTTTTTTTTATTCTGGAAGGAAGGGAAAGTGCTGAACTTCTGTTTACCTCATTTTGTTTGAACAGAGCCCTGTGTGTTAACCCTCCTCCACACAATGAAACTCTGTACAAGTGAAAATTGGCTGAGTGGGTCCTTATTCGGCATCGTTCATCGCCACGGCATGGCCCCATGCAAATGTGGCAGATTTACATCGGTAAAACTGAGGAACAAAAACAAAAGGCCCACGATATGAAGGAGGGGCCGATGTTATTTATGAAGTGCCAGGAATGTGCTGAGGATGAGATGAAGATCCAGCAGCCCGGCCCTTGGCGTGGTGGCAGGGTGACACACAGTTCAGGGCCCCCAGTGGGCATCAGCATCGTGGTGTTCCACCTCTGGGGAATGCCTGTGGGGCCTCCAGTGAGCACAGACTGTGCAACTGCTGCAAGAAATCGTGTTAAAGGAAATAGTTCTATTTTGTGATGTTGGCCCGTGATGTCAGAGGCGGGCGTTGGTGGTGTGGCAGTAGGGCTGAACCTTCCCACCAATGTCCCTTTACATCTTGTTGCCGTGTGACAGCTGGCAGCAGAGGGGCAGTCTGACAGAGTGGTATCTGACATGGAAGTGCTTATGGAGCAAAGGGAGGAAACTGAATTCCCCTATGTGGAAAAAAAAGGCACCCATTGACATCCATCGACAATTGCTGGATGTTTATGGAGACCAACCAGTGGGTGCTGGCACAGTGAGGCTGTGGTGCTGCATTTCAGCAGTGGTGACACTGACAGTGGTCACCTGCACTGGTGCAGCATAAAGGCTCCTGTTCATTGCTGGTGAAAATGCACAGCTAATGGTGACGACTACATTGAAAAATAGTGTTTTGTAGCTGAGAATTTGCTCTGTCAATTAGTGGTACTGTGCTCCTTGTATCTGTTGTAGTTTGCATGGAAATAAATAGGAGGCATTACTTGTGGAGTGACCTACAAATGTTTAAAGCCCCAGGAGCTTCACCAAACCAGGAAACCCCCACGTCAGTTCCATGTCTCTGTGTCTTACTCACTTTTGGCTGCAGTGGTGTCAGCAATGTGTCCCACTGGGGGAGCTCAGAACCGGACCTCCCTCGGTTCTGCTGAGCATCCCAGGGCTGCAGCAGCACTGCCCAGCCCTGCCAGCCCTGCCCAGGCCGTGCACTGGGTGTGTGCAGCACTGCATTGCACTGCACTCATTCACAAATTCTCAACTTCTTCATAGCAATGGCAGTTTTTGCTCAACAGCCCACTGCCTGGCCGTGAGCGTGCCTCAGCCCTTTCCCCGCATCCTGGTGGTTTTTGTTAGAGGAGGAATTGCATCTCTTGGCACCGTCTGAGAGGAGAGTTCTTCTGGTTTCTGAGGCATTGCTTTTCAGTGAGTGTCTCCAGCTGCAGCACACCCCTGCAGTCAGGGCACTGACTCATCCTTTTCGCCATCACTATAAATCTGTTTTCATAAACAAAATTAAGTGCACTGTGTTTATTCGTTAGGGAGATTTAAAGTCAGATGTCTCTCAGCAACCAAGGAAAATGCTTCACGGGATGAATCTCCCCTCCTTCCCCCCCTTCTTTTCTCTTTCTACGGCAGAACAAAACCACTGTGGGATGCTGCCCCAATGCTGTCAGCGGCTCTGTGCGCACTGCGGTGCTGCTGAGAGCAGTGCTGAGTGCTCCGGTGGGGCCATCAGAGCCACGGCTCCAGACATGGGCACTCGGAGATACACAGAGATGGGCAGGAAGAAATGGCTTTAAGCTGCTCCATGTAGGCACTGTGCAGCTGAGGGCCCCCAGCTCACCAGGCAGAGCAGAGCCACCCTCAGCCTACATGTGACAGATGTAAGGTTGTCTGGGGCTGCAGCTGTAGAGGGACAAAACCTCTGGGCTCTCATAGAGGCTACGTGCAAAGGAAAGCAGGAACCAAGAGTGGTGCGAGGTGGCAGAATTCAATTAAACTAATTAATAAATATGCCCCTGTAATTCATGCAAGTTTTAACTCCAGTGCCTCGGTTCTTCTTCTTGGACAGCTGTAGTATTGCAGAGGGAGAAATGCAAAATGCTGAGGTCTGGAGCATCTTTAAGACATGAATTCTAACTGAAGCTTGTATGCGAACTGTTAAGTCCCAGCCTGAACCACTGATTGAGCACCTGGGGAAAAGCCCTGGTCAGCACTGGGAGCACAGGTGAAGGCAGTTCAGTTGAGTGGAAGGGGTGGAGCCTGGCTGCATCTCTCTTAGACCTCATTTAAGGGCTGACTGCGCTGGGGAAGGGTCTCTGGTTGAAGATCCTTCCCTTGTGGAGCACCTTCTGCAAGCTGAGATCTTTGGAGACTGGTGAGCACCTTTACTTTGCCTGTGAAATACCATCCTCTCTGTGCTGGTCCTTTTGCTGTTGTGTTCCTGTCCTGCCCTTCCACCCTGTTCATCTTTCAAATTGTAACAAAGCTGAAGGAAATGAACTGGATCAGAATGAGCAGGTCTGTACAGGGTTGTGTTCTGTTCATATCAACCTGCTCACACAGGTTGACTTCCTCATGTATGTTGCCTGTTACTGTGCTTTTCAGAGTCCTCCTTTGACAGAGTACCACTGCTCCCTTGGAAATTTGGTTTATGCTATAGAATCCAAATCAGGGATTGCAAAGCATCCCCTGTCCTGAGCTTGTGCTTCCATTTAGATTGCTTTAATCCTGCAGAGCAGAATTTGTCAGAAGAAGAAACCCCTGAAGCAGTAGTGAGCAGCAGCAGGTATAATCTCTGCATCTGGGAGAGGAAGGAACCTCATCCCTTAAAGAGTGAGATTTGGGGCTGAGCGCTCATTGACAAGACCACATTATCACAGAGTGGAAAACAGACCTTGAATATCTGCTCCTGACAACTCCCCAGTGCTGTCTTTTTAGCATTTAGATTTTGTGCCCGTTGAAGAGGAAATAAACGTGGAATTTGCTGCCTTTGCAGCAAATGTAGGAGGAGGTATTTTGGCCAGTCCTGAAATCCTACTTTCTACCACATACCACAAGTGAATACCTTTTACTTTTGAGGGAGCCATCAATCAGAAACAAAGGACAGCAGAATAACAGGATCATGTTTCTCCTTCTCTGCACCAGGTACCTGGTGCCAACAGCAACAATGTTAACGTGAGCAGTGGTTTCTGTGCCAGGCCATTGCAGGGGCCAGCAGTGCGGCAGCTGCTCACCTTTCAGTGCCTGGAGCCAGCCCATGTTTGCCAGCCTCCAGTCTTCCTCTGGGACTGTTCCTCAGTACATGATGGCTGCAGCCTACCAGAATTTTGTGAATCTGTGTGTTTGCAGCCCCGAATACCAACGGCACCGGGCTGCATTGAGGGCTGGCAGTGGGCAGGGAGGGATCGTCCCCTTTAGCTCTGCTCTCCTGAGGCCCCATCTGGAGCACTGTGTCAAGGCCTGGGCCCCCAGCACAGAGAGATGTGGGGCTGCTGGAGGAGGGAGGGCACGGGGATGCTCAAAGGACTGGAGCTCTTCTGCCATGGAGACAGGCTGAGGGAACTGGGCGTGTTCAATATGCAGAAGGGAAGCTTCCAGCAAGACCTCACTGTGGCTTTCCACTGCTTGAAAGCAGGGAGACCGACTTTTTACCAGAGCTGATAATGGCAGGACAGCAGAGCGGCTGTTGTCTGCACCCATCCTTCCCATGCCCGCATTCGGCAGCCACAGTGGTGCCCAGCACTGCCCACCAGCCCAGCTGAGGCTGCTAGCTGCTCCCAGTATGGTTTTCCCATCTGTGAAGTGGGGCTGTTGGCTGATGGGGGTGTGCAGTGCTGGGAAAGCTGGGATGTCACCCACTGCCACAGCAGCTGTGCAAACACTGGTTTAATAGAGCTGCTGTAGCTCTTAATTAATATTTTATAATAGGAGAGGCATCACCCACTCTGATCGCTGGCTGCACAAAGTGCAGCAGCAGAGCTCAGCCCGGGGAAGCCCTCGGTTTTCTTAGCAGGGAACCGAGCGGTGCGGGGCGGCCCGAGCTGCGTGGAGGACAGAAAAAACTTGGCTTTCCACATAACACAGCGGGCGCAGCCATGACTCCCTTCTGCTCTTGGCACGGCGAGAGCTGCGGAAGGAGGGCTGGGAGCCGCGGCGGGGCCACGGGAGAGGAGCGGGGCGGTGCGGGAGCTGCCCTGCAGGTGGCAGCGAGGCTCCGCTCCGCACGCAGCCGCGCCGCCCCGAGCTCGCTTGTCGCTCGGAAGAAGCATCTGAATCTGGTTTGGTACCGACAGCGCTTCGGCCCCAGCCCGCCGCAGAGAGAGCAGCGCTGTTTGAGGCACAGCGTTGATCCCCTTTCCGTAAGGAAGAGTAGAAAATGTAAGAGGTGTGGGTATGACTCAGTTGCGTATATTCCTCCCATTTATTTCTTATGTTATGTGGCCTTTTTTAAAGGTAAGTGAAGCCAAAATGCTTTTGTGCAATGCCGTGTGTATGCAGACAGTGAGGATCCTGATTTACAGCATTGTTTTAGAACTGGAAAACTGAAAAACAATAGGAAAGGTACTTTGCTGCTAATGCCGGTCTGAGCTGTGCGGCAGCCACTGCAACTCAAAGGAAACGGCTCTGTCTGTGTCCTTCCCTTTCAGCAAATCCTAACATGAAAGCCAAGAAATTAAACAGCTGCCGGCCTCGGATTTCAGCGCTTCTCTGTGCCGTCCCCATCAGCCTCCCAGGGAGGTCTTCATGGCTCTCACAGCTTCCAGCGGCGTTATAAAAAGCAACCATGACAAATTTACTTGTCTGGCCCCTTCATGTCAGCAGCTTCCATCCCCAGCACGTACCTGGGGGAGGGTCACAGCGGGGACCTTGGTATCACCAAGTGCCAAAGGAACCCCTACTTCTGCCCTGCTTTTAGCTGGGCTTCTCTAGAAACTGACACACTCTGAGTCTCAGCCCTGCTCGGTAAGCTTGGGCCTCTGAGTCTGCTCCATTCAAAAGCCATAGTAAGCTCTGGGTGTTGTGGCCATCAGGCTGCAGTGCACAAACACATCAGTGTCCGTGCATCTGCAGAGCACAGGCACTGCCTCTGCTCCGTGCACTGCTGTGTGCTGCCTGGCTGAGCAGGGGCAGGGCAGGTGCATGGCTGCACACTGCTTCCGAGCAGCCACCTGAAGGAGACAGTGGGGATGCTTTTAGAAAAGAATCTGGCATGAAGCTAAAGGGCAGCTTCTAAAATTGAGTAAATTGCATCCGTATTTAAAAAAAAAAAGGAACTTGTAAGACGCATATTTACACAATTGAGCATGCGAACAAGCGAGTCCTCGTACGAAACCCAGATGTTCATTAGAAATGTGACTTGGTCTCCTTTGCTGCTACCACAAGAAGTAAAATGGGAAAAAAAATCAGCTGTGCTGAAGGGGCATAAAGGAGTGAGGAAAGTCTACAAAATCCAGGAAATTTCCTGTTGAGGCTAAAAATCTGGGGTACCATTGCAGTCTTTTCATTTGGACCAAAGTTATAAATTAAAGCCAGGCGTCAGCTCAGGTGCTCAAGTTCTCAGCCCTTAGCTGTGGAATTTCCAGGTTAAGTTACTTAAATTTTCCTGTTGCTGAATAAAGCTAAAATCCTGCGTGCTGTATATTTGCTCATCGTAAAATGTTCTCCCCCAGCCAGTAACAGCTTCTTTGCTGGCGAAGCCTTCCTGGTTTATGAGCTTCCCAGCCTTTGTATGGGGCACTGCGAGTTAAGAGCTTCCACATGGCTCTTTCTCTGAGGCTTCTGTGAATAAGCAAAGCGAAGTACTTGCTCCATGTCCAACAAATGCATCAAATATGGTTTGAAATCTGTTTTTAAACGCGAAGGATAATATTGATTTTGTTAAGGTAAATGTCTTTAATCCTATGCTCTGTAAACTCGACTCTTACTGAGACATAATGAGCTCTGGGCATCCTTCCAGAGGTACGAAAATGCATCTTTAAGTGTCTCCAGTAGAGAAATGCAGAACAAAGATTTAGATGAAGAAAAATTAAAGAGAGCACATCCCTGTCTCCAAAAACCACGTACTGCTGGGGAAGGGCATTTACTCATTATTATGGATGAATGCAGTAATGAGAGGGAAGCCCTGCAGAGTGCCTGTTGGCGGGGGCTGTCTGCTGCTTTTTGCTGGGGTGGCAGTGAGGGGTAGGGGATGAAATGAGGAAAAGCAGACAATAACAGCAAATGAAGAAGTTCACTGAGGTATTGCTGTCCGAATCAAACTCATCTACAGAAGTGGAATGGGATCTCAATTCAAGGGGATGCCAGGCATCTCATTTCCAAGGAAGCAGTGTGTGCTCTGAGAGCCTTACGTGTCATTGTATTCTGGGGGGAGATGGGGACACGTGTGGGGGATCACCCCCTGGGGATCTGATTGTCAAGGGAGAGAAAGGGGTTTAAGAATACACCAAACGCTCGTGCAGCAGATGATATCCTCTCATTTATTGCTAATCTACCACAGTACAGGCAATATATAAAAATATTTTACAGACGATAGCAAAAAAAATTACATTGGAGGTTAACCATGTTGTTGTAGGAATGTAAATATGAACTCTTTTTTAGTTCTTAAAGTTAGGCTTTTGAACAAACAGTTTGATTAAAAAGACATCTGCTAAAATGATCTGAGAGATGATTGCTTTCTTGCATGTGTATCTGCTAACGGGGCTTTGCACAGAGAGTGTCTGCAAGGAGACCTGGGTGTCCTGAGCCAGGAGAACACATCATCATCTCACACACACACACAGGTCCCAGCCAGGACCCAGCAGTGCCCCTGTCTGGTACCTGGCTGTGCATCCCAGCTCTCACCACACTGCTGTGTACAGGGACTGGCAGCGCTGCTACAACAGCTCTTCAGTCCTTGCAGCTTTGGAGGAATGACCGCTCATCCCACCAGCTGGTGACACGGAACATTATTCATTTGGTGACTCAGCCATTCTAGAACTTTCTGCCCGATTTGGCTGTTTTAAGTGATTGGAAAGAAACGTGAGCTTTTTCCCCAGGTGACTCGTTTGATCTGTTAGAATGTCAGCATCTTTGCTTCAATTTGCACTGCGTTGTTGGTTTGGTCCCAATTTATTTATTTCTGTATATCAGGAACAAGGAAAATGGCAAAATGAATGGCTCTTAGACCAGATGGGTTAGATACTGAGTGCTGGTTAAAGACATTCCTACCGACTGGCACTGCTGCACTGATAAAAGTAGCAGACGTGAAAGACAGATGCCAGCTTCCAACAGGTGGATTACTCTTTCTGAACTAGATGAATAAAGGATTGTCACTCCCCGTGTGTCACAGTGGGCACTGTGAGGTGCCTCACACACACACATGGAATCAGTGTGATGTAAACAGTGAGGAAAACAGTCAATTTCTGGGGAATCTGCAGTTCACCCAAATGCCATGTGAATAACCAAGAGAACTGCAGGTAAATGGGAACACCAGGTGATTTCATGTGGTGGAAGCTTTATGAAGATGCGAATCAATTCAAAATCTGAAAATAAGATGAGAGTCGTTTTCTTGAATCCCATCTGGCAGGTAATTGTTCTCTATTAGAAAGCAGTTTGGAAAGAAATGCGGGGACAAAAAGATTGAAATATTTAGAAACGTGCTTCGAAAGTGTTTAAAGTTGTCTTTGAAGTCTTTGGAAAATGGATCAAATGTGACTTTGGGGGGCAATAACGATTCCACAACAATTGCATAGAAAATTAATGCGCATCAACAAATGAAGATCCACCCTTCATAAATACTATCCTTAATTCAAAAGCCGTTGCATATTTGGCCAGACCAAAAGCATAGACACTTTTTTTGGTAAAGATACGGATTACAAAATACATTGTAAAAACATGCTAGCTAATTTGAGAACCGTTTTAGATATGTTATAAAGCAGCAGCATTTTATACAATAGAGAATAACATAGTGCTGTTTCTGGAAATATTCTACATTCAGAAAATGCCGTATCCCTACAAGAAGAATGGAAGTGATACATATTTACATGGATACAAACAAAGCAAGTGCAAAACCCATGGCTCTTCTACATTCTTTCTCCCAGGAACAACACGTACATTAGACACCTTCATCCCATCGCAGCTCAGATCTTCCACTTTGCTTATTCTCATGGAGAAAAACGAAAACGGGACTTCGTATTTCATTGCCTTCACGAGCAATTCCTCTCCTGGCAAACTGTGCTTCCGACACTCATAACTGACACAAAAACATCTCCCTGGTATCTGTCCACTCCCATTCCACTCTTAGACTGTTTACACGTCGTGAACGACGGTTTTATTTTACGCATTCATATATTTGATGCAGACGTTTATAGAAGCTCATCCTGTACTTGCAGCCAAAGCTCGGATGGAAAAAACGAAGTATAAAAATGCACACGCACAGAAAAAAAGAAAGAGATGAACTTTGAGTTCCAATGAGCCCCACGTACTTCACATGGTATAACTCTGATGGAAAATGCATTAGAGTTGTACACCCTGCACACAAGGAGGCCTTTGGTACAATGGCAGGAAGGCACTGTGGTGAAACATTCAGATAACTGAGGAAAGACAGAATTTCCTCATGTGCAAATATGGCTATCATCCAGATAAAGTGAGAACAAATTGCTCACAGAATGGCATTAACTCTTCCGAGGTTAATCTAATGCTTCTACAGAAAGAGAGCGAGGCGTGTTATGCCACAAGTATTAATACTGCAGAACACTGCTCAGCGAGAACAGGAAATAATTTAGTACTGCGTATTCTGAAGTTCTTCAGCCTAGCTATATATCTGTAACACATCAGTTTTCTTTTTAAAAAGAGACAACAACGTATGTTGCTATGTCTGAGGATACTCCTTCTCTCCAGAAATAAATATAAAGTGGTTAAAGCTGTTCTATGTAACTAACGGTGGATGTAAAAGCAGGTAAGAGTAGCACAGCCTGACCTGACGTAGCTGTAGATAAAACCACTAAAATGTAGTCTATATTATGTACATCATACGAACCCTCGCTCCAGCAGCTGGCTTTGTGTGGCAGCAGGTCTGCACGGCTGCAGCCAGCTGTAGGACTGGTGTGTGCGGTCAGAGAGAAGCACAGATGGATGTGTACACATATATATATAACCATCTACTCTTACGTGGTTATAGTATATAGACAGACATGTATATGCCTCTACCCTAACACATGTCCAGATTAGTATCTATGCCTTTAAAAAGGAGGAGGAAGTACAGCTAGTGCAAGCATGAGTAAAGCACTTGTAGCATATATTAAATATATATATATAAACCCCTCTCCTGCTCTCCAAAGCAAACTGCCCAAAAGAACAGCCCAGAGCAGCATGCATCTGACCTTCCAGTTCATGCTCAGGTGAGGGCACATCCTGCTCAGGAGCCCTGCAGGGCTTGGGGTCAGCCTGCGTGGCTCCTGCTGAGGGCTCACTGCCTTCTGCAAGGCTCCATGCCTTCTTGTCTGCTTTATACGGCTATGCCTCAGAGCAACAAGGGGAGAAAGATGTTTAAATGGTCACTGGGGGACAAAAATTGACAAAATCAGTCAACAGCACAAACACACGTAGTGCAACTGCATGCTGCAGGGAGGGCTGCTGGGGATTCGGTGTGTGGGATCTGACGGAGGGCACTGCCACGGCCAGCTGTGTTCTGACAGCCACCAGAAAGCAGCAAGAGCTCCCGACTTGGAAAAAAGCTCACATTCTTTGGTATTTCATTTGAGATCCAGCAAAAGAAATGTTTCTGTCAGTTACCTGGGGACTTTGGTTTGCTCTGAATGGATTTTTGTTTTTTTTTCATTTCTCCTGTCTTACCCTTAGAGGTTGGATCAGGGAAAACTAGATGGCCATTTCTGGTCCTTCCAAGCCAAGAGACCCATCTGGGCTCTTTTGCTCAGCTGCGGTAAAGAATTTCTGACAGGCAACTGTTGGCATTAGCAAGTTTTCAAAATGAAAAATCCATTAAAATGCATTAAAAATACACGATGGGTGGTAGATTTCAACAATATGGCAGGTTAAAAACAATTGAAAAAGTGGCTCATCTGAGGCGTGTGAACCAGCTGAAGTGCTGTGCAGTATAAATGCTGTTTAACAATAACTAAACTATGCAGAAGGCACCGCAGCCTCAGTTTTATTCCTGCAGAAGGCTGTGGGATTGGTGCAAGCATCTTTCTTGCAGTACTGGGAACAAACCAGGCAGCTGCTCTGCTGGTCTTCAATATTCATATGACCCAGTGGCTGCTGTGAGCACGTGGGCACACTGCTGAAGTCTGCTGTGAAGCAGCTGAGAACAGGGCAGGTTTGCTGTGCTTTCTACGAGTTCAGGCTCAGTGCCCATAACAACGCAGCTTTCCTCATTCACAAACCACTGCTGCCCACAGAGCAGCAGCCTCCTACTGCAGAGATCAGTCACTCCAGGTGTGCTTTCATCCCACTGGGGTAGCAGAGATGCACTGAAATCTTACAAACTTGCTAGCTGTACGGCTGCAGGCTGCAGGTAGCTCTTACTGTGATTAGCATTTGTCAGTACATTACATTCAAACACACAAAGCAAAACCTTACATGCTACCTCGCATGGAATTTTACCTTTCCAGAAGCTGCTGGTAGCTTTGCAGTGCTGAAGATAGAGTATTATAAGTGTATACTTTTTCTTGAACATACAGCTTCTGTGAAATGCAATTATTTTCCTCTGCAGCTTGTGTGGTTAAACATTACAGCTGCTACATGAGACAAGGTACCAGCCAACAGCGGGCTCTACATGAGAAGAAACAGCAGCAATTTATTGGGGAGAAAATACGTAAGATGTGTTCGTATGCTGCCTAAATGAGGACAGGTCATAAAATATTTGGGTTTACTGTGACTCCTGTACATTCATCTCTGTTTACGTGGGTTTCATTTACCTTGAGATAGGTGTAGCAGCTGCTGAACTGCTCTTTTTACTGGCTCTCCAGAGCATCCTTCTCCACCAAATCCCTGTTCAATTTGACAAGAAAAAATGGAGAAAATTGCCGGATTCTGTTGACGTCTACTGCTTGAAATACTGATCACGGTGCTCAGGGTGAGAAAATACAACCTCTGCTCCCAGACTGGATAAAGGCAGAGTGAGCTTGAGCTGCCTCAGTTTCCTACAACAGAATTTTTCAGAAGGGCTTTGCAACCTGGAAGGCAAGTCATTGTTAGTGAGCTGCACAGCGCTGCTCTTTTATGGAATATATTACTCTTTCTTCCCTTGTTTCCCACCCCACCCAAATAAAGACTAATATATAACCTCCCTTGTTTTGTGTGGCCTTCAGGAGTGCCATCTTACTTCTCCCTTATTCTGAGATAGATGCATCGATACATAGCTAGATTTTTGCAGCAGGCTTGAAGTGTTTCCTCAGACAGATGCTCTGTTACATGAGAACAATGCGATCTTTGGACGAAAGGAAGGGTGCCCTTTTCCATGTTTACAGAGAGAGGTGGCGAGTTGCTTAGTCAAGGCTGTCAGCTTGATGCCAGTACATTGTTCCTTGCATTGAACTGGTGCCTTGAGATGAACAGCTAAGGAAGCAGGAGGTTGCAGGGGCACTGGAAGGATCTAAGAGGTCAGTTATGGAAGGATTTGGTAGAAGCTGTCTCACAAATCTTCTTCTATGTCTGATTTCTGGCAGGGAGTCCAGAAAATTCCTTCCTGATAATTTCGTTAACTGTGAAATAAAAGAAAGAGGAAGAAATGTTAAGAGCACTTCAAAGTCACGGGAAGTAAAAGCAGTCCTTGGGCAGTCTGCCGTTAATTCAGAACATCCTCTCTCTATTCTTACTGTAACTTCGTGATTAAAACTAAAAAAAACGTCAGCCGAATAATCCATGCCACACACTTTTGTTAAGCAAGAGGGAAGGAGAGGAGAGAGGGGGCTGAGGTGGTGTTCAGCATGCTTCAAGTGCCACAGAAACACAACTGGCAACCTGTTCCATGTCCCCGGCACACACTGCATCCCCTGCGTAGCACAGCCCTCTGTCACAGACAGCTCCTTCATCCGGGCAAACTGAAACCAAGGTGTAAGCATCTGAACACTGTAACATTTCTCTCTAGGATGAAATGAGAATATTCTGAATAGAGAAGGGCCTGACTTGGAGGAAATAAAGTGGGTAGTGCTGAACAGACAGAGACTGCAATTCAGCTGTTGGCTTTTTTGTGTTTTTCTTTTGAAACACCACCGGTGCCTCTATTTGGTCCACACTTTTGTTCTAGTTTGTTTGCAGACTGCAGCAGAAGCAAATTTCAATGCACTGCTCTAACAGTCTGAGAGGCTGGGACAGGTTTGCCAGTAAGGCTCAACAGAAGGCACCGAATCACTTTATTCTCTGTTTAAAACAACCTGAACAACAGTGCCAGGTCCCTCGTAGCACAACCTTTCTATCTAGGCAGCGACTTTGTTAGGAGAGACCTAGAAGATGAGTGCTTTGGTGCCAAACTCTGGAACTGCCTGCTTTGGGACTCTGTTTCCATGCAGCTCCTCAGTGCTGCATTCACTGGGGGGATCCTCCATCTGGAAACTGCTTGTTTTCTCTAATAAATTTGTCTAAAAAAAAAAAAAAAAAAAAGGCCGAATTTTCTAAAGCTTCAGACTCCAAATCTAAATTATTTTTCCCATTGTTATTTCGATGCTAAGCCACAGACTAATTCAAAACAAAGCAACTCCTCACCCAAGCTGACTGACAGGTATGCAGCTGTAAGACTCCACAATTCTACAAATAAACAAGAAACGTTTATGAGAAGTGGCAGTTTATCGCTATTATAATACTGCGCCCAATCTCTGGGAGAGCACATGCAATAATTTTTAAGAGGTATGGCTATTAGTTTGAAATCTCTCTATAAGCAGTGGAACTTATCCCA
Source organism: Lagopus leucura (assembly GCF_019238085.1). Taxonomy (NCBI): domain Eukaryota; kingdom Metazoa; phylum Chordata; class Aves; order Galliformes; family Phasianidae; genus Lagopus; species Lagopus leucura. The sequence goes on along the minus strand of NW_024962293.1, from coordinate 2,678,006 downwards.
GAAAAACATAAAATATCTGCTTAATGCGAAGCTCCACGCTGTCGCTGTACAGCGCCGCTGCGGCTGCCTGCACTCCTCATGGGCTAAGAGCTGCCCTGGTCCCTGCTGCATGCTGTGACACAAGGACGGCCCTTTCCACCCTCCGAGCTCAAAAATCCCTGTGCAAACAGCCTGGATTTCAGCTCTTCTTTCTCATTGCAGCCAGGAGACGCCTGATTCCAACCAGTCGGTGCCTGCTGCAGAGCACACGTGCCAAGAACAGCCTGCCCTCTTCTGCTGCCCAGCTTTCTGCTCCGCCCCAGCCGGCGGGGTGCAGCCGCGCGCACGAAGCACATCACAGCCGCGCTCGGTGTGCTGCAGTGCCAGCAAGCAACCAGAGGGAGGTGAGGTTGGTCTACTTTCAGGCCGAGCCCTGCTGCGGCTCAGTCAGAAGAGCTTCCTGTTTGCTCTACCCAGGAAATGAGAGGAGCAGGTCTTCAATGGAAATTTTTCAGCGTCTCAGCTAAAAATAGCAGTGAGGTAAAAGAAGTGGGCACCCACTCTCACAGGGTCATTTCCTTTCTAAAAACGAGTGGGCTGAGACTGCAGGGCAATTTATTTATTGACGTGCCAGCGTTCCAAAAATGCTGTGCAAGTTTCCTTTCTTCTAATGCAGCCACAACTAATGGAAACATCGGAGCCAACAGTCATCTTGGTCTAAGAAGGGTTAATGTCAGGTGAAGGCGCTGGTAATTAAATTGGCTTGCTACGCCTTCTGTGGGGTCCCTTCTTGGTTCTGCTTCCCAGGCTGAGCGTGGTGTGAAGTGAAAGCAGCAGCAGCAGACCACGAGCCTGCTGAGGGCGGTCCAGCTCACAGCCCCAGGCAGCTGGGACGGTGCAGCGATGGGCTTACCCAGCCTGCAGGCTTCACTTTCCCTCCTGCGTGCTGCACTGGAGGTCAGCAGCAGGTTTTGTGGGCTGAGGTTATAGAGGGACAGCAATCTGAAAAGAGCTCCAGTTGCAGCAGGACGGTGTGGAATGCAAACTCTGTGGAAGTGCTGCAGGACCACGCTCAAGTGCACAGCTGGGTTCCCTCTGTGTGAGCTGCTGCAAGTTGCAAATTGGATTTTTGTTGTTTCTGAATGATTATCAATTCAGTCCCTGTTATCAGTTGGCCTCAATGCCCTGTAGGCACCCTGAATTCCTGCTAAATCCATGTGGCACAGGGAAGGAGGGGCGGTTAAGGCTGGGCTGTGCTAGCGCTCCAAGGGAAGGCTGTGTAAATCCAGCAAGGAAAGTCCCGATTTACAACCAGAGCCCCTTAATCCAATGAATATATGCATGTTTGGAGAAATGGATTCCAAGACTGCTTGGAGTCACTACCACATAGTATGGTGGCATCACTCATCTCCAGATTTTGGGAGCACGTGGATCCAGACTGAGGTGTAATCTCAGTGACTTGGGTTTCAATAGCAGGGTAAACAAAATGAGCAAACTGAGATGTATCTACACTTCAGAGGAAGCTGAGATCATGCACTGAACTTGCTATTCTGAGATCCCACAGATCTCCTTTCAGTAGCATGGTTAAAATGTCTCTCAAGTGTTAGAATCACGGAATTGCTTGGGTTGGAAGGGACTTTAAAGCCCATCCATCCAGTTCCAACCTCTTGCCACAGGCTGGCAGCCACTGACTGGATCAGGCTGCCTAGGGCCCCATCCAGCCTGGCCTTGAATGCCTCCAGGGATGGGGCATCCACAGCTTCTCTGGGCAGCTGTGCCAGGGCCTCACTACCCTCTGAGTACATAATTTCCTCTTTACACATAACCTAAACCTCCTCTCTTTTACTTAAAAACTGTTCCCCCTTGTCCTAAGCACTCAGCTTTGATGGGTTAGAGTCAGTCTCTCAGGCTCCAGTCCTCAGAGATGTTTAAGACTCTAATTTGCATCTTCTCAGATAGAAATCTGGAGAGTATTCACTTGTGGGATGATAGTGGGTTGTATTAAATCCGAGCTTCGACTAGTAGTCCAGAGACAGAGAACAGTCTCCAATTTTAGTTGGCAACGAGTCAGGCTCCTTGTAATTGATTATACATGCACACACACTCATATGCATGCGTGCACACACACACATCCACAAACACATTGCAATAACAACTTTACTGTGTCATTCCACATATGTGTCTGGAATAACACCAGTGGAGGCAACGCTGTCACTGCACTGTATCCGTGGCAGCGTCTGGGGTCTTAGGATCCTGCAGCAGTGAGGGTCCCATCAGGGGCAAAGCTGACCTCCATGGGTTCCACCCTGCACCACATTGCTGGGCAGCGATCCCAGCTATTCCACATTTGCTCTGCTAATACAGCCAGGAAGCGTTTCACACGCGTGCGGCATGAGACACGTGCAGAAGGCCTGATGGCGTTTCAGGGACTGGAAGGTTGAACCCTGAGCTTTTAGCGTGCCATGGAGACGTGAGCAGGCAAACCACGTCCTAGCTGCCACCTGGGAGCAGCAGGATGCTTCAGCCCCGCATGCGCAGCCCCATCTCTCCTTCCCTGCCCACCAAGGCCCAGCTAATTCAGGACAGCTCCGTGGTACGCATGTGGGGAAGAAAAGGAATGAGAAAAAAATTAAATCAAGTGAGATTTTAAACTCTCTAAGCCAAATAAAAAGGGGCATGACTTTTTAATTGAAAAAATAAATAAATAAAGGTTAGGAGAAACACACAGCTGGAGAAAAGGCAGAAAAATACCAATTACCTTTCTTTTTGATTGCTTGGATCAAAGATCAGTCATTCTTTTTCATATAATGTTTTGTATCCAGCTAAGGTGTGTATCTATCAGCTCTGAAAAAGATTTGCAAAACCATTTTTGAGAAAAAAAAGTAACCTTTGACCTATGTTGCAAGGCCAAATGCTAGCGTTCAGCTACTCTTTCATTCAGTGTTTTAATTTATCAAAAGGACATTTCAGCATTTACAATACATAAGGCAGAACTTAACCGCTGACCTTTCTGTTTGCTCAGATCCAGCACGAGGTTTTACCTTTTTTCCCCTCTTTTCTCAACTGATATTATCTAAAAATAAGTATGCAAAAAAAATACAGACCTGCACTGATCACAATACAGAAGAGCAATGCTGGCAGTTTGGCCCGAGGCCTCAGGAGTGCAGGAGGTCGGAGCGTCTCCTAAGCCAAGTCAGAGAGCAGTCACTGCCTTTGGCAAAACTCACTGATGGGATCGTCCTCGTGGCCCAAATAAAACGTGACACATTTATGCCAGACCAAAAGTCAGTCCCTTCTTTCAAATAAGAGATCTAAGCACAGTGGCTGTGTAAATTAGACCTTGCTTTGACTGCAAGGAGCAGGACAGATATGCCTAAAGAAGTTAGGAGAGTTATGGTCTTTCCTTCAAACACAAATAAAAGTGATTTTTTTCTCATCAAATGGTGATATTAAAAATTGCTTTTTTCTGTCTTGTCTTTTTAGATTTAAATTTATCATGAAAGCATTTGGCACTTCATCCAAAACCACGTGGAAATTTAAAAAATATTCCAATAGTAAGGAGGAAAAAGTACATCTTAAGTAAGCTAGTCTTGAGTGCAGGTCTCAGATGTGTCTTTGCTGCTGGATTTCAGGTGACTATATATAGAAGAGAAATATTTTAGTTGGCTCTCTCAGACTGTGCAGCCACGTATCAAACACTGGAACCCACCACGCAGTACACAGCCTATTTTATACTCTGCATCCTGGAAAATCAGCCTCTGCACATGTAAGAAGAGCAACTAATTAACTGGTAAATACGAACTTAGGTGTATCGGGCTAAGGAGCCCAAATCCTACAAACTGGGGAAAAAAGGAGGGTGGGGAGGTGTCTTCATAAATCAATAGCAATGAAAGGCTTTTTCTGGAAAACTGGGACGTATAATGGCCAAGGGGTGCTCAGCTGTGAGGTTTAACTTTCATTACGTGTCTGCCACTCCAAAGGTTTTCATTCCTTATTAAAATAATGTCAGTAGAAGCATCCTGGAACTTTTTTGTCCTGTTTGCAATCTGATATCTGTGTAAACTATCAACTGCTTTAGCACAATCTGGCTCAACAGCAATCGTGCCATCTCTGTTACTTATGAAGATGGAAGAAGTTGGAAGAAGTTAGTGATACCAAACTAAGACGGCTCCAAATTGATTTGAGTCCTACGATGGATGCATGCTGCGAGAGTTTCAATAGACTCAAAACTCATCGGCATCTTTCCATGAGTTTAACATCATGATACAGATATCTAAAAACAGAAATCTAAATAACAGAAAACAGAATCTAAATAAAATACATACTTTTGGCTGAAGCCTGTCTGAACTGAAATCAACAGCTAAACTGTCTGTGATTTGCAGGATCTAGATCGCACTCATAACATTCGAAAATCCTTCCCTTATATTTCAGTGTGGTACCAGAGTGAGATGCTATAGCAGAAATGCTGAGTCTCGGCCTGAAGCAGTGATGGAGCACCTGGTGGGAAGGCAGGGCCTGACCAGGGGAGCTCAGCTGCATGAAATTCACTGAGTGACGGAAGGGCTGGAGCCAGGATCCACCCCTCAGCAGCCCTCATTTAAGGGTTGGCAGTGGAGGTAAAAGGATCTCACAGGAGATCCCTGCATGCTGGAGGCTTTCCAAAGGTAAGCAGTTTTTCTTCATTTGTTTCTGTGTCTACAGCTGCTGTATTTGGGCTTGTTCTCATTTGCTGAAGCCCAGGGTTGTGCCACTTTGCTATTATTGCTTTGCTTTTCACATTATAGCGTTACAGATGCAAAAAGATCAGTATCTATGATACCCTAAATCTTTAACAGGAAGTTGGGTGCAACTGCAGCAAAAGAGCATTTAGCATTTCTGCTAAAAATAACCACCCAGTGTCCTAAATGCACTGTACACCAGAAGTATCAAGAAAGAAATACTCAGTGCACAGGTCTGTCTGTGGCACCACCCCAGAGATCTTACGGACTTTGACTGCTTTCATGGTACGGTTTCTTTTCCAGAAAAGATCAAAAGCCAATTGCTGTGCTATGTCTGTGTTAAAACTGAGCAAAAAAGATGACCTAGTGGTTAGTACATGGTGGGACAGCAGGACTTTACTGCTGGGAGTGTTGCAGTGCCCCCACCTTGCTGTAGGGCCCTGGTCATTCCCAGCATACCCCCAGAGGATCAGATTTAGTCCAGGTCTACTTGAGGCTGAAGAATGCAAGAAGACTGTGAAGGTTACACTTAGAACTTAAATACCTCATGCCTTGCTAACAGAAAAAAGAGCTTGAAGTGATGACCTGCACAGAATGAGCCTACACTGAGTGTGTGGACATAGCAGAGAGTGTTAAAGGATGTTCTAAAGCCCTTAGGTAGCTTGAATCTCAATCTACGAAAGGCATGAGGTGCTGAGCTCTCTGAACATCCTAGTAGGCACCAATGTAAGACACCAACATAACATCTTCAAACCCATAATCGTCAATCAAGGCTGGAGCGCTCAGTATCTCTAAAAAACTTAATTTTGAGTATTTCAAAGAATGATAGAACCATAGAACAGTTTGGCTTGGAAGGGACCTTTATGATCATCTAGTTCCACCTCCCTGCCATAGGCAGGGACACCTCCCTCTAGACCAGGATGCTCACAGCCCTGTCCAGGCTGAATTTCTGTTAGGATGATCAAAGTTGAACCAACAAAGAGCACTTCAAAAATCATTATCTATTCTGACTTCATTTTATGGCACCCAAAGGCAGCAGAGTGAGGAGCAGCCCTCACCCTGGGGATGCTGTGTCTTGGGGATGCTGTGTCTTGGGGATGCTGTGTCTTGGGGATGCTGTGTCTTGGGGATGCTGTGTCTTGGGGATGCTGAGTACTGCTGGGAGAAGCAGGCAGCTACCGCAGGACCACAGGCAGCCCGAGAGTCCTTTCAGACAGGCATCCCTCTGTGTTTGCTTATTCACACATAAACCTGGGCAGAAATTGTTACCCTGCAAACTGCTCCCTCCAGGAAATTTTTCCTCAGCAACACAAAGCAAAGTGGGGTGCATGGGTGGAGCTAATGGGAAATCCGTGCTGCTCTCCCTGCACCACGTGCCATGCATTGAGCTGTAGGGTGCCCCTCTTGTTCTGCCATGCTTCACTTCAGCTTGTTACACAAATGGTTGCAATCTTGCAAATCAGTAATAAATTGCACCTGAACCTGTAAGTGATTAGTTAAAAATAAATAAATAAATAAATAAAATCACTACACTTCCCTGGCCGAAGGACTTTCACACAATTAATCAGTAAGAAGAGAACTGGGTGTTAACAGGTTGTTGAATTCCTTGCTAGACCAGTTTATGGAGACCCCTGTAATAAAGGGGCTGAAACCAGAAGTGCAAAAAGTGCACAAATGATACACTGTCCTGGAGGAACAGGTGCCAAACGTTGTGTTATGGTGAGCTGAAGGAAGGGACTGTAAGGTTCATCAGGTGTCATGTTGGTTTCTGCTGTTAATTCAATGGAATCCCTGTGCCAATCTATTAGAAACCATGGAGCTGAGCTTTCTGGGCAGCGTCTCCAGGGAGCGGGTTGTGTGATATTGTAGGACATATGCACACAACACCCCGGCTCTCTTGTTCCAGTGTTGTGGACTGGAGCAGCAAGAGAAAGCACTAATCGTGCTCCTGAGTGTGATTTCCTGTTTGCTTGATGGATTTCAGTACCCAAATATCTTTGTTTTTAATCAGAAGATAGTAAGATAGGTGCAAACCCTGTCTACATTATGGAGGAAGAATCTGTACCAGCTGGCTATGAGAAAAGTACACCTCCAGGTATTAAATTTGCTAGAAGGATGATAGATATTCTGTTTAGTTACTAGGTCAACCCTTTGTCTGCTCAGTCACTAAGTAAAGCACCACGGGGCTGGAGCAGGGCTGACAGCTTTGTGCAGCTCTTCTGTGTCAGCAGCCACTTTGGGAAGCGTACCTTGAAAGTGGAAAACTAGATCAGCCTGGGTGTGATGAGGAACTCCAGGCCACCGTGGGTTTGGTTTGTAGTAGCTTTCCATAACAAAGTCTTTTTTTTAACTGACTTTCTTTCTGCTCACATATATTTAGATATGACTTTCATTCTGCAGTACTCCAATGCCAGAGAGTTTTGGCTGAAATCATAAGGGAAGGACACGTGTTTGAGTCATGCAGTTGGCTCTCTAGTTGATAGTAAGTTACTGAGAAAAGATGAAGTTTTATTTAGTTTTAGTTAACGTGCAGTGAAACCGAGCAAAATATTCCAAGCAGAAGGCTCACATCATAAATAAATAAACAAAAACTGATACCAGGAGGAGATGAAGTTCATTTTCTTAAACAACGCTAGTTGGCAAAAGAAATACAGAAATACTACACTGATGGACTGAGCCTTAAGAAATAGCAGGCAGCAGTCTCTGCTTGCTCACTCTGCGGCTGCTGCGGAGCTCCAGGCTGAGCTGTGCTCACATCTACTTCTGTCTGTGCACGCTGGACCTGAATTTGCTACATAACTGCTGAGGAAAGCAATGCCACTCGGTACTAACAGACATTTCTTCTAGATTAAAAACAGCAAAACCAAAGGAGCTTGGTGATGAGTTTTTCCTACAGCAGCTTGCGCCTCATGGTCTGAACACCAATGAAATCTTCAGATACCACAGTGCCTCTAAATAGCAACTGCTGGCAGGAAAGGCACGCAAGCAATAGCGCTGCTTATTCACATGTCACTTTGCAGTTTCATCATTCTCCTAGATTTAACCTATTTACTGAGAGGTGATGTGAGTCATTCAGTGAAATGTTTAAAAAAAAAAAAAAATGGATGGGAGAAAGCTGGTTTTTTTTTAACAGGAAATAAATGAGGGGGTAGGAACTGAAGAGCAGCTTCAGCGTGGTCAGGATTAGCTGAAAGTAACAGGAATAGGCAGTGCTGCTGCTTTTCATATTTCTGTCATAAAAGAACTTCCAGAACAAATATTTAATTGAAGGGAAACAAGCCTTTTAACAAATATTTAATTGAGGGGAAACAAACTGCGCTACCCTTCCCTTCAGGCAGTTTTGTAGAGAACAAACAGTCAATAATGTAATTATTTTCCTCCCTTGAGCACTAGTGCTTATGTCTGTTAATCCAGAGAACTACTCACTGGCTCTGATTCTCTGGCACCTTATCTTTGGTGTGTCTTAACTTTGCAGAGTTTGTGGATTCTTGCAGAATCTGCTTCTGTCCAGCAAACCAGGTTTCCCTGTGAACGTGTCTGAATGTTGAAGCTGGTTCTAAGAAAAAAATAGCAGAAAACCACTGTCCCAAGGTAGCAGGAGAGATGCACACGTGGCCTATGAACAATTTTGAGAGGCACTAAGCTTTCCTATGCAACAAGCATGCAAATATCCTTCTGTTTGCAATTACTTTGCTTTCACCTTTCACAAACCACTTAGGAACACTAAGTGTGAAGAAGGCATATGTTTATGTACCTTATTTTAAAGAGGGTTTTTGGGCAGTAGGAACCCTTAGTGAAAAACACCGAGAATAGGAGCATGAAATTACTTTTATGTACTACTGCATATTACATATTTTTCTATCACAACTCCACATCCTTCAGCAAGTGCCTGCTTGGAGGCAGGACCTTCTCCCTTTGCATCAAGGGGTGAGTTCTGTTCAGAGCATTGCTTTGCAAGAATTAGAATGGTGTGGGCATGGCCGGAGGTTGGGGGGTCTTTGTGACAGCACTCCAGGACAACAGAACAAATAACTTTTTAAAGCTACAAGTCCCCAGTTCACTGGGAAGACCATTCAATATATTTAAGTGGTTACTGACAGTGTTACAATTCACCTAACAGTGTTAAGTAGGTGCCACACACCAGATGCTGCCTGTCTGCACACATCCATCTGTTAGCTTTTATTTTGGGCTTTGACTGCAAGCCCTGAGAGGCAGAACTTTTTCTCCTTTGGATCAAGGCAGCGTATGTCACAAGGGAGATCTCAGCCATGAGGGGTTTTTACCACACCAAAATCTAATAATAAAAATAATAGATAATACTGTGGAGTGTATGCGCAGTTCAGACTGTGATGAATTGAGAGGGAGAACTAATTTTAAGAAACACCTATAACTAAAAGGAGTGTAAAAGAGTATGTGGAGCAGATGCTGTAACTGACTTTGCATCTCACCTCAAGAAGGCCAGGAGCCTCTGACGGGAAATAGCCTGAGAACATCAGAAAAATGTGTCTGCATCATCCATAGACTTACAACTTTCAATCTGAGTCAACAGTGTGAATGATAAAATTTTTGTTTTCAGTATGAAAAGAAAAGAAGGAGAAGAGGAGAACAGAGGGGTTATAAGTTACCAGAGAAACTCAGAGAACTGAGTTTTTCCATATCCAAATGTTGTTGAAGATTATCTTCGGTTGAAGTGCAGCCAGGGCTATTCCTATTCTCATCACAATAACCTACACTTGTTCAAAAATGAGCCCTCAGTTATTTGCAGACCTCCATCCTAATTCTAGATCAAGCTGTAGGAACAACCACCCAAAGAAACTGCCCTAGGGAATCCTTCCCAGGATCTAATGAGCCATCCCAAATTTTCTAATTGTGAGGTCTCTGAGCTGTGTGCATTCTCGCACAGCCCAGGCAGGATGCAAAATGCTTTGCTCAATGCAACATCTCAGGAGCATGCTGCAAGTACCTAGCGAGACTGTCCTAATCCCTTCCAAGTTCTCATCAGCTGTATGACAACATTCTCCTCTATACACGAGTTTGCACAGCCAGCTCACGAGCTCTGCATCTGCAGCTCATATTGAACCTATTAGTTTGCATTTAACCACCCATTGCTACACTTCCTGGGTGAATTCCAAGCCAACGACGAAGGCTTTGGAACCACACTATGATAAAACACCCTCTTGCCTAAAATAAAGATAAAACTTTCTTATGTGCGATGTGATCTCATCGGACTACAGAACACATTCAAAAGCAATTGGCAGGCCATTCCTTCAGCTAGGAACACAGACTGAATGGGAACACTGTCTTGCAGTTGGCGAACTAGCCACAGACAGCTGGAAGACACAGCAGTAGCAAATGTGAAGGCCAAGATCACTGCATGTCTTTCTGAGTGGTCTCAGAAGGACGGTGACTGCCAACATGAATGAAATGCCCCAGCTAATACACACACAGCGTAATGAAACCATATGAAGCCACTGTTACCTTCTGAAAGGCCAGATCTGAAAAGGTATTTTGGTAGCTTACTCTCAACTAAATCCCTGTGGATGAGACATCTGCCCAATTAAAAAAAAATACACAAAGACACAAAGAGACATCACCTCTCAGAATCTGGCCTGGGCTGTACTGGCATTTCCCTGGCACAGAAGGTAGAAAAAAGTTTGGCAACCAACAACAAAGGGAGTCTTACAAAAGGAATCAGGGTTTGTCTTTTGGGATACCCAGAGGTGGGAAGGTGCAAGGGCTGATTTGTTGGTGGGGTGGTCGTGCTGCCTCCTGCATCACCATGAAGAAGGCTCACAGTGCATCTGTGCAGCATCATGATGTGACCTTCCTGCTGCCATCACTCAGGGACACTGCATCATGCTGCCAGCCTGAGCCCAGCATCAGGAAAACACACAGGTACTCAGTAAAGGAGAGAGAAGATGTTATGTGCTACAAAAACACCCCCTCAAGAGACCTAAAAATGAAAATGTTCTACTCAAGAGGTTGCGTCCTCCCCCTTCGCAGCCAAGAAGATAAATCTTGTTCAAGTTTAAGCAGGAAAAGCCAAGACCACTTCAGAGCAGGCTCAGGCTGCAGTGGGTTCTGGAAGAAGGCAAAAGGAGCCTTGCAGAGCTGACAACTGCCCCAAACCTGCTGACAGCCCTGGGAGCAGTTCCAGCCCATGGCCCAGCCAGGTGCCAGCATCCCTGAGGAGCTGTGGGCATGGAGGCTGCTCCCCTGCCTTGCTGGTGACACTGTGGGCTATCTTCCCCAGGTACGGCTTCAAACAGCACTGAGAAGAAAAGCACAGCTCATACTTGGGCTGTAAATGACCACTGTATTAGCAACAGCCAGCTGAGGCTGCAGGGAGGGTTTGGTCACTGCTGACCCTGACTGAGATCGGAAGGGGCTGAAGATACAAAGGCCTGCAGCCTTGTGTCTGCAGACAGAAGCAGTTTTCATGGATCCAAGGGCTGGCCATCTCTAGTGAGGGGATTTCCCTTCCCCCAAAAGGGGCACCCCAGAAACACCTCCTGGCTGCCTTTCTTGTTCACTGCATGTGCAAGGCACTTGATCTGGCCCCACTGCTGCACAGGGGCAGCATCAGAACAGGGAGAGAATAACACGAGAGTGGTTTATTTGGTTGTGCTTTTTTCTTTTTCTTTAATTCTGTAATGTCATCTGCATCCAGCTGTTAGTATTTTGGAAATCGGATGGATTTTGTTTTCCTTGCATGGTTCAGCATGGCTGATGCTCCAGCTGCAAAACCTCAGTGAGCCTGCTTAAAGTGGGACAGCCCATGTCTTGGCCAGAACCTTCCCCCCTTGGCGTCCTGGGGGCAGCTTCCTCATCACCCTCCTGGGAACTCCATCATAACCTCACCAGAGGAGAGTGTGGTGGTCAAGACCTGCACAAACAGGCATCTACAGTAAATAATGTGGCAGAGAAAACATCTTAGTTGCAGCCAACTGCATCATCTTGACTCCAACATGCTCCAACTGCTTGTTCTGAAAGTATGGCAATGCCTACACCAGTGCCTTAAAGGGTAGGAGAGAGCACTGAGGCTTGCCTCCAAGGAAAGAACTTTTAACAGGGTTTGGATTTTACAATGATTAAGTGTGGTTAACAGATAGGGCTTTACTGCTTAAACCATTCCTCCATTTGACAGCTGAATCCCAAGTCTCCAGTTCTTGTCCTCACAACTCTAATTCCATACCCAGTAAATTGGACAAAATCACCCAGGACTGAACACTGAACCACTGCTCAGTGCAGTAACTGGCACTGCCGAGGGAACCAATGATAGGTGATAACAACCCCAGTGAGCTATAAAAGAAAGCATGAGCTCTACAGAAGTGCATTTGTTGCAGAAGGGATGTTGAGAAGAATGCCAGGGAAGGGATTGATGGAGGGTTTACAGCAGGGAGGGAGAAAAGGGAAGGATGGAAGGGCAGGGAGCTGGGATTCTGGACACAGCTCCTTGGCCACTCACACCCATGGGGGCTACAAAAATCAGCACAATCCGACACAACAGTGTGAAATACTGGGAAAAGAGCAAAGAAAAAGACCAAAGTCTGTGGGGAAAAGGAGCGGACAAAACCCTCTTTAGAGAATCCCAGATTCCTGCAGATGATAAGTGTATAATAGCTGAAGATACACAAGGCTGCAAAGTAAATGCACAAACATACAGTGTGGGCTGCTTGGAAGGTCGCTAAACCAGAGGAGAAGGGATTAATTTCCCCTTTTACCTGGAAACAAAAATAAACCAAGAAAACAAAATAATCACACTATCTCTTTAAAGGGTTGGAAAAAAACCGTCTGAGAAGGGGGGAGACTGGGAACGCCTTGCTGAAGGCCTGTTCTTCTCCACCCCCAGCAGCAGCACCTCGTGTGTCTGTTACCAGGCTGCTGGATGCATGCACAGTGTGGGAGAGGCGGGCTGAGGAGCAAGAGGATGTGAAGTTTGCTGTGCTGTCCAGAAGACGAAAACACTAGTGCTGTTTATAGAGGGAAACCCAATTCGTCAGCCCAAATGAATTCCTGTGCTAATCCATGCAAGCTTCATGTTTTCCACCAGCCGCAGCCACTGTAAAGACTATCTTTAGGAGGCACAGTGTGTTTGGAAAGGAGCAGCTGGAAAGAGGGGACGCTTATGCCATCTTGGAAGGCTTTCTGGTATGGAAAAAGAGGAATGCTCTCTTGGGTCTCCCCACAAAATTAAAGCATCTTCATCCAGAGCAAAACGGTGCCAAGCACAACAAACAAAAGCGGCTTTCCCCAATTCTCCTGGGCAGCCTCACTGCAGGGTTCACAATGGTTTCCATAGAACTTGTTTTGCTATCAAAACAAATTCCATCCATCCAGGCATGATGGCGCGCACTGCTTTCTGAAGACGAGAAAGTTAATTTTCTCATTTCTTTGTCTGCCAAAGCATTTTTGCTTGTGTGCCACAGCCAGGGAGTCCCCGGACCACTGTGCATCTGCCGGCTGTGCATCAGCATTGAGTCCTGAACAGAGACATCCTCGGGAGGTTTTGGTGAGGACACACAACGAGCAGAGCGACCTCTGCAGTGAGGCTGAGGCAGACACAGCCCTTGTCTGACTGCTCCCATTCCTCAGCCCAGAGCCACCTGGGTGCAGTGTGGCCGTGTGTGGCAGCAGGAGGTTCCTGCAAGAGCCCAGCCATCGGCTGCACACATCTCTCATTGCATGCATGGGAGGAAATGAATGTCTTATACTGACCACAACTTGACAAAAGACTTGTAAGTATTACGGTCTAATTGGGATTAATGGCTACCTGGTTTGCACTGCTGGGGGACGCTGCCTATTGAGAATGCTGCACGCAGAAGAGGTTTCTTCCAGCCTTGTGCACAGCCACTCGCCCTCGCTGGTGGTTTCTGAAGAGCAGAGATGCTGTTCTGCATGACAGAATTGGTCAGAGGAGCACTAAATCTGCTACTCCTCCAAGCCAGCCCTCCTCACTAACAGCCCTCTTGACTTGTCTGCTGGCTGATAGGACCTTGGTACTCATTCCAAGAAGGAAGACAGCACTCCACTCAAAGCCAACGCATATGTGTAAAGAAGAAACCAGATAAGAAAAAACTAATGTAATTTTAAAGAAAAAAGACACACAAGACGTACTGTAGTTAAAAACTATAAATCTCAGAAGTCTTCTCTGACTTGCCCTGCTCCTCGTCTGATTCGAGCCACGCCAGTCTGTTCTGTGCACCTGCCCAGTGCCCACATTTTCAGACAATTTCCAGCCTTTAGCGAATATCAATTTGTACAAACACAGTTACTGCATATCCAAGGCCTTGAACTGAGGGACACACCTAAGCCAACAGGACAGCCAGACAGTGACCGTTAGCTACAGAAATGCCGAGCCTTACTTTGGGCTGGGGGGGCTGGCCTGTGACTCGTGTGACTGAAGCTCTGCACACAACATCTGAGGGCAGGAACCGCTCAGCACCAGCACCTCCATGGACACCTTCAGAGCCCACTCCCTCCACACAGGAATGGGAAACCCCAGGGGGCTGTGAGCATCCCCCAGGCAGCAGGAGGTGTCTGGCCGGACAGGAGAGCAGTGCCCGGTGCATCACTCTGCCTCCTCTGGCCCTGGGGCTACTGAGCCTCCTGGAGCTGCGCTCTGACAACATCTCCAATGCTGCATTGCTCATAATGACAGCTACTGAACCCAGGGGGGTTTAACTGTCACAATACTTTCACCACTGACTCCCCTTCTTTTGAAGTGGTTCCCCCCTCATTTAGTCATTCTCACTCTTTCCTAAGAAACTTAGAAACCACCTAAATAAATCAGCACCGATTGAGACACTGCAAATGTCATAAGAGTCATTCATGTGTCTCACTATTTGTCCTACGTTTGACTTGATTCATTCATGAATGATGAAGTCATTCATCATTAAGAAACTGCACCAAACCACACCACCATTTGGGAATCTTTGACTTGGCTCCCCTGGCACAGATAATCAGAGGGAATGATTGCAAGCTCATACTCCTCTAATTTAGTGCTTTTGCCCTGCTCCAAATTATCCTCTGCATGTTAAAAACAAAGGCTCAGCATCCTTGCACGAAGGAAGAGCACGTCAACATAGAAGCACTGAAAAAGGATGAAGCCACACAGTGTCACCTGGTTGTCCCTGCACAGCTGCGAGATCTCCTTGCCATGCGCTGCACCCTGGTGCACACCAGGACTGCTGAGTACCTCCCTGCCACGAGCCAAAGCGTGCCCAGAGTGCAGGATGGGACACCGTGCCCTGTTCTCCCCTGTCACACCTGCCAGTTATCCACGTGGGAAATTCTCCCTCAGATGCAAACCTATCACTCCAGTGTCCATGGGCAGAAGCCAATAATAGTCTTCTCACTAAATCTAGTTCGATGACACTTTCACTCTAAATACATGGTGTTTGTTCAGCTGAGGGCAGGCTTTAGTCCGTTTTGGAGTGCAAACAGTTTCCAAATTAAAAAACCACAAAAAGACGTGTCTTGATTAAAATGAGAACTGTGTGGATTAAGAGAACCTGCAGGGAGATGGAGAGTATTAGACCAGTTTCTCACTTAGTGAATTAGTGCTGCTCTGCTGAGTCACATGGGCAGCACCCCCAAAGTCCTTTGATCCTCACTGCTTTTGCTCTAGCTTATAGTAGCTGAAGATTTAACTCCTTTATATATAATGTAATCCACTGCTTAAATCTATCTCAGGTCCAAGTTTTCAAAGTCAACGTTATCGAACCATGAGTCATGTGAATATAGAGAGATCAGAGTTTTAATTGCCAAGCAGACTGTGGTATTTGTAGCAGACACGCACCTATACTGAAGAATGGGACAGTTTCCAAAGCTGGGAATACTTGGATTTAGGTTTTTGCACAGACCCCTTTAAAGAGAGGATCCATCTGTGAAATTCACAGCTGGATATACGCCCAGACTTCTGTGCTTGCAAAATTGAAGCACGGGGACTTGGAGAGATGATTCAGACACAACTGCATTGTTTACACATTTTAGGCTGGCTTTTACCTTTCTCTGGCTTCTTCTCAGCAAACACAGAAAAAGTTATGTTACAAAATGAGGGACTGTGACAGTTAGCAGCTGGCTGAACACTCACATTAGAAGCTAGTTGCTGGGAAGGGAACATTACAGTCTTCGAGCATTTGTTTTCTTTCTCCTATCTCTGACGTCCCTGCTGGCGTGACTACAGATGTGCTGCTTGTTTTTCAGATCGCAGAAGCAGGAATGACCTATTAGGTCATGTAGTGCCTCCCATAGCCAATGCAGGGTTGTCTTGTGCATTTGTCCACTCTGCTTTTACAATTCCTCGAACAGCGCACTGCATCCAAGCTAGAGCATACAAGTCTCTTGGAAACTGGTGAGTAACTAGCATTACAAAGTGACTGGGTACTGTAAGGCCATACCAGCTTCTGCCAGGCCGAAAAGCTGCTCCTGCTGCTCAGAGTTTGTATAAGAACATTGCCTTTGACGGGAAATTCGGATGGTTTGTCCTTTTTATTTTAAATTGCTAGGGATCTATAAATAATGGTATTTTTTAAGAAGTGGAGTATGAAAAGCTAGTGGCAGAAAAATGAATTTTAAATTATTCACCAACAGGGTGATAATTCTTATGAGAGACAGAATATTTCTTGTGAGAGACAGAAAGCTACGTGGGCCACAAGTGCCCCAGCCACAGCAGTGCTGCCTGCCAGCAGCTGCCCTCAGCCACAGCAGTGCTGCTGGTGTGAAACATGCCGCTCTCCTGTAGCAGAAGGCTTTGCAACTGCCTTTCACTTTGCACCACAACCAGGCCGTGTATCTTCAAGATGGTTACTTTCTCCAGGCATCTCATTTCACAACAGTTAGAGTAAATGTGCAGTTGTTGTCCCAACCTTCCAATGCAATGGGGCTCTTTAGACCTGCCTACAATATTTTGGAAGCGCAGTTTGAAAAATGCCTGAGCTGCCTGCACCCTGACCCACACAGCAGGATGGGAATCCTCCATTATACAGGCATTTCAGGGGAGAAAACATCTCTACTCTTTTCTCACTTTCGTGCATTCTTAACACTAACAGCATTCGTAACAAATGAAACTGTGAAAAGCATCAACACCAAACACAGGTGCTGAAGGCTTGTGAGTCATGCACCTAATAACCATGAGATTGGTTTAAAAATCGGGCAGTCAATCCCTGCTGCATCCTTTTTGCCCGCCCGGAAGACCAAGACACGGTCATAGTTTTAATTTTTTTGTTGTTGCTTTTCTTGGATCAAACTTGAAAAGATCACTAAGAGAAAAAAATCTCGTAGTTTGCTGCAGCTGCCTGCATAGGGACTTTAAATCACTATCAATATTCCAAGACTCACAATGAAATTACAAAGAATTAGCAAAACCTTTGAGCTGCCATGTGGACGCAATGCAGATGACTGGTTACACTTACACCAATTACAAAGAATTGATCTTAAAGGGGAGACAACAGAATACACCATGAGGACAAAGCACACCTCGCTGCTGGTGTAGCTCCCGGGGGGAGCAGTTCCCCCCAACAACACATCTTCATAATAAATGAATCCAGCATATTGCGTCATCTTTGCAGGAGCAATGACATCAGGATTCATTTTGAGGTGGTAAGCATGCAAAGCTGAGCTCGTGCAACCGTAACCCATGTGGGAATCCATTCTATGACATGGGCTGCAGCTACCTCTGCAAGTCCAGCCAGCTGAGAGGCACTGGTGCTGCTGGTGAAACCCTTCCTGCACAGCCGTGGCCGTGCTGCTACAGAACCCTTCCGCAAAGCAGCTGGTGGTGCTTCCCACCTTGGCACCAGACGTGCTGATTGCAGCGGTTTTACACCAACAGAGCTGTGTCGATACAAGGGCTCTTACCATAATAGCTGTGTTAGCAAAAAAAAAATATCAGCCACCTCAACCAGCACAGTTATGTGGTAAGCTGCCTAAGACAAGGCTTGTGAAAGGTTTCCAGAAAGCGCTCCCCCAGTTCGATGCAAAATGGTAACTCTAGGAGTTAACCCCCTTTCCGGCTTTGCACAGTTTTGTTATAAACCATTTCCTATCTTCACATTTCTCATTTCTAACAGCCTCCGTTTCAAAAAAATGTTGTCAAAACAGTTACGATGTTGACTGAACTGAAAGACTCTCTGTGCAGAACACTCAGTGTCACTCCTAGCTGACAGGAAGACCACTGACTCATTTTTCTTACACCCTGCTCTTGCTTTACGACAGCTTTGCTCTTTCTCTGCACTTTTTAGTGCTATGCACTAGGAAATGAAGGTGTTTCTAACAACCACACCTGTTCTCAGAGACAGGCAATGTACCCCTGCCAGCAGTCAATGATTCAGTTCTATAAAGTGCATAGTATGCTTAGATATAAACATTAAAAAAAAAAGTGAGTTTGCTGGAAAGAAAAAAAAGGAGAGAGCAGCTCTGCCATTCCTCCTGTTGGCACAAGTGAGCTGTGCCTTCACTGTCTCACTGCTACCCCTGTGCCTGCACACAGGGTCCTGGCAGCCTGGGATCCCTCAGGCCAGCTGCCGTTTTACCAGTGGCATTCTGCATCACCTTGGGCAAATCACTCAGCAGCTCCGTGCTCCACTTCATCCATCTGTTAGAGCAGGGAAGAAGCCTTGCCTGCTGCTTTCTGCAGTGGAATTATCTCAGTTTGTTAGTGTTCCTCTGCGCTGAACGAATAATGTCACTGGACTGAAAAATGTGACTGTTGTTATCCCTTTAAACTGAAAGTGGATATAGTCTATTTTGGCAGATGTCTTCCAACAGATGGGTGTCTATGGTCTTTATAAGAGCTGTCTGCTGTCTGTGATTCAGACCGCCTAAGGAATGCCACGAGCGTGGAGCAAATGGACAGCAAGTCTGGGAAAGGACTTTATTGTGGTTTAGAAGCTCTCAACTCCTAAATGAATGAACAAGTTCTTTTTTTCAAGCGACTCTGCCAGCATTTCAAAACTATCACTGAGAATTGCTTGATGCCTTCTGAAAACTAGGGGCTTTCTGCTGATAACTGTCCACTGGTTAAGTCTTCAAACAGCAGCAAATCGTGTGGACCAGGGCTTAGAGCCTTGGTGCATCAGTTGCTGGTGGGACTCTGCCCATCGAGGCACCGAGGGAGCGTCCACACACCCATCCTGCACTGTCAGTTCTTGGCAGCTGTGCCCGTGGTCTCCTAATGGAGCCTGCATGTTCTTTTGAACAGGAAACGCTTTGTAACACAACTTGCCTGTGGGCATTTACTGCACCAATTACAGATTACTGAGCTTGAGAACAAAGAGGTGCCAGTGGAACTATGGTTTTAATCACTTGATTCATTTTCTTCCTTCCTCCGCTGCTGATTTTAGATGTATGGGTTTTTCTTTTTCTCACTTTGTTTTCTTTTGCGTGTTTTTAGGCAGCAGGACAGTCACTCAGAAAGTCTACTGGGAGATGAGCGGCCTTGAAAAGGGGCTGAATTTTCAAACAGTGACACAACACAGGAGACCTGCTTCTTGATATGGCAATCTTTCTCCTTCCACCTTTTTGTTCTTTTTTCATATCACAGCCAGCAAAGCAGGACTCTGGCATGTGACTGCAAGACTTCAGTCCTAATGTGAACAAACACAACAGCAGCAATCCAAAAATGAAGCATGCAGTGTGCTTTGTGAGTGGTGTAAGGTCCCAGCAGAGAACAGAAAATCTGGAATAAAGTCAGTCAGAGCATCAGGAACGAGTCTGATGAATACACAGCTTTGCTGGTGTGTTTGAGCGAAATGCTTCGGAGAATGAACATGCTTCACATTTGGTAAAACCCTGTCTGAGCAGAAATGACCACACCTTCTATGAAAAGTAGTTCTAATTAGAAACAGAGCATGGCTTTTTATGATGTAAATTACTGCCCTCACTGAACCACAGCTCATTTGTAACATGCAAATTCACTCCTGTCTAAAACACAGGGAAACAAGGGCATTTCCCTCTCTGCCTTGGATCACTCTTTTTCTCTGCATCTGTCGAGTGCAGACGCACGATGAAGACAACTATAAATCCTCCAAACACCTTCTGCGAAGAGAGAGAAATGCTCAGAAAAAGATCCTCCTGTCCATGGAGGAAAGGAAAGAATTGCATTCGATTTCAGACCCTGGATTTTCTGGTAGTTGAATGACAGAACACAAAAAGAAAACGCAGAGATCTTGCACACTCCCAAGTGAGGGCAATGGTTACTGTGGTGGGGACGAACACATTGCTCACAGCAAAGGGGAAAGTGCCGGTGAATTACAGGCGTGCCATTGCACACATTGCAGACCAGTCTTCTGAGAACTTTCTTCTGCATGTGAAATTTTCTCTGGAACGCATGAGTTGACTATGAAACACCTCTGCCAATCATCATCTGACTGCACTACATAAGCATCTGCCTCGCTTCTCGCCATTAAAGATTACTGGTGCACCAAAAATCACTTAAAGATGCTATATCAAGCAGACAGCTCTGAGCATCAGATGTGGTCTGATAGTTACCATCTGAATAATGACAACCACTTTTCTTTGTAAAGCAAAAAGCACACAGTGTGACAGCTAAAGCTAAAAGAAGGACTAAATCCGGGGCAGGCAGCTTGATAAAACAACAGCTACACATCCATTTATTTGTACATGGAAAGACCTAACACCACATTTACACTGAACCTCTGCAAGACACTTTCAGATCATGTGGCATCTGAATGCTTTGCCTGTGATACATTCACCCTCCTCCTGCTCTTCTCACACCATCCCAGTATCTCTGTGTGACAGATGGGAGCTGTGGCAGGCAGCTGAGCAGCTTCCCAGGGCTGTGCAGGAAACCTCTGGTTCTGCAGCAGGAGCACAGCCAGTGCCCCAGGCCACAGCCATGCCTGCTCTCCATTCTGCTCTTGTGCAAGTCAACACCAATACGTTCTGGACGGTGTTGCAAATAATCAGTTTTTTACAACTCGTACCGCAGTGGTTGGTTTTGGTGATGAGCTTTACAAAATTGAGGCCTTGGCTGAAGCTCAATCTTCCTACTTTCTTCACCTGAATTTGAAACAAATCACGTCTTGCCAGCATCTCCTGATGTCCCCTGAAGGTTTTCCCGACCACTTATCTTCACTCCCAATGTATTTACAAGAGGAATGAATCTGCGAGGCAAAGATTTTGCTGCTTATTTTCCACGTACAGTCCCTTCCTCTGGGGATTCTTCTTTACACTAGTTCATCAGAAAGCTGTGTGTGTGTCTGAATGTACATATATATGTGTAAAATAATTGTGTCAAAGTACTTGTGTTATCTGCGAGATGTTCTTCCCTGGTCACATCCAGGAAGGCTCAAACACTGGGATTCTGTACTCCCTTCTGAGAGGCGGCAGCTTCAGGAATGAGAACTGATGGAGAACTGCTGTCCCAAGGCACACAAGCAGTTCATGGCAGAGCTCAGAATAGAAGCAAAGTCCAGAACATTAAGGGTGTGTGTTAAGCATGAAGACAGAAGACAAGAGGTGAGAAGAAGGGGTCAGAGATGCAGGAAGAGTCGAAAGCTGGACTGTCAGCAGAAATATGGAGAAAGAAGAACAAAGAGGAGGGAGGAGGAAGATGGGGGAAGGGAATAGGAGAGAAGGGAAGCGAGAGACACCAGGACAGTCGTTGCCTAACATGTGAACATCAGCGACAGGGCAGCGCGCTCGTGCCAAGCCAGGCTGAGGAACCATCACCTCAGTGTGTGTCTGTGAAAGATCCCAAGACCTAACGGCTCACTTTATCTCAGAAGAGTTTTTTGGATAAAAGGGTTTTGAGGGCAAAGCCTCCATAATCCTTTGGGTTTGGTTTCTTTTAATACTATAAAGCACAAAAATAAACTTTCTAGCAAGGAAAAATATGGCTTTTGTTAAGTTCTGAGTCACTTTTCCCCAGCAGCAAAACAAAGTGGCTTTTCAATTCAAGTCCTGAACATTTCAGAATCAAATGTTTTGCAAAGTCCTGAAGTAAATTACGGTTTTCCAAGTCACACTTCTCTAACTGATGTGAACTCACTGAAGTCAGTAAGGAGCTGGATGTGACCAACATCACCTTGCTTGATTTGTGCTGATGAATTGATATATTAATCTCTAACTCTCAGACAAAAGCCTGGTATTTCATTTCTAACTTGCTGCTGTTCTGCCCAATGGCTCCTCTTAGAACAGAGGTCAAGTGCATCCCTTGTGAGCCATGCTGATTTACATGCTTCTGGCCTGATTCAAAATCCACTGCAATTAATGTAGTCTGTTTTGGGAGTTCATTTAAGTGGACCTGGGCTCGACTAAAGTTTGCTAGCTTTAACTTCATCTTTCCTTCTTTCTGTTTCTCTTACAAGATTTATGCCAAGTATTTCTCATATAAGAGCCCCTCAGCTAGTCATATTAAAAGTGCCTTACAACACAGCATTCATTTTTATCATCAGAAAGATTATCTTGCTTTGCTATCATGCCCC
Organism: Lagopus leucura; assembly: GCF_019238085.1. NCBI lineage: Eukaryota > Metazoa > Chordata > Aves > Galliformes > Phasianidae > Lagopus > Lagopus leucura. The sequence goes on along the minus strand of NW_024962293.1, from coordinate 2,655,859 downwards.
ACTCTCTGAATGGGAAGTGGATTTTCTTAGCTGTTTTCATGCAGGTCTAGCAAATTTCCTAAATCATATTCACTGTTACAGCCCAACTTGACACTTCTTTTCAGACAAGGAGATTGGTAAAAACTCTACAGATTTTACTGTCACAGCACCAAAACTGTATCAATTACATTTATTTCAAACAGAGACCAATGGAGTAAACAATACACGTTCTACCTCGTCCGCTAAAGCAGCAAAACTGTGTATGACACAGCCACAGAGCACTCAGTACCTCAACCTGGGAAAAAAATTCTTTCATGTGCACAATTTTACAACTCTAGGGGGCTACTGAAGGAGAAATCTCAAATCATGCATGCAATTACCCAGACTGAAAGGATAAAAGCAGCGAATACATGCAAAAATCAAGTCTTTACTTTCTAAGAACACTCTATATTAGCAGCAATACATCTAGCAATCTCACTCTGCTCCAGTAAAATCAATGTAAGTTTCGCTAGTGGCCTTCATGATTGCAGCAGCCAGCAGCTAGTATTAACTTTGCATTGATTTCCTCCTGCAAGGAACAGTCCTACTATTTTAATAAAAGAACCAACCAACCAGTTTGCCAGTATCTGCCTACCTAAGAAAAAGCAGGATACGTTCAAAGAAGGCTTTACTCTAACTTATATTCATTCCTAAAGGCTAAATCTGCAAAGCTCATGACACAAAGAAACAGCATTGTTTTACTTATCAATGTCCTACTGTTCATCTAGAACATCTGCAATAGCTTTGCCTGCAGCGCAACCCTATTCATTACAGGCCTTGATAGACTGTTCAATGGGGTTTTTTTGGTACAAAATGTACAAAAGCATTTTACAGAGTGGACTTTGCCCTGATATGAATAATAAAAAATAATTTAAAAGTGCATTTTGTTTCAATTTCTCCATTTTCCAAAGTAATGCTTGGCAAACGGAAACAAAATGGCAACAGCTTGAAACCTGACAGCTCACTCCATGTCACAAAGCAAGACAGAGGGTTTCTGCTGAACGCTGCTTTCTGCACAGTAGCCACAGCACATTGCCATCTACCAAAAATGCAATTGATAAAAGACAAAAAGCATACTTATATGAGCAAACAGCAAATACACACACTCATCAGAAGGAGGCCTCGTCATCGCTGTGCCAAGGAACAGGTGGAATTTACAAGCCATGAACTTCACCCCTCCCTCCAACCATCGAACTGTACAAGAGAAGAGTGGTGCTTACCATCATCCAGGTACGCTTGGTCCAAATTCTGCTCCTGCTTAATAGTGACTCCAGCTGGTAACACTTCTTTCTGGTCACTGACTGGTTGTCCATTTTTTGCTGCCCGCTGGCCTGAAGCTGTCTGCTGCTGGATCACGGTAGGATATGAACTCGGACTTAATCTCTGTGCTTGACTGACTTGGGGCTGGCTTGGTCTTGCAACACTGGACGTAAAATTTTCACAGCACATAATGTGCTGAAATTCCTGGTGACTTCCACACCTCAGCTGCTGGTTGGTTGGAGAGTAGTGAATCACTGGAGAAGATTGCTGGTTGCCTGGAGAGTGGTGGAGCACTGCTGAAGTTTGGCCTGGGGAACCAGCATGCACTAGCACTGACCTATGGGCATCTGAAATTGCAACCGGTGTAGCCATCAAACCGGACTGCTGGTAGCCCAGCTGGCTTGGGCTAAGGCTCTTGCTTCTTTGGTATACTACTGCAGCTGGATTCTGCTGATGGTATCGAGAATCAGGAGAAGAAAGGCCCGAGCGCAACTGCTGGCAGGGAGCCATAGTGGCCACAAGACAGGAAGGGGACTCGGTGACCATTGTGTGCTGTGAATAGTACGGCTGTGTGACTGTTCCCAGACCACTGTGTACTGTGTTGCAGATTAGGGCTGGATCATAGTCATCAATGGGCTCTGTTTTGATTGATGGTACTACAATAAAGCATGCAAAGGATGTTATTCGTAACAAGCTGATGAGAAACAGAGAAGTTTTCCTTGAAGTAAAAAGAGATTTAAACCATTTACGAGATCTACACATGCAAGCTCATATCACACAGGCATTAAGTTTAACAAAACATATATATGCAATGGTGGGAGGCTCTCACTTGAATGCATTTTGAACTAAGATGTTCCAGAAAGTCTTTGATCAATCATTTAACCACAGATTTCTGAAAATTGAAAAATACCATATTTTAATTCACTTAAGAGCCATTCTGGAACATAAGCAAAGTAAGAAGCACCACAGATAGGTGTCCCACGTAATATTTGCATCTGAAAGGAAGAGTGAATGAACAGTCATTCTGTGACACATACGGCGCTTCATTTTCCTACCAGACATTTAGCCAGTGACCAAAGGCAGTGCTGAACTACTGAAGGGCCCTCTTTCAGGCCTTTTGCTACAAGTAATATCCTCAGTACAAAGACCACCACTTAGGAAAAGTTGCCTTAGTATGAGTAAATGATGGTCTTCTGGTCTTCTACAGACAAATTCTGACATTTCTAAGGCTTTTTTTTTTTCATTTTTTTTTTTTTTTATTTTTTTATTATTTTTATAAATTATAAAAATACTATTTAAAAATAGAATTTAAAATTAATATATGTGACTTTTTTTTTTTTTTTTAAATTTAAACCTTTCCCAAAGCTCAGTACAGAAATATCATACAATGGAAACCATATAATGGTCAAGCAACAGTGTTATTTCTTTGGGAACTGTAAGCTTTCTACTCTGAAGCAGTCTGTCTCAGAGGTTGTGTTTAAATTGTACTTTTCAATATTATTCAATAGGTGGACAATTTAGCATTGCATTAAACCTTTGTGTCAGTGATGTCCTACACAATTCATACACCTAAGAAGAGAATCAACAACTGTTAAGTTGGAGCAGATTAAAATAAAAGCAGGATGAATGTTTGCTTCTTCTTAGAAACCAGTCAAATTAAGACGTCATTTTGAAGCTTGAAAAAATCTGGTACTGTTATTTTATGCTTTCTGGTTTCCACAAGCACAATACTCTGATTTTCTCACAACGTTTTTCCCCCAGCCAAAGCTAAGAAATTATGGGAATCTCATTAGTAATCCTGTTGCGTTTATTGTGAGATTGCTCATCAATTCCCAAGAGTTAAAACATCACAAAAGCACTCATATTTTTCTCAACAACTCCATTCTGAAGAGTATATATTACTCTTCTTCCTCCTTACCAAGCCCTTTTTAATTTTCCCAGATCCGATGTTATCTTACTGTTGTACACGTCAACTGGGGAAGGCAATGCTCATTGTTTTCACAGGGTCAAATCATGTCACAAACTGAGTCTGCTCCCACTGAAGTTGTTGGCAAACTCCCATCAAGTGAATGAGGCAGAATCAGTCCATGGCCTACGTGGCTGCCCCCTTAAGTTTATGGGAAATTCTCAATCTGAAATCACACGCATCCTTTAAACCAAACAGTTGTTGAGCACTTATTTGCAATTAGCTGAATGAACTTAGTAAAATTTAGATCCTCGTATAATGGGGAAACAACATAGTGGAAAATAACATCTCGCTCATGAGAACTAGGCAACGACTCGCACTGCCCTTGAGAATTACCTGGGTGATAGGTAAAATGCTGGGGTTGGCTTCTTTTTCTTTTGCCATTGATGACATAGAAATTCACCTTCACAGGTGTGCGAATGTGCTTGTTCCGGTACTCCGGTATTTCTACAAAGAGCATGCTCTGAAACAGCGAAAGGGGACGGAGCAGCATTAGTAACTGAGGCCAGCAGCAGATTGTTGCGTGCATCTCCCCCATTACATGCCCAGGGATCGAGGAAGGGAAACCTCCCAGTTCATCCCAATAAAGAACACTATGTGAGGAAGAAAGGAAAAAAGAACAGATGGTGAAAAACAGGAAGACTTTTGGTATTAGCAAATTGGTTTGTATGCACTGTATCCTCTCTGGTACTTGATGTTATCCTCAATTTGCAGGCAGAGATCTCAGCTACAAATAAAAGACACAGAACGGGTGCTTGATAAACAAATAAGTATTGTAGATTTCCCTCTTTGTGTTAGGATAAACTTGGTTATTCTGTAGGTTTCTTACTTACAGCCAGATCTTGATTCCATGGAAATTAACAGTGAGTGCCCCATTCTCTTCCACAAGGGCAGGCATGGCCCATGGCAATGCAAGTGCTAGCTCCTAAATGTGCTGACCTACTACAGTACAGTCCCAGTAGCAAAGTGAACAATGAGACTCATTCCCTTGAAAGACCAATGTTAATTTTAAATACTGTAGTGCAAATCCTGTCCTGCACAGTACAGTGCACCCAAGACTTCCACATAGGCAAAAGGAAGTCAGGACAGCCAGCATCCTGCAGAGGACTCTTTCAAAACTGGGCTGATACAATGGTGTCTTCTGCAAGAACACAAAATCTAGCAGTTATTCAATTTGCTGTGGGTTACTGCTAAATGAATAGTTTCTTTCTGCAGCACATCTACTACTGAAGCATTTGACATTTGTGCCTCACAGCAGTCAGATAGCAGCTCTTTCTGTTGAGACGCTCTTTGGAAACTACCCCCTGAATACAAGCTGCTGTCTGAGAAGCACAAGGAGAGGACATCCAATGTTTTGCATACTTACAGGCTGGCTCTTATCTTTATCCACTGTCGCCTCCATTTCCCAGATCTGCTGCCCATCTAGAAGAACATTACAGTATTAACCTAACTGTATCTTTTTTAAATCATAAAGCTTAGGAAAAGAAAGCAACAAATTAAGGGCAAAGCTCTCAAAATGGACTTCATTTCAGCCAAAAGGCACAGCATTTAATTTAAATACATCATTGAACACTTCTCTCACCAGGAAAAGACTTACGTATTAAAATTAAATGTTTATGTAGAAATTAAGCAAACTGAGGAATGAAATAATCCACACAAGTGCAACATCTGCTTTTTAGCAGACTTGATTTCAGCCAGCTTGACTGAGGGAGGGCACCAGAAGGTCAGATACCTCCTTAATGGTCACACTGGGTCAGGGGCACAGCAAACTTTAAGCTTAAACCACAAAGTTCCCCACCAGTGCAATAGGGACAGCGTGGGTGAGGAGGTGAAGGAAAGCCTAAGCAAAAATTCAGCTCTGGTGCAGAGACTGTAGCATGCAAAACTGAGTGACTTCAGGCTGACTTCTAAAGATGCTGTACTGTGAAGCTGGCAGATGCTCTGAGCATAGGTTTTTTTCTAGGATTAGTCCATCAGGGACAGATTCTTGATGTAACTGGGAAGTCAGCTATCGAATCGCAGAATCTCAGAAGTTGGAAGGGACCTCTGAAGATTATTGAGTCCAACCTCCCTGTTAAAGCAGGTTGCCCCTGGTAGATTGCACAGGAAGTTATCCAGATGGGTTTTGAGTATCTCCACAGGAGGCTCCAGAATCTCTTAGGACAGCTGTTCCAGAGCTCTGTCACCCTCACAGTAAACGAGTTTTTTCTTATGTTCAGATGGAACTTCCTGTGTTTCAGTTTGTGCCCACCTACCCTTGTTCTGCTGCTGGGCACTGCTTGAAAGGAGACCGGTCCCATTCAATGGACTCCCACCCTGTAGATATTTATTAGCATTGGTAAGATCCCTTCTCAGTCTCTTCCAGGATGAACACTTCCAGTTCTCTCAATCTTTCCTTGTAACAGAGACACTCCAGGTTCCTAAACATCCTTGCAGCCCTTCACTGGAATCTCCCTGGAAGGTCCCCATCTTTCTCAAAGTGGAGAGTCCAGAACTGGACACAGTACTCCAGGTGTGCCCTCACCAGGGCAGAGTAGAGGGGGAGGATGATCTCCCTCACCTGCTGGCCACACTCTGTGCAGTGCACCCCATTGGTACCATTTGCCTTCCCAGCCACAAGATCACACTGCTGGCTCATGGTCAGCCTGGTATGCAGGGCCTTCTCTGAAGAGCTCCTCTCCAGCAGGACAGCCCTAACCTGCATGAATGCAATGTAGGATCCCTACACTTGCCCTTACTGAGCTCTGCCCAGCTCTACAGTTTGTCCAGGTTTCACTGAATGGTAGCACAGCCTTCTGGTGTGTCAGCCACTTCTTCCAGCTTTGTATCATCTGCAAACTTGCAGAGGGTGCATTCTATCCCCTCATCCTGGTCACTGATGATGTTGAACAAGACCAGATGCTATGCAAGATACTTGACTTTTGTTATACATGCCTTCTTACTATATATACTTATTTCTTACACGTGCAAAATAAAGCTTCGGCACATGATAATAAGAAATAAATCTCCTCTGACAAAGGAACAAGCTTAGTACCTTTAAAAAAAGAGCCTCTTATCCTTCTGAAAGTTTCATTTTAAAATGAGTAGTGGTGGCATATACAAAATATCACGCTCTGAAATACCGCAGCCACGGAGCTGGCGTCTGCATTAGAGAGGGAGGAATTGCAGGGTCCCCTCCTGCATGCCCAGGCCTGGTAGCACAGCATAAAGTCTCATAAAAACACTTCTTCTCAGAGGACTTGTTATTTTTCCTGATTCTTGGAAATGCTGCAAAAGCTGCTTTTGTCCTCTGTTATTTAAGTACTTCTGCTTCTGGCAAAAAGGGAAATGAAAGAGTATTTTTAAATGAGTTTTGCATTTCTTCTGTTGCTTTCTCTTTGTTCTCCCCTCCACAGACATTGAGCTAACAGATGTGTCCAGCTCTCAGGGTATCATCTCCTCGGGAAGGGCTCATGCTGCTGCTCTGCACCGTGGCTGCCCGTTGCTTCAGCCCCAGGGTCCCAGCACGCCCTGCGAGCCCAGCAGGACCATGCCTCCCCTAGCACCCCCTATCCAGGAAACCTCAGCTACATTCTGGCCCCTAAACACTCACAAGGAGGAGGAGGGTTTCCCTGGGTGTCCACAATGTGCCCCTTCTTCTCTTTGACCTTGCTGGGTCCCCCTGTGTTTCCCTTGGCTTGCTGAGTTTCTTGCTCTCATGCATACACACACATCACCGCTGCAACGCAAAGTCCAAACACCTCCCTCCAGCACTTGCCACAGCATTTTGTTGCAAGGAGGAAACACAAAATGTTTCTGGCTTCTTCTCTTTTCAGCATTTCAAGTCCCTCCCCAGCAAGTCAGTTGTCTCCTCCACGCTAGCATGCGGATTAGTGACGGGTGGCGGGGAGGAGATGGCCAGAGCAAGCAGAGTAATTGGAGCAGCAAGCTCTCGTCTGGCTGCCGTTAGCCCTGCCATCCCAGAGGACCGCTGTGCAAATGAATGGAAAGTATTCTGATAGTTAATAACAAGCATTTGCTTTGGCCACTGCTCTGGGCTGTTGCAGGTTAAATCTATGCCCCTATTAATGTAGCTAATGCTTTACTATGGCTGCAATGGTAAACGCATTTGGGGAAGCGGGAGGCTGCGGGTTTAATCCTGCAGATACCAAATGCATCATCTGATGACAAGGCAGTAAATACTTAATGGGGGGATTCCCCTTTGAGGTGAAAAGAAACCGTCGTAATAGGTGCTAAGGAACCTTACCACAGATGCCAAAACAACTCTAAAGGAGCAATTTTTATAGCCCTCTGAGGAAAAGAGGTGGTAAAGGGAAACAGGAAGATACAAAACAAGAAGATATGACATAAAAGTCCCAGTAGAGACTTGCATTAGGAATAGTCTCAGCAGTGCAATACGAAGATGTCCTGACAAGGCTCGCCAAGTGGGAATGCTTGACACTGTTCTCCCTCCAGGCAGTGTTTTCATCTTTGTTTCTATGCTGTTAAATTTAAACAGTCTGTGCAGATGCAACATCACTGATTTTGCATAGAAGGTAGATATCAAAAGGATTTGTCAGTCCAAAATGCAAAAAATAAAAGAGAAATAATTCTGAAAGTCATCTGCCATGCTCATGAGGCCTGTGGAGCACATGTAACCACAATCACAGTTGATTTGATTCAGTAACCCAGCCACTGAAATCGCACTAAAAGCTAATGAAGCCAGCCATAAAAATCAAGTGATGTTTAGGCTGAGCCCAAAGTCTGGGGAGAATAAGAGCAAGACAAAGCCCAATTAAACAAGAAATAATTGTATTTGAGGTTATCTTTCTAACGATGATGGGTGCACCTGTTTGGATATATTAAAGCTTGCAGCAGCTAAACAGGACCTGTCAGCAGCATCAATCCCTGTTCTTTAGGCACCACAGCCCTGTTGAAGATAAGCACTCCACAGCTCACTTGCTGACCTTAATGCTTAAATTCCAATGATATGGCTCCATCTGTCTCACACATCACTTCCATGGTTGTGAATGCATGAACTTTACTTCACAGTAATCAGTATCTTGTTTCCTTGTGACCCCTGTGGACAGGCACACTACAATGAGCTTTTGGCATATGCTATAGTGCAATAGTGCAAAAACTGCAACAGTGACGGCATCATTTTTGCTGAAGCATTTTGAAGAGGCAAGGTGCAGAGCTGCATCAGCAGCAACACACACCATGCAGAGCACTGCAGGACATCCCGGTACGAACACGGCCCCCGTGAGAGCTCAGTGTCAGCTCCACGTGTGTGGTGCATCTCAAATTCAACCTCCCCAGTGGGGAATTCAATGGGTGGCTCTGAACGGAGTGGTAGTTCCACTCAAGATGATAAAATACTTTTGGATGTAGACCCTGAGGTCTTACCAGCCATGGCTGCCTCGTGCAATATTTTTACTGTTGTGGTTCCCTGCTCATTTAATGGTTTGTCTTAGTTGGCAAGTCTTTAACACCACAGGTCAGGGAAATGTTCAGGAAATAGAGATTTTTGTGCTGCTTCAGGGTTATGAGACATAGCATTAAACCCCGATGAGAGATCCGATTGTGTCAGCACTCTTTGGAGGAATGAATGAGTTGTTGGAAGAAAGTAACTCTACCCTATCTAGCTCAAACTGTGATCATACCAAAAGTCTTGCTTCAAACTTTGGGAAAATCAAAACGTCAGTCTGCATTAGGAACATTTTGGGTGATTCTCTGCAGCCCCTTATAAGGCTTTTTATAACTAGCCAATTAAAGGTTTCTGAACCAGTTACAGCCTTTACACATTATTCACGATCCTTTACTCATGACTTTGGGGTCAGTAACTAGCAGAGAAACAAACTTACTGCTTTATTTGAACAAGCATGACTGATGGACTGAGAGGTTCAGGAAATTTTCTTTGCAGCTCTCTCCAACTGCAGACTAAGTGCACTATTGTGCCGATTCTGTACAGGATCCTGTGCCTGCATGTGATTTTATGCCTGAAAATGTACATTGCTTTTCAGTCAAGCATTACACAAATTACTTAATGAACAACCTGTTACCTTTTTCCCAGGCAGCAAACCATGCGAGTTCCCTGCAGAAATCGAGCTTGGTAGCTAGCGGGGCAGCTGCCCTCACCACGCGTTTCTGCAGTGTTCCCTTTGGGCTTGCAACGAATTGTCCCAGTTCAATGTGTTTCTGGGAAACTCTTCCAAAAACACCCAACAATTACCTCTGTCAAGTTTTATCAGTACACAACAGGCAACTCTGGAAACAGCCCAGTCTTTTAAAGCCATCTCAAGAGCAAAGCAAGTAACAAGGGTTTTCCAGCAAAACAGACATTTTTGGGATGTAGAAACCTTACAGACCGGGGAAAACATGCACAAACCTCCTGCTCTTTTTGAGGATGAATTCTGCTTTTAGCTGGGAAGTTATTCTGGTTCATGTCAGAGCAGGTTTGCTCAGCACCCAGACCTAAGCAGTTGTGGCCTCCTTTTACTCCAGAACAGTTGTAAAACTTTAGAGCAAACACAGCATGAATGAAATCACAACTTGCAAAAGAAGAGCGACTGACTTCTTCACTGAGCTTGATTTCTTTTTCTTTCTGAAGCAGGACTGCCCACTGCAGTTAATGCAGCTCTGTTTATAGGGAGCTGTGGCCAGCGCCTTCATTTAACTGAGGACGTGAGTTTGAGTCACCAAGGCCAAAGATACAAGTCAAGGTCTGGGAGGTAAAAGGCCAACGGATTAGTCATCTGCCATCCAGCCCAGCCCCACATCTGACATTTTGCACAGTGAGAATGAGTCTAGAGGAGATTTCTCCCCAGCTATTGTTGAGGAATTCAATTCACACTAAAAAGAACCACACAGACAGTAGTTGAGCAGAGAAGCAGCAGAGGCAGCCTGTCATACCAGAGCTCTCCCAAACAACCCCTCATGCCAGCTCATCAAAATAGATTAGTTATTTTCTTAAGATTATATGTGTTTGTATGTGTGTCTGTGTGTGTGTGTGTATAAATTATTAAACAAAAGCTCCTCTCAAAATAAAACCACTGGGAACCTCCATGTAATAAAATGAGTCACACCAGGATGCGATGACTAAGTGGGAGAATAGGGAATTCCACTCCCCGTGCCAGCTTTTTATATGATCGATTTTCTGTCAACAGGTGATGGGAGCTTGTCTCTCTGCCATTTGTTTATTCCCAGAATTATTATTTTTTAATTTTCTCTTTAAACAATTAAGATTCAGAGCTGAATAACGAGGACCAGGCATGCTGCCACCAGGCGCCCCCATAGCAAACAGCAAGCCAGGGAATCCAGGCCAGTAGGGGCTGCCTGTGTTAATAAGGATTTACCAGCTGTAAAATTCCAAAATCTTGTGTCATACGGGGAAACCTTCCAAAACACTGGATTCCACCCTGTCTCGCTGAGCCTCTGACAGCTATGGCAACTCCATTTCTGCAGCCACACACTCTTTTGCATTTTTGTCTGTGTGATCCTTAGATTTTTTCCTGTTTTGCAGTGTTTTTCTGAGATCCCCAGCTTCATGTCTAACAGCCGTCCCGAGGGACTGCAAAGCACACCTGGCTCCAGCAGAACATTTGGCCACGCAGTGAACCTGTGCACAGAAAGATTTGCTGGGCTTTCAGCAGCTACGGTTGCAAGAAGCAGCAGCAGATGTCCTGTCTACCCTGAGACACCCCGATCTGCTAAACAAAGAAGGACAAACTCAAATCTGCCCGATTAACACTTGTTACTCTGCAGCGTTCATAACTGATGATACCTGCTGGATGTCTTTCTCTTTTGCTCAGAAAGAACAAACAGAACAGAAACTCAGAGAAAACAATCTCCCCCCAACCCTTCCTAGTTCTGACTTTCTTTTGCAGCAACAACTACCAAGCAGTCAATACAGTGCGCTGCAAGGCATAGTAAGAAGAGGAGATTAATCTGTAAGATGATCACTTTCAGCTAACATAAAAATCAGATGGGCCTCCTGACACAGAGAGCAGTAATGTTCACCCTGTGTCATCCCATTTATCGCTCTGCAGTTGGATATGTGAATGCAGCTTTTAATGCTAAAGTCCAGCCACAAATTGGGCAGAGCAGAAAAAGTGCTAGTAGTGCTTGCGTGCTTCCTACACTATCAGGAAAAGAGCAAGAGAGCAAATTTGTTTCATATACTAGCTGCAGAACTTCACATATTGTGAACAAATGGAATTATTTCAAACTACAGTACCACTCTTAGTTTTGCTAACTCCATGAATATCCCCAAAGATTTGTGCTTTCTTCCTTAGCCTTTTCCATAATAAAATAAACAGTAGTTTGTTGGTTTGTTTTCACCATTTTGCCTCAGATTAAGATTACAAACCTACACTGTGATGGACAGTCAGCAGTGTGTGACTGAGTTGTGACCAGGTTCTGCTCCTCTCAGTTCTCCACTGCTTAAACCTTCTATTTCAGTTCCCTGGTTTAGAAACCCAGTGAGAGAGCTGGAGCTTCCAGTTTGCACGATAGCTTTAATGTTGTTTGCTGAACCGAGATACAAAACATCTCTGTTCAATGCACATGGGGAAAAAAATGAAAGTTCCAAAATGTTTTGGGTTTCTCTTTGATTTGCTGAGTAAGTTGCATCAATAATTTTGCATCATGAAGTTCAAAGAGAAAATTGTTGGGAAGTCGTCAATGATCAAAAAGACATTTTGTGATCACTGACAAAATCGTCAGACAGATGACTGCCATCCAGTCCCTTGTCTGGGGCATGGGGAGGCGTTTCAGGCTTGTCACAACAGAAAAGGCGAACACTGCTCTAGATGATCTTGTAATTTCCTTTCACATCTCCCACAAAAGATGCCAATCTTCAGCCCCAGATCCTCACTGTTATCAATACACAAGCCAACTTCTGTTCACACTTTGTGTCATAATGCCCTCTCATCACAGTTTTCTACAGCAAACTGAGCTGTCCAGAAGACTGTCTCACATTTCAAGTTGTGACTGTGAGCAGATAAACATCAACTTACACAACTACAACAAGTGTGGGCTGCAAAAGGCACTTCCTGCATAGGGGAGCACTTGCAATAGTGTCAGCCAGTACCTGCCTTGGGATTCACACATGTGAGGCAACACTGACTCCAGACTCAGCCTTCAAAGGGGCTGCAGCTCAAACAACCCTTCTTCAGGCTGCCCTACTGCTCCCTTTGGGGCCTGGCAGCACACAGCTGAGAGATCACTGCTCCAAAACCACTTCTTGAAGTCTCACCATTAGCAAAGGATTTACCCCATCTCACTGGACATTTTGGCTGCTTTTCATAAGCAAGACCCCTGATCACTTGCTACAGCTGAATATCAGAAGGGTGGAATGTAAGAAGCTATAAATTCTTAATTTCTTATATTTGTATTCTTTTGTGCATTTTAACTAAATATATATGTAACAAATAATCACTCTTTCCATCAGTAAGTTGTAAATGTAAAACCTTTCTAGGGAGCTGTGATTTCCTTTTAACTTTTGCAGGGAGTGGTGCAGGAAGATTGATAGCATCATTGGGTCTAACTTATTGTGCTTTATAAACAAGAACTTTTCTAGCAAGTGGAAATCTCAGAATCTGCTCCCTCGCAATACAATAGCAATACTGAAAACTGAGTTTGAAAGCAAAATCCCTGCAGATCCTGCTTGTTTGCTTTTAAAATTGAAAGTGGTCTGTTGCAAAGAAATGCAATGATTTGCTCAGAATTAAAATAAAGTACATGTCTACAGGAAGAGATGTACTGAAGAGCTGGAAATTGGAGAGAGAGCACAAGTCGTACAGATGTCATTAGAACAGTTACTGTCATTGTTATTCTAGTGATAGGCAAGTCATTGCAAGGGATGCAAATGTAGGAGACTGAGATAAAACAGGAACACTGCTGCTTCCGAGTACACAACCCATTGCAGTTAGTATAGCTGGATGTGCAATGAGAGCCCATCTCCCACAGCCACCTCCCATGGACAGCAACACATAAATGTGCACCAGAAGCACAAAGTGCCAGCCTTAGGACAGGCACACGCTGCAGGCCAGATGCTCACCTGGAGCTGCACATGAAGGCATGTGCTACTGAGGTGTATGGGCATGGTGGTAACACAACAAACTGCAAACTGTGTTCTAAATGTTTTAGTAAAGCTGTCAGATATGACAGAGGGGGTAAAGGATGGAGCTAGAGGAGGTACAGGACAGAAGAGAGAGAGGAAAGAAGAAAGCTGATGGGACTTTCCACTCCTGCTGTTCCGAGTGCTAGCACAAGCTCCCTGGCTTGTACCTGGGCTGCAGAGCTCAGTGCCTCCATTCACACACAGCAGTACAGGCACTGCACAGAAGAAAGATTCAACTCACTGCTGTCACTGACTCCCAGTGCAGACTGGCATGCACACTGAACATAGCAGTCCTGATCCTGCCCTGCAGTCAGCTCTCCTGAAAGCAGCAGATGTTCAGGTACGCTCAGATTCATCCGCTCCAGATAACATCATCCTAAGAAACCCCCTTAGAAAAACTAAATTACTGAGACAGACACGTAGAAGAACTCAAGGGAAAACAAACCAACAACAACAAAATCCTAGAACTCTATTGCTTGAATCTGGAGGCTGGAAAGATTTATTTTTGTTAAATGGACTTTGAATGTCCATGCTTCAGAGACCTGACAGCTGCATCAGTTCAAAGGGCGCAGAGAGCACCACCTCCTCCCCCTGCACTGCGCCGCTGAACTGGAAGATTTGTGGTGGATCTCCTCCAAAGATGAACGCTTTCTGTTTGGGTTGTTCCTCCACCACCCACATTGTCCTAGCGATGATTCATGATGTCCATGTGGCCACCATAAGAGTTTGGCACGGGAAAGCCAGTCCATTTGCACTTTTCTCCTGGAGAAACACGGAACTTCTCTATCACTCACAGCAGAGCAGCAGTAACCAGTATACAAATGGGAGTAAACAACGCAACCAACAGCATCTGACTTGCAAATTATTACATGATAATTAAAACAAATACAAGGGGGGATTCCCAAACTGTTGTGTGGTTTTTTTAAACTGCATTGTAAGATGTGAGCCATAACCAAACTACAACACCCCTGAGCTTTAGCATATTCAAAGCCCTCGATAGCCACAGGATTGCTTTCCCAGCTCTCTCTTCCAGATCACAACTGAAAGAATACACACGCTTCAAAAATTTCTATCTGGATAATCCCACCCAGTAACTTCCCCTGACCTATTTTTATTCAGATAGATAGGCTCAGTTAGATTTCTTTGAGTTCAGATCTTGAACCCAGCTCTGCTTTTGTGTGTGCTGACTGGCTCTTTCTAATGCATGAGCTTCCCTGCCCTACAGCAGCTAGAGATTACAAGCGCTCAGCAGGAAGACACAACCTTAAAAAGAGCTTAGAACTATAATGCTTGCTGTTGGTAAACCTTAGCATTAAGAAAATGAATTATATTTAGGCATCAGCAGTTCAAACACAAGCACTTCATCCCCTCTATCACACACAAAGCACTGAGCTCCAGCCTCTTCAGTTTGTTTCCTGCTGCCATTTCCTGTGGCAAGCCTAGAATGAATCCTTTACAGACTTCTTGGTGGCGAGTTAATTGCACTAGTTTGTAGTTAGCATACAAAAAGGCAGCTAATTTCATAATGAAATCGCAACGTAATTTTAGGAGTATTCTTTATTTTCCAGGTATTTCTAGGGAGAAAATGACATCTATTTTGCTCTGTAACAGAGATGTAAAAACTATTCATTATTGTTCTCAGAGCCATGTTTCACTGTGTCACAGTAATGAGTGAACAATTGCCTACAAAATCCAGAGGAAATTGCAGAATGCTTTAAGTATCCATCTGAAGAGTAAAACCTAACTGACAGCTGTGAGCCCCTAGAGCAGGTTACTCCAGTCTGTAGAGCTTCAACAGCGGCACCTGGCTCCCTGCAGACACCTCCATAGCCCAGGCCCTGGGAAGACCCAGGTGGTGGAATGTCTGTGAAACCCTGAGCAGCAGAACACCTCCCTGCACAGATGTACTTGCACAAAAGTTTTCGGGGAAAAAAGGGATTTGCTACTCTAATCTTAAATCCAGACAAACAAGCCAAACCAAGAACATCAGCAGAGTACAGCATGCCAAAAGCCATTAGATACTTGTCCACACTGCTGTTCTCACCCTTGCTGTCACTGGTAGAGCTAAAACTAGTGGCAAAGGTGGGAAATCAAATAGCGCTTGCTGGCACAGAGAAGGCTTGTGGCTGTTAAATGAAACTCAGAGAGAACTGTGCTTCCCCCGAGAGCTGCTGCATGTTCCTGCCTTCACAAAAGCCCCTGTTCTTACAGAGGCTCCCCGGGGCAGCATCGTGAGTTGGGAGAGGACGCGACAGGCAGGGTCACGCGAGCAGCAAGCAATCCACCCACCTTCATGTTTATTGTGGTTTACTTTGCTGCTGAGCAGCTTATCAGAGCTCCCTGCACAGTGCTGTGCAGACAGACGCTGCAGCAAGCAAGCTCTCCGGGGTGAGTGCAGTATCCACCTCCTCCTTCCACCCAGCAACATTTCTAATTGAGAAACTCGGCTGCAGAACTGGCCTTTTTTACTGTGTTCATGCAGCCTAACACAATAACAACCAGGCACGGAACTGTAACAATAATTTGAATAGTCCACAGTTCATAAAGGGAGAAGCTGAAAGTCACAGGTGAGTAAGATCCTAACTTTCAGACTGGCTGGGACACTCGTTAATCGGTACAAGCTCCACAGAAAGGCTTTATTCTCCTACTGCATTCAGCTGAAGTTACATCAGCCCCTGAACGATTTGTATATCCAGCTCATTTTCTGAACCTTCTTCATCTTAACGGGTATCTATTAAAGAAAGAAACCTTCACACTAGAAGCACTTCAGGGCATATCTGAGAGAGTTATTGCTGAATTATAAAGCAGTGCATGGACACAGAAAGAATTACTACCAAGCTTGCAGCAGAGCGCAGTCCTCAGACACACTACAGACCACCAAACTGTGTACACACTTCTGATCCAGACAAAAGGTTTAAATTTACGCTTCCCAGACTCCAAACATCCCCTCTGCCAATCATTTCTCCAAAGTCTAGCAGCTCGAGGTTGGCTGCAGAGGTAGCGGGGGAGCAGTGCAGGATGTGGAACGCCAGCATGCAAATCTCTGCTCCAGACTGAGCGCTGCTGCTGGGCTAAGTCATGGCTCTCCACTACCAGGAGGTAAAAAAAGAAGAAAAAAAAAAGTGCAGTTTCCCCAGTAGCGAAGAAAAGCTTTAGATTTAGTGTGGAAAATGTTGTTGTCCTTCTTACTTTCTAACATCTATTCCAGACAGAGTCTTCTCTACTCTCATACGGAAATAAGGGCTGGGCACTTCAGATGTTTCCTCGAAATGGCATTAAGAGCTACCTCCTTTTTAGTGTATCATCTCCTTTAGTTACTGCACAGCATTCTTGGGACAGGTACCATCGTGGGCTGCCAAGCATGTTCCCATGCACCTTCATGATTCGCTGACACGGACGGAACAGTGGCAGCATAGAGGGAAGGAATTAAAACATGGGCTCAAAAGGAAACCAAGAGTGCCAAGAAAACTGCACTGACTGCACAGGCTCTTCGGAGCCCTCACAGCTCAGAGCCCTGTTGACCCTTACTGAGAAACAGCATGCCTTGCAGATGCTGTGAGAAGAAATCAGGCCCCTAGCATGCTTTTTGTCCCCCCACTTTCACCAGTGGATGCCCATATACATTAATGCTTGGTTTGATTCTTACTTTTTGCCAAAAGCATTTCCCAATAAATCACATACATGCAATGAAATTTCTTAAATCCCTCCTTGCCAGTCACTCGATACAGTGCTTATGCCTTCTCTGCCATAGTTCACTGACAGGAAACATACGAACAGTGTTTTCTAAGCAGCACAGAGACTGCAAAGTTGACATAAAACAAACTACTGCTTTTTAGTACTGCTAATTCCTTTGTCTCACTGAAACCAACAAGAGTAAAGGATGGCAGACTCTGGCCCTTCGTACTGCTAAGTGCTTTTCTGTTCCCTGGCCGTTGTTACAATCCGCGCAGAGCACATTATTCAGAATGCAAAAATCAAGCCTAAGTTAAACAAGTCCAGACCATCTACAAATGAACAAATGTCACTTTGTAAAACAGCCTTAGAAAATCCAATAAGATACAAATACTGCTTAGTGAAGGGAGATGAAATGCCTGCCAGTGCATGATAGAAAAGAAACAATTTCTGGTCCCAGAAAACATGTTACTACAGCAGAATGCTGGATTTCTGCTGCCCACCTGAACTGCCAGAGCTCACTAAGTATACGTTCTGGGGTAAGGTATTTGAGTCAGAAATCAAGTGATGTCTATTATGGCATGCCATTAGGAAAACACAGGAACATGAACTCAGCAAAAGCAGCAGAGGTGATGCTAGGCAATTAAATAACTCCCTGTAACCACTCATTATTATTTATATTCATCCAACACCAACCAGGGCTTGGGATCATCTTGTACTGACTCTACGTAAGTCAAGCAAATAAACAGCAAAGATGAAAGGAGAAGAGAGAGAATTTAAAATCTGCAGTCATTCTCCCTTCACGGCTGCCCAAGAGCTAGCAACATCACCTGAAAACTTTGGCAAAGACATGATTTAAAACACGCAGCTCTGCTGGAAAAAAAAAAAAATAGTATAGTGCTGTAACAGGTAACTTTTCTCTTTGAACTGATTTGTTTTGCTCCAGCCTGAGCAAAACAGGCTTTTGTGGGTTCCTGTCCTGAGGGTGCATTGGGCCCTGCTGCACAGGTCTGTGTGCAGAATGCAGTGCCAGCCCCCCCAGCAGGGCAGGAGCACGGATGTGCACAGCTGAGACGGCTGCGTAATTTAACCCAATGCCTCAGCTTACAACAGTAATGCTGGGGTGACTTAAACCTGCACGAGCGGAAGCAGTGCAAATTTCAACTATGTTTCAGGGGTATGTGGTAAAGTTAGAGACTCTTCAGAGAGCTCAGCAGCTGCCTGCCTGGAGATAACTGACACCTAAGAGAAAGGCCCTCACAGAAGCAATACTTGGTCAACACAATATATTTTTATGTTTTGTGGCATTTTGGAGTATTTTCCATTTGATTTCAGCATATTTCAACAGTCTTGAACTTCGTTTGCCCATGGAGGCACTGTTTCCCTTCACGCTGGGGAAATATGTGTTTTTGCTCACATTTAAAAGGGTTCTTTCTAAGGAGTGATGTGGAAGCAATCAATGTAAAAAGATCTGAAAAAAATGTAAAAATATCTGAAAAAATATAGAAGATGAAGTGATGCACTCTTGTATCTCACTACGCGTATAAAAGTATTTTGCTTTGATACCAAAATACACATCATGCACATTTTCCCCCCACAGACTTCTAAGGGCAGAAATCCCAACCTCTGACTGCAGTTCACTGCAATAAGAAATGCTCATCTCAATTATTACTTCTACAGTATTGTTCACTAAACACGAGCACAAGGAGCACGTAGCGGTCATCTCATTTCTTTGATAATGCATCCTTTTTCCACTGATTCCCAGTGTCTGTATTGTTGTGAGCCTTCCCCACGACGTGGCTTTGATTTACTTTCCAACAGCGCCTGCAAGGCCAACGATGCAGATGTTTGCTCCCAGGGCTAATTTCACTCACATGGTTAACTAAGTCAAGAGATTTGGTTTTACTTAGCGCAACCTGAAGGGGATTACTCACTGGAGTAGGGTTGAGCACAAACCATAGGACAACACCACGAGACACAACAGTACTGCAGATTTGCCTTGTTTCATTAGGGAAAGTGAGGAAAAAACTGCCTTACCTGAAGTTTTCTCTGTGAACACCACCTTGGACTCCGCTGTGAAATTCTGTCCTGTCAGGATCATCTGTTGCCCTCCATACACGAGGCAACTATCAATGTCTTGTCTTTCAACCATCGGAAGTTCATGAGCAGACCTTTGGGCTGCGGACAAAATACAGACATGAATGAAATCAACTCTGTTTTACCAGCACTTTCCAAATCTGCCCAGAACTATCCACAGATTGATCTTGTCATCGTTACCATCCGCTGACTGCCAAAGCAGCTTCTCCAGGGTGCTAAATTTAGGTTTGAGAGGGAAAAATAAACTTACTCAAGGCATTTTATTTGGAAACATTCAGGAGCTGGCTGCAGCATTCAGCTGTGCTGGCCTTACTCCTTGTCCTTGAAAAAGGACAGCTTGGATGAATGAGCTGGAACTTGCCCATGTCTGTTTCCAAATAAATGGCCAAATTTTCAAGTGCAGGCACACTACAGCACTGGAGCCCAAAAATTCCACCTGCAGAGAGGATTCCACTGAATAATACCAAATTCCTTCAGAAAAAAAAAAATAAAAATAAACCTTTTCTACAAACACCCACTGCCTCCCACAGACCATGCCCAATGTCAGCCCAGCTCCGCACGGCTGCCACAGCAGCACTGTCTCCATGGGCACTGAGGGCCCACACACAGCTGGGGGCAACCACAGAGCCGTGGGGGCACAGCAGCCCCAGCTTTTTGCGATTCCCTCTATCCCCACTCAGAAAACCCAGAAAGCACAACCTCTCCTCCTGCCTTCCGTTCCTCCCATCAAAACAGCCATGTGCGGGGTCAGGAAAGCAGCGGAGGGTCCTGCTCACCTTCCCTGTGAGCCCACCTTAACCCACTCACTCACTCAGCAGGAGCCGAAGAAAGCAACATGAGAATCATTCCCTGCAACACAGACAGCTGGAAAACATCAGGAGCTTCCCTGTGAGCAGACCAGGTGGGCAGCAGTTTGGGGCTGGTGAGCTGCGAGTTCGTGACCTGCACTCAAACTCCTCCAGATTCATCCACCCCAACTGGAAAGGCCTCCAGAGGATGCCGCTCATCTATTTAGCAGCTGCCTTGGCTGGATTTTAACTTTCTGTAACAAAAAGCAAGCTCCCAAGAGGCCCTGAGCACTTGTGTCTTGCCTTCACTGGACACCAATCAGTGCTGGGCCAGAAATAATGAAATGTTATCCTACACACTCATGTTGGGCTTCCACTCTCACATGGGCAGAGCTGTGGTGCAGGCATCCTTTTCATCATTTACTGCTCTGCAACCTTACAAGAGCCGAAAATCTGAAGCTCTTGGCTGCAGAGAGAGCTGCCCAAATTCTCTCACTGCAGCAAAACAAAGTTGGTATATTTGGGGGGAAAACATAAGCATTAAACCATGCGGACAGACATGCAGGGGAGAGGAGGGCAAGTTTTCTAGTAAGGACAAGCTCAGTGGAAGCTCTTCTGCAGTCTGACAACTTTTGCTCTTGTTAGAAATACTAATAAGTCAATATCTGTAAGTTTCTTATGCTGTTCAAAAGGCATTTTTAAAAATCTATTTAAAACAACCTTATGACTCATTGTTCCCTTCAAATATATTACAACAGCTGGGCTAAGATGCTGCCAATTAAGACTATATATTCAGATTACTTTCACAGAAGCTGCTAATTTCTTTCACATGGCTGCATGATTAATTCCAAGCCCCAAATCCTCACACTTTTGATGAGTTCATAATTGGATTTATCACAAAGGTTTGAGACCTCAAAGACTTACGAGTTAATAGCAACAACCAAGATCGTGTCCATAACGCTCAAGAGAAAATGTAGCTATGCTTCGCCCCAAACACTGTTTATTCCTATTCAATCCACAGAGTTCACTTCTTGAGTGTCCCAAATTTTCAAAATTACAGATTAATCTACATCTCCTACTGACTTCAGTGCCTCAACATAGCGCTTTGTAACCTGCCATCCCTTCGATCAGTGGTTTGCAAGGCTTTTTCAGGCTGAAGGAGAACAAATTTTAGCCTGGAAATAACCATCTGACTCATCTTAATTACATTTGGATCCAGGCAAGTTGGAAATGGCTGCTGAAGACCAAGTCTCTGTTCAACTTCCATCCAGCACAATGTTTGTGTACGCTGCGACGACCTACCAGGGAGCCGGGGAGGCAGCAGGTACACTGGGGAACCCTGATGCCATCCTCAGCCAAGCAGGGCAGCTGAGCAATACTGCCTGAAGTCTGCAGCGTGCAGAGGAGTCCTGGGGTTTCCTGACGCAGCCCCATACTGGCCAGCAGCAGGCTGGGGCAAAGCTACACACAGGCACAGCTACAGGCTATGGGCATCTCCAGAAGAGCTTTTAACCAGACCCAGAATTAATAACTTATAGGTGTATGCTTATAGGTGCACAAAACCCACACTTACTTTAAACGTGCAGCAGAACAATGTCATTTAGAAATTTTCCAGTTGAGTTTCACAGTGTAGATATCATGCCAAAGGGAAAGGTGGAGGAATTCAGGTACCTACTGAGCACCAGGCTTCCTCTAGCATGTTCTACCTGCACTGTTCTCTGGGTGGTTTGCAAACCATTTTCTAAAAAAAGTTTTAATTTTCCGAGATCTTATTTTTCACCCAGGCCTGCAAGAACATCTCACCCCAATCCCCATTTTCACTAGAAGGGAGGCTCCAGGTTCAGCATGGAACTGCCTCAATAGGATTACTTTTTTTTCCTCTGCAAGAAATATTAATTGCCAATAAATCCCCTTCCTCTATGGCTCATGATGGGTGGACTGTATGCAATAATTTCACACTATTCCCTCTCTTCCCCCAGGGGTTGACACTTCATAAAGTGACCTACAGCTACTGGAGTTTATGAGCTTTGAATAAACAAAACACTGTTGATTTAACCAGTTGGGGTGTTTACTTTCAATAGCAACAGTTACTGACATAAGGCAGCAAAGCAAATGCTATAGAAATACTCACACTTGGCCTGAAGCAGTGTGTCAACCTATTAATAGGGGGCATTATTTTTCTATTTTATTTGACTGTCTGCAAATCAAGATGTCATGGATGCACAGTGCCAAGAAACACAATGCACACAGTGACACAAGAGAGAAAGGCAGCAGCTGTCCCAGCCACTGCACCACCTCTGGGCAGCCTCAGCTGGGAGGGATGCAGTCCCTGCGCCTCCTGCCCTGCACGCAGGGCCCCCACGCTGCTGCCATGTCACACAACCTGTCCCCTTAGCCTCCCTTCCTGTGCCAGCTGGTGGAAGAAGAGTAAAGGCTACCTAAACCTCTAGGCTGGTGGGCTGAATGCGGCACATGGAATGCACAAGCCTGTGGGCTGACCATAAGCAAAGTGCCGAGGCAAGGAGGTTTTTCTTCCTTCCTCACCTGCCCACAGCACCTACAATTGGTCCTTTTTTGGCAGAGAGGCTTTTGGGTTTTTAGGAAGAAAAGGGTATATTTTGAGACAGTGACTACCTGGAAGCATCTATTGTGGCTCCAAATGCACCCCAGGAAAGTGTTACTCATACAAGCCCCTTAGGAAATCTCAGCTCTGCCTGTGAGCCCCTCCATCTCCCCATCAGCACGACTCCTCCATGTATCCCCTGGATGAGCAGCTCGAGCCCTGCCTGAGCATCGTGTTTCCTTCCACTGCCTTGGAGGCTTTCCAGGTGCTGCCTTGTCTTGCCCAAATGCTGACTCGTTTTATGAGGAGTCTTAACTGAAGCTAAATGTATCTTAACAGCTTCCAGAGAGGAACTGTCTAGGCAATCTCTCTTCTCCATGAGCAATGAGCGAGGGCCGGATCTGGGAAGGTAGGCAGAGTGAAAACACTGCTGTGGTCTGCCTCTGGGGAGGAAAAGGCTTGCGAGCTCTGCACAGAGCAGCGCAGGTCTGACAACTGCCTGCAGGGCAGACACTCCATAGCCTCTTTCTATCAGTGCAGGTTTTCAATGCCTTATTCTGCTGCGTGGCTGAAGGCTTCCATGCAAATTTCTGTGTAGCAGAGGCCAAAGAATAGCTGCTCTGTGCTATCTTGCTGACACCTGCCGCAACTCTGGATCCGGAGCTTAAGTTGCCTCTCTGTCCTTACATCTGATCCTATAGTTGAGCACAGTTCAGAAGCGATCTTATCCTGGCTGATGAAAAGCAGGACTGAGGACCACCCACAACTCAGAGGACAAAGCTGGCATTACGTCTAGTTACCTCTGTCATCACAAGCCAAGTAAACTAAATTTGAGATACTGAAAGAGGACTCCAGACCTGCACCCCAGCACAGCAGTTGTCCCAGGCCAAATGTCCAGATCTCTCTTTGGGACCTCCTGCTCCCACCACATCCCCAGCAGCCCCAGCCTGCTGGAAGCCTTCACACCATGACTCCCAACCCCAACATGACTTTTCAAACCCCCAAAGGCTCCTGGCTGAAGCCACCAGTTCCTGTTGGGTTGGAGAAGGGCAAGGAGAGCAGCCTGTCTGATGCTAAAAAGAACCCTAAATCCTAGAAGCAACAGCAGTGCCTTAGCAGCAGCGTAATTTGTTGTGGGATTAATTCTTCCACCTCAGCGCAAACCTTAATGAGCCAAAGTAAATATCTCTTTCCTCCTGTCACTCTGTGTTTATTTACTGCAAACTGCTTGCCTGTGGGAGGATTGATAGGAGCAGCACTCCTGTGCCCTCTGCTTACCCAGTGCATTAATGTCCTGAGAGACTTTGATCCCATTCATCACACACTGAAGCACCCTGAGCTCTCTGGGTGGGCAGAGAGGAGAAGGCTGGGAGCTGCATGGTGGGACTGGAGAGGACCAAGGACAGCAGGGTGGGAGGATTTACCTCGTGCTAAGACCATCGGGTAGCAGAAGGCTTAAGTGAGAACCAAGTAAATAAAGCAGATTTCCAACCATTGCGATGTGAAGCCTTGAAATCTGATCTAAATGCTACCAAAAAAAGAACCCAGGATGGGATGACAACAGTTTCCAACTTGTTACCAGCACGACTTAACAGCAGTTCATACAGAGCCATCCAAGAAAAAAAAAAACCACCAAGAATAGAGGACTTTTCCCCACCCCCTTCTCTGCACATAATTTATTTTATGATGCCTATGTGAAGAAGGAGTGACAAGCACTGATGGCAGCAGTGTCAGATAAGTATGATACTTTCTATGAACTGCAGCCAGCTCAACAAACCAGCATGTGATTAATGACAGGAAAACCATGGCCTCGGTTCACTTCCCTGTCGATCATCTCTGTGGGTATGCACAGCATTTCCCTTTAATCCCTTGTGGAGGAGATCTGCTGAGCTTAAATTATGCTCAGAAATCCATGGTCTGCATAATAGGCTGGGTCGCTTACTTTTACCAACAGCAGTACTGCAAAGGCATAAAGTAAACTGAAGGCTTGCAGCCTGCAGAAAGGGTGGGCATTCTCTTTCTGACTCAGATTTTCCAGATTAAAATCTTCTGGTTGCACACTGAAAGTGGCAAAAGATGTCAGAACTAACTGTTAAATTCTGTGCTTTAGGAGAGAGACAAATTTCACTTTGGGAAAAGCAGCAGTTTTTGCATGAGCTGCATTATGGAGAACTGCACGTCTTGAAACAGAAGCGAACAGGGGAGATTCCCTGAATTCAACTGGAAACCATGCTACTCTCATAATAATCACATTTCTGGTTAAAATTGCACATGAGTATCTCTCAGGTGCAAAGAGATCATTTGCTTCTATGCCTTTGTCTCAGTAAAGCAGGGCTCCTTCTTGCCTGCCACTGTATTCCAGCCAGCACAACTTGCGGCCGAGGAAAAGCGCTCACTGCTTTGCCAGGACAGCATTCTTTCAAATGACTAGCTCTTTCCTCTGGAGTTATTAATGTGTCAAATATCATAGGCTCAGATTGTCTAATATGGGAAAATCTACTAGAAGGAGAGAAAAATAAAGGAAACTTCCAGGGAAATTGATTGAAGGGAAATAAGATATTTGACCCGATTTAGTGGAACAAAATACTGTCAATAATAGAAACTATTTTAAATTCCTTAGCTGGACACACTGTTCTTCAGTAATAAGCTTTGTTTGTTTTGTTTTTACCACCGTGGAATATCTATTATAAGAACAAGGTTTTAGAATTTTTCTCTCTCTCGTGCCAAGTGTCATCATTTGTATTTTAAGGGATTTGTGAGCACAGCTTAGTTTCAGCAAACACAGACTATATGAAACAAGAACTGTGAGATGCTTTGGGAAGCTTTGACCACGATCCACTAGAATTAAATCCTGTGACAATGCGAATGGGACTCCCACCCTTACATTCACATCTCACAGATGTTTGCACTGCCCACTGTCAGCAGCACGAAGAAAAGCAGGCAGTCTCTCACAGGTGCTTTTGTAGCTGCTCTGAAATGCCTTCAATGCTGCTCCTTCTCCACCCCATGGATATCTCAGCCAAGCAGCAGAGATACGACTCCAGTGATCAGCCACTCACCAAGAAACAGGCTTCAGCTCGTAGGGAGCATCAAAAGAAACAAACAGAACCAATATTACAGATATTGTTGGAATGGATTGAAAATAACAACCAGGTCTGCGAACACCAAAACTCTCCAGGGGCAATTCACTGCGTGCCTTGTTGTTGTTACGGCTGCACATGAAGGGCCAAGTTAACTGCAGGACTCTTCGTGGCTGAGATTTCACCCCCTCGCGTGACAGCAGCTGTTTGCAGCTCTGTGATGGCTGCTTTGATCTCAGACGCGCTGTGGTGATGATGACAATACTGTATTTTGGCAGCAAAGGACTGCAACTGAGAGGCACTTTGCTCTAATTGTATTCTCAGTACTTTCAGAGACTAGGACTCATGCTCAGGCTCAGATTTGAGGTCAGCAAGGAGCAACGGTCAAAAGAGATTTTTCTCACCCTTCCAGCGCCACACCTCCAACACAGCAGCTTCTTTCTCCCTACCTAAGTGATAGCCTGTTACAATTATCAGAGGGCTCTCAGATGCCTTTGCCTCCTCAGAGGCTTCAGAACAAATCAACAGGCAAAAGGATAAGACCTCTGCGATCTGCTGAATGCACAGCATGTCTGGATCGAGGTCCATTTTGAGGTATAACTGATCATTTAACAACGTAGCACCTCTGTGTTCCTCCCACACAGCTGCCTGGGGAGGAACTTGCTCCGGATGGCTCTTTGAACCTGTGAAATCCCCTCCTAAAACCTGTCAAGTGCTGAATGTGACACAGATGAGGCAGAACCAAATCACCCCCTAGAAAAGCAGATACTTCACAGTTGTTGCTTCATTGCAGCTAATGATCTGCTGACACCGGTGGGAGTTTTTAGCCAGGATCGGCTTCTGCTGAGGAGAGCACTCAGATGTTCTGTTGGTAGCAACAGCGCTCTCCAGGGAACTCCACTGCTGGGGAAACAGCAGTTCTCTATCCTAAAGCTGCTACTTACTGACGCTTTCCCGGTGAGACATCATTAACAGCTACCAGACAGAAGAGATCTTCCAGGGGAGGCCGTGGGGAGAAGGGCTCCCACGTGGCCACGTCAAAAAAACAAAAAGCAAACAGTGGAGAAAAAGAGAATCCCAGCAGCACAGAAAGGGGGAAACTGGGATGCAAGGAGGAAACGCCTCGGAGCCCCAGCGTGCTCCTGCTATACCACGGTGTGTCAGGTTGCCTGAGCCAATCTGAGCACTGCGACGTGAGCAGGCTGTGAGAAACTTTGACTGCCATCTCTGGTGTGATTCAGTCTGTGTCAGCAGTGCTGGCTGAGCCAACCCATGGTTTTAACCATCTTCCAGAACTGGGCTGCCATCAAGAAGCGCTACCTAAATGCAAAAGCCCTGTAAACATGTAACACACTGTCAATGGAAGAGGCTTACTTCTCCAGATCACTTCACACTCTATTTCCATGAGTTCAGGAAAATGCATCTCTCGTCCATGCTTTCTTATCTGCCTAACTATCATTGGTTATGATCAATTTAGTTACAATAAACTTATTATTTAATTATAAGAAAGCTATATATAGGCCACTTGACTAGTATCTTCACCTTTGGCTTTTTTATGCCTTTAGGACTCATCTAAGCAAGCACATCTCAGCATGAATGCCTAGACATCTTAAACAAGCTGGTGCAAATAGTCATTGCACAGGCAAATTAGGTGTGCATGTATGGTTCAGAAAATGTGATCTTGTTCTGTAAACCATGACTGGATTTCTGCTTGAATGCTCATCAGTGATGGGCACAAATACAGTGTATTTGCGGAAGGGTCTTAGAACTGCTCAGCTCACTCTTTGTGAAAGTGGTGTTTGGTTTTCTGGTAGGAGGATTGGAATTACTGGGGTGTTGTTGGTGAGTTCACGCACAACCCAGGGACCATCCATCTGGACCCGTGCTATTTGTCTGCACGGCTCACCTACCTGTCACACCCACAGTTTCCCCACCTGAGTAGGTCCCCGTTACAAGAAAAACATTTTCACTTGGAAAAGAAACCAAGGGAGAAACCAGGTGATCCTTTCCTGCAATTCCTTTCCTGCCACAGAATGTGCAGTTTACTGAATGTTTCCTCTAGCACATGGACCTTTGTTTCAGCAGGGACACACCTGGGGCCGCTACCATTTCAGTCATTTGGTCACATAGAGAATCCCGTCTCCCCTGGAGACAGCTGGTAGTTACTCTCACTGCTCTTCACTGCCATCACAGTGCCCAAAAACTCTGCTTTGATGGTAAAACACTGATAGTTGGCATTCTCTCATAAAAATTGCCAGGAGAATGTACATACCCATCATTATCTCCTTAGCTTTCTTTTTAAAATTAATTTCTACTGGTTTATTGTTTTTTTTTGTTTGTTTGTTTTGTTTTTTTCCAATGATTCATTAGTAATAGTTGGACCTGATTTTCCATCCAAAGTTGTCTCCTCTCCTGTTATAAGTAGCTGTTATTTAAGCGAGCCTGCCCTCAATAAACAAACAAAATGCACATGGGAAACTCTTCAATGACTTTAACATGATTTAAGGCAAGACAGGTTCTGCTAAAGGGGTGAGTCATACAGCAAAGGAAGAGAAAAACTGTTCATTTTGTATTTGTGAAATCCCCAAACCTCAGAAAAGACACCATTTACCAACAAAAAGCATCACAGGATGCATGTAAACCAGCAGAGTGGGTGGAGCCCTTCCAGAAATGACTGATCCTGGGGGCACCTTGCTGGAGGCCTCTCTTTCTCAGGATGTTTTAACAAGTGGGAGGTGCAGGTTTCTCAGCTTACACACTTATAGAATATGCCCCTAGAAATCAAAACTGTGAGTTTTCTTCTGTCTCTCAGGGGAATACCAGAATAGCCTGGGCTTTCCCTGCTTCAACTGCAGCCTAACAAGCAGCACACACCCCAGCAGCATTATCGCCCAGAAAAGACAACAACCAGGATGGGCCCAAGCCTCTAAACGCAACCTGCACTCCATTTCATCTGTGCTCCCATCACAGAGCTGGGACCCTACCCAGGTCTGGATTCCAAGCCTCCACCACCAGCTTGCAGATAACAAGTTCTGGCTGCACCTTCACTCTACAGACCAGTCCTGCACGAACAGCACGATGCAAACACGACCCCGGCCGCACACGCCTGCTGCTTCCCAGCAGATCTCAGGGTACTTACAGCACTCGATGGGGTTTGATGCTGCCTGCAGAGAGATGATGCGGCCGCTGGACTCAGGGATGTGCACGCGGAAGACAAGCCGGACGCGGGTGTTCTTCCTGCCGATGTCCGTCTCACCCTTACGCAGCTCGATGTCCGCGTTCCTCAGCTTCAAAATCCCCGCACAGTCAATGCTGCCAAACACACAGGCCATTTAGAGCGGGCACCACCCAGTAAAAAAGAAAACTCTTCTCTGCTCCCATTCGCCAAAGCACAAAGGGAGGCTGACAGGAGCAGGAGGGGGCAATGAGGGGATGAGGACCGCTGTACTCAGCGCTGCTGCTTAACACTGCGTGCTTATGTGCAGGCTGATTTCTAGCGAGCCCTGTGTAGCACAGTAAACTTGTCTGCTTACAGCAGAGCCCAAGCAAGAGGAAGTGCCAATACATAGTTGCAGGATCTGAGTTCTTCAGCTCAGAGGGTGCAGTGAGTGCAGGTATCAACAGGCACTGCCAACGTGTTTTTGTATCCATTTGAAAAATAGCACACATTCCATATGAATGAAAATCACATTTTGGGAGGATAAATCCAACTCAGTTTCCTACCCCCTCACCACTGCTTATGTGCAGGGGTTTATTATTCCAGGGTTACTTGTTAGGAAGAGACAGTCATGTTCCATTTAGCACTTGGCTGCTTAAATTTGAAATGCAGGCTTTTATTTACTTCTTTGGATGCAGAGGGAAGGAGAGGCTTAGAGGAAAGGGAGAAATTAGGTATGTACTCTATTAAAAAGAAGATATATAAAGAAAGAATGCGGATTTTGCAATGACGCAGGGGGGCTTAAAAACAAAGCCTCTCTGCCAAGTTTGTCAGTATCCTCTGAAGGATGGAGACACAGCCCTTCCCTCTGCAGAGCAATCACTCTCATGCAGTCTGGCACACATTCAAGCCCAAAGTTTCAGACTGGTGCCCACTTCATCCCTCTGCCTCCATAAAACTGCAAGGAATAATACAGAAAAGATGTGCCTGTACTTGCTTTTCTGGTAACCTATTACAACAGGAGAGTGCAATTTCATGGCCAGAGCACTTGGCTGAGCTCAGGAGAGATGTTTTCTATTCCATTAACTGTTGTAAAAATGAAATGTATGCTTTTCTTCCGCTGTCTACTGCTCCTTGTTCGCATCCCCATGGCATAAGGACTTGAGATCTGAGTCTCATTTTCCTCAGCGCCACACCGAACCATTCTGACTTTGGATACAACAGGCAATTACCAGGCTGCAGCAACTGGGGCAAATAGCAAAAACATGTGCGCGCTTAGCTGATGAACGATAACCCCGCTACCAGCTTTCTCCCAGGTACCTGTACCTGTCTGCTCAAACTTCTGTAAAAAGGGCCTTACATTCATTATCATCCAAATGCTTTGGAAAGGGGAGTCTTTCCAGGACAGACATCTTTATCCATTCAAGTTTCTGCTTTCCACGGGAGGAAGAACTTAACATTCACAACTTTGCTAATAAAAAGAAATATGCTTACGTTGCTTTCATGTTGTTTTTGGGTTCCAGTGGGATCTCTAAAACTTTGGTGTTGCCAATAATTTTTTCATAGCTGGTGGTGGTGACAGTTTTTCCTGTAATGCGATGGACTTGATAGAAGGCATGAGGTTTGAGTATCCGTTCATCTGCTGTCCCGATGAAGATCTGAAGACCCAATGGTTTGTTCTCCATGTAACCGTGAAGCTGGCAAGACATTCAGAATCAGTTGTCACACACAGAGCTTGGAATACCCTCATTTCAGCAGAGGTACTGAGATGCTCACAGATATGGACATCAGGAAGTAAGCCTCTCCAAAAGTAATGCCCCCTATTTATTTCCATGGAAACTACCACAAATACAGATAGTGCAATAACACTGCTTGATAGAGCAAATTCTCAGCTACAAAACACTGAATTTTCCAACTTGGTCGTCATCATTAGCTGTGCATTTTTGCCAGTGATGAACAGGAGCCCGCAAGCTGTACTCATAAAAATCTGCATGGCCATCAGGAGTGCGGGTTGTCTTTCAACATCACTGCTGCTGAAATGCACCACCCACTGCCTCACTGTGCTCACATACACTGTTTGCTCACAGACAGACAAACACTGTATTTTCTGCCCACCATCTTCTTCCCCTAGGGAGGATGTTCTCTGTTAATATCTACTTTTCCACCCTACAAAGCTCTCGGTCTGCAAAATTCCTTAATAGCCTTAAAAATATATATGTTCTTGTTCTTCCAAACACACTCGCGTGGGGTTGATTCCCTGCTCACTGAAATTCATCCTTCCCCCAGTTGCTGGGGAAGGATGTTGCCTTCAGCCACTCTTTTTGCCTTCCACTAAATCCCATCTGTACAGACAGAGATGGTCTTTTTGTTTTGTGACACAGTGAGGACTTGGCTAAATTAGATGTAAGAGGGTAAGAACCCTCTACAGTTCAAAGACATAAAGAAACTCTTCTATAATAAACAACATGTTCCTAAACAGTATTTGCTTCAAGAGGAGCAAGAAAGCCAGAATTTCTTTGTAGGCCAGAAGACAAAGAAATGTCTTCTTCTTCATTAACATTCAAAATTACAAATCAAATCATCCTAAATTTCTCACATAACCAAAAATGAAAAACAGACATTTATCTACCACATGGCTAGCGATCTAGCTGAAAGGGAACGTTATAGCCTGAGACACACCAAATTTGTTTTCAATTATTCCATCCACATACAAAAGCTTGATGAAGCTGTGCAAAGCAAACAGAACTAGAAGAACACACAAAAAAGGAAGATTAAGCTAATGGTAATTACGGCAAACCTTTCTTTTTTCTCCTCTTTTTTTTCCTTTTTCTCTTCTCAGCAGTCAGCAGGAGGTATCTTTGCACAGAAGGACTAATCCCCCCCGGAAGGGGACCACATGCAGCATCAACACGATCCTGGCAACCTTCCTCCAGTATGGCAAATGTAAAGCGACACTCGCTCTGCTAAGCTATCATTACTCACGTAGCACATATTTGCAAGGCACACAAAGATGATGTCCGTGCCCCAGAGACCTTACAACCTAAAGCTCCATTGAAGCCAACAGACTTAAGCACGGGTCATGCATGGAAGAACCTCAGAACCCAGCCCAGACGCAGCTCAGACATCTACAATAACTCACTCACACAAGCACTCTGCTACGTTGTTAGGAGGGAATTTAGGGTCCGAGGCTCTGCGCCAACATGCCAATTGGCAGCCAGGCAGGAAGGAGCAGAGCTGGGCTCCAAGCACAAGAGCTGTTGGTACTGGAGGAGCAACGCTGTCTAGAATGTGCTAAATATGATGGCAGCCGTGAGGAGGTTCAGAAAGAGACAGAGTGAGGCAAAAAGAAGACAACAGAGGTCTGGACGACAGGTCTACTGAGAACAGAACTGCATGTGCGAATCATCCCCTGCTTACCCATGGTGAGGCCCACTAAGCCCAGGTCCTCCAGGAGCAACACTGAAATGCAGCCTAAGCACAGTTCTTTCAAAATTCAGGATTTCCTGGCCTTCAGCAAAAAGCCATTGTATGACAAAAAGCCATCTTGTCTTTACAAGGGGAGAGGGAGAAAGAGAAGAGAGGAGTTTTTTTTAAGTACTGAGCACAGTTATCATCATGCCTGACAGCACAATCTGTGGACCCAGCAAGGACAACGAGAGGTGCTTTGGGCTGAAGAGTGGCTGCAGTGACAGCAATGCAGCATTTGCTCCACCTATGAACTTGCCGAGCAAAACCCAGAGTTATCACTGGGAGACTGGAACAGAGGAAAACAGGTAACAAATTACAAAGGAAAATTTGCCCCAGGTGAGGGCCGGCAGTAGCAGCTATAGCAGAACTGCCCCATACACAGGTTTTAATACTGACCACCTTGAAAATTAATTGTAAAGGGTGGTTTTGCTCCTGTACAGAGCACATTCCCAAGGTAAAACTATTCCTGGTCTTCTAATAACATACACACATGTAGGTGTACACCCGTACAAATGCATACACGCTTAAAAAAAGAG
This sequence comes from Lagopus leucura, assembly GCF_019238085.1. NCBI lineage: Eukaryota > Metazoa > Chordata > Aves > Galliformes > Phasianidae > Lagopus > Lagopus leucura. The sequence continues at coordinate 2,623,152 of NW_024962293.1, read as the reverse complement.
GAGTCAATTGTCTGCTCATATGGCAAAGTTTGTGTCACCTGAGGGTCGAGAGCAGTAAAACACATCGTAAAAGACCTCGTCCTTCACAGGACCAGATTTTAAATAAACAGTTTCATCAGTGGAAGAAAGTAAAGTAATTAGTTGGTAATTTATGGCACCACGGGAATGCTTTGGGATGACATCACTGTAAATCAAAATAGCATTATATAAATCAAATACAATGAAAAAAAGATATATAAAAGTGTTCTGCAACCTAATTTAAAAATGATGTTCTTATCCTGAGCTAACTGCTTATATTTTACATTTTAAAGGATTACACAGGGGATCATTTAGCACAAGCATTTCCATCTGCCACTCATACACCAAGAATACACCAGGATGACTTAGGAACAAAACGGGATGGACAGCTGACAGAACTGCTGTAAGCACATGAAAGTCAGAGTTTTACACCAAGATTTGCCACTAACTTGCTGCATTGCTTTGGTTGTGCCATATAATCTCTCTCCATCCATAACAGGGCAATGCGGATGCTAAATCACAGGGACAGGAAGGAATTGGTATTTTGTGCTGCCTTTTTCATACACAGAAATGCATTGTGAACTAGAATGAAAGAAGACGTTGAAGTTTTGTTTCAGGTACAGTTTTCCTCAAAATTGAGCTGGATGAGACTGTCAGCCTGCACAGACACTCACCTCTGTGCTAGGCACCTACCTCACAATTTAGCAGAAAGCTGACATTTCTTTGGGGGCACAAAGGGGGGGGGCAAAAGAGGCTCTCAAAGAACCCTATGGAGAAGTGAAGTTTCTTAATAGTAACTCTGAAGTTCATTTTTCCTCCCTTAGCAACAACCAAGCTCCTCTAACGCCTCAGGATTTTCTAGTCCCACTCCTCTGCTAATCCCTCAGAAGGGCAGAGCACAGCTGGCACAGCAGAGCTGCAGCTGCCCAAGGGCAGGGCGCAATGCTGTGCTGCTCAGCTGGAGTGGGAGCACAGCAGGGATGAGGGCAGAGGAGCAGCCCTGCACCAAGGTGCTGTCCTACTGCCTTTCTCACTTCTTGCAGTGATGGAAAAAAAGAAAAAAAAAAGATCTGGATTTCAGTTTCGAGAGTGTGAGAATTAAGAAAGATTTATGAATAGAGAACTCTGGAAGGAAATATGTTTGTGTATTATAAGGTGAGCTATTCACAATAAAACTCCCCCAAACTGTATACAGATCGAGCTGGAAAAAAACCAACTCCTTTGAGTCACATTTGCCACAAGGGGAAGGAGAAGCCAGACATGATGTGTACCTTTCCATACTCTATTTTGGGATTTTAAGATCCTATTTCTTTCAGTTGAAAGATTTTTCTTAAACTTTACTTTTGCATAACTCTTATAATATTAACATGGCCAGACACGGGCTGGTCTGTGACCTGAGGAAATGCAAAGCACTTCGGCGGATAAACAAATAACATCATCCAGAAAACAAGGAGACTTTTCTTGTTCGGTTTTCGCTGTTACGATTGGATTTCTAAACAAAATGGAAATTTGTGGTATGATTAAGATCATCAGCTCACCTCTGCACAAACAAAATTCCTTCACTCTGCACTCCATCCATAGATCAATAGCAGTCAGACCTGGGAGAAGGGGCAGTAATTGCCATTTTCAGAATGGCACATGCAACTCCACATGCAAAACACAAGCAGATGTGCCATTAGCAGCTGTGGATGGGCAGCCCAGTCACCTACTCAAACACAATTCCTGAGGCAGTGCCAGCAGCTGCAGCCATTGAGACCACGCATTGGGCACCTGAGAGAATTTTTCCTGAATTATTCTGAATTATTTTCTGGATGTATTTCTAAATTATTTCAGAACTCTGATCTTATAAACAGAAGAGGCAGACCTGAATACATAACGCTCACAGAGCAAGTTTGAAATCCAAGTCTAAATCAGTCCCTAACTCAGTGTGTTCAGATGAATCAAACCCTGCAGCTGCACAGTCTGCATAACCTCTGGCTGCAGTGATTTTAAAACACAGGTTCACTTCTGCAGCGCTGTGTAAATAGCAAATCTCTTTGCAAAGCAAAGCCTGCAGCACTGCTTGGTTACGCTGGGAACGGAGTGATACATTGACAGCATCAGAAAGGTGAATTCCTTAAAGATTCTCTAGGTGGCCAGCCACAGGTACAACATATGCACACAAAGAGGGAATTCAGAGAAACCTTTGGAACTCAGTTTTTTGAATATTGCATGTATTTACTTGAATTTAAATATTACTGCAGTTTATATAAAACTGTATTATCAGGAAGTAGGAAGAGCAGATAGGGAGAAAACTGTTCTTTAAACGGGGACTTCAAAGCAGCGAGGAGCAGTGACATGCCAGTCCCTACAGGCAGTAAGCACAGTGAGAACTCATCCCTGCCACGCTGTGCCATGCTGTGCCTCTCACCAGCTACAAGATCTTGGTTTCTGCTAGCACTGAAAGTTTCTGCATTTGCTTTTTTCATTCTTCAGGACTTCAAGTTGCACGTCTACAAGCCAAATACCTGGTCTGCAAGCAAACAGCGATGGGCTTTGCCAGACAGCAGCAGGAGCACCTGCAAGTCTTAAAGGCACCTCTGGAGAGCCCTTTGAGGACCTGTGTGATGCAGGCTGCGTGTTACAGACACTGATGGCCTTTGAGAGTAGAAGGGAATAATTTGTTTCCCACTCATCCACACAGAGCTTTGCTTGTCAAGAATTGAGGCCTTTCTCCCCTGGGAGATATAAAGCTACACATCTTTAAAGATGATTTTGCGCATCTTCCTGTCTAGACAATGCAAGCTACTGCCAGGAGGAGAGTATAAAACTGGGGAATAAGGACATCGAGCCTAGCAAATTAATTTGTTTGAAATAAATCAGCTCTTCTGCTTGTTTCAGCTCAGTCTATTAACGGCCGCATTCTACTTGCTATCTCCTGGTGGAAGTCATTTCAGCTTCCCACTGAAAGGGGTGTGCATGTGTGTGGCCGTGGTGATTCAGAGGGGCCACCATCAGGCGTTGGTGGAAAATGGGAAAACAGAGCTCAACCGGCAGCGCTTAATTAGAAGCAAATAGAAAGCCGCGTGAGAAATCGCTTCCTCCTACTGCTTCCCTTTTCCTGCTGTACACGAGGAGATAAGAAAGCACTCACAGGATCGCCCCTTGGTGCACACAGGGCAGCATGCAGGCTCAGCGCCGGCTGCCTGAGGAAGGAGCCCCACTCCCCCAGCTCCCACCTTCCTCCTGAAGCAGCCAGAGGTTGCAGAGCTGAGCCTGTGCCCTGAGGGCTCTGACACCAGAAGTTATTTCCCGCTCACACTACATCTGCCTGGAGGCTGCTTTCCACGCCAGCACCTTAGGACAATATGCAGCAGAGCAGAGGAAGATGTGCTTGTTGGAACGGACCCTGCTTGCCACAGCTCTCCTGCAGTGCCTGCTCAGTTCGTTTCCTGGTTGAAGGAACTTTGTGTTTTGGATTTGATCGTTAATTCCCATCATTAATACTCTCCGGCTGCAACACTTCCAAGGATTTTTTAGGGGAGCCTTTATTCAACAATATTCTGACCAGGATGGAAAAGTGTATTGTCTCAGGGAGAGCACCATACCAATAGCTGTCAGTAATTAACAGAAGACCTCCTCCAGACACCATACCACGTAGTGGCTTGCTCGTCTGCTTTCACTGGAGCTGACACTGAGCAATAAAGTTGAAACTTGTCACGTTTCTGTTCAATTTGATGTACTTGGGACACAGCAAAAGAACAGAAATCATAAGGAAATTTCCAAGGACTGAATCTCATTTGTGCTGCTCCTCACCATAAATGACAACCAGGCTCCCAGTATCTAACTGGGCTTATTAGTTCTTCCCAGGATTTAAAATAGAGGTCAAGGGCAGAAAAGACAGGAGGAAGTAACTGAGGGTCAAAGCAGGCTTTAGTTTCTTGCTGCCTCGACACAGGTCATTCTGTAACACAGGCAGGTTGTTGCTCCACTGCACCTCAGCTTTGCTACACCTCACTCAGCACATCACCTCTTCATGAGGGACAGAATCCCTTTCACTGGGACAAACAGACTCAGCTGAATGTCTTTAAGCAACAGAGAATGTAGTTCATGTTCTGGTCAATTTTCTCAGTAGCTAATCATCCTCACTGTCATCGAGTAGCTCTTTTTGCATTACTGTTAGCAAATGCACGAGTCAGCTTTTCCTCTAATTTTGGCTTATTAAGTACCGTATTTGATATTCCCTATTATTCAGTCCAGTTCTGTATCTTAACAGAAGCCAATTTCAGGCTCATCCACATTTTCCTACCTCACCTCTGAATCATCTAGACCTTTCATTTCCTCAGTGGCTCCAGTGCATTCTCAGATAGATCGCAAGGCAGTCATGCTACCAGTATACACCAGAACAGTGTGAGGGTACCAACTCATCTGGCCTTGCATTTGATGAGATATTCATGTTGAAGAGAGTTTCCCAGACTTATCTAAAACCAAGGTCTGCATTCTCAGAACTGCACGTCAATCCCTGCAACAGCACATGTAACCACAGTAAATGGATGCACGACCCGACAGCTCAGCACTCGTACAATCACCACAGTTGTGCAAACAAGCTCAGTAATCCTGCAGGTAAATTAGGCATGAAACACACAGACAATTTGTCAAACACGGTGATTTGGGGGCAGAATCCTCAAGGTCCAACAGCAGCCAGGAGCCTGTGCAAGGCTTGCCTTTGCTACAAGAAGGAAGTAAAGGGGACGAGAGCACACAGAAGCATGGCACAGCACAAGCCAGCCTTGCTGCACACACCCAGCAGAGCCTGCAGAGGCCAAATTCTACGGAAGTGCAAGCACCAGCACCCAGCTTCATCCCAGAGCTCCAACTTCCCCTTCCCTGAGCAGGGGGACAGGCAGAGAAGGCCAAACTCAGCTACCTCCATGTGCCCCCAGCACAGAATCCATCCAGCCCCACTTGTGGGAGGATAAATTACGATAGCAAGCTGTGATTTGGCTTTGAGTTTCCATCAAAGGCTCTGGTTTCACTAATAAGCAAAACAATTAGTTGACTGTTGGAAGTCACACACATTTACAAGCCAGAGCCCCATGGGAAGCCTAAGCTAGAAAACAAAGTCTTCTTTGACTTGAAAACCACAAAAACACATAGGGCAAAATTCAAATATAAAAGGAAAGTGAACATACGTTTGTCATTGTAAAGCAGCTCCTGTGTGTTCCATTAACAACTCCACAATTACCGCTTCTTTTCAATAAATAAATAAAGAAAGAGGCAGTGAAAGTCACCACAGTTTTAAAAGTGACCACCCAGGGGAAGCCGGGCTGTGCTGCTGTGCCACTGCCGTGCTGGGCCAGCACTGCTGCACCTGGGCACCACGGCACCAAGCTCAGTGCTCCAGAATGCCCTTCATTCTGCTGCTACGATCAAACCCACACTGAAGATGTCGTTGTGGCAGTGGGATGGAAGCTCATACCAGGTTATCCCTCCCCTTAGCTTCTGAAACGAGGCTGACATGGACACCCCTTGCCTGTTTGCCCGGCTGGAGGCTCCTGGGGCTCAGTTAGAGAAACCACCAACAGCTTTGGATGTTCTCTGTGCTGAGAATAGAGGAGGCTGAGGACCCGATCAGCTTTAAACAACTACAGCTCCCAGGTGATTTCTGGGCACTGGCAGCAGGCAGGGGCTCTGGTGTCAGACCGCCTGAGGTTCCTTCTGCTCCAAGGAGGAAATGAAGGAACGAGGTGGCCCAGGTGCTCCAGCCTGAAGCACAGACCCCGTGCAATTTTCTCTCTCTCAGCCTTCCTGCTCAGTTTAACAGACTGCCTTCAACTCAACCCTGACCCCAGCACTTAGCAGCAGGGCAAGCAGTCACAGGGAGCTTGCCTGTGTGCCCACAAGGGGTGAGGGCCCCGAGGAGGCAGAAGAAAGCCACCTGGGGAATGTGTGCGATGTCGCTGGGGTCTGCAGCACATCAGGGCCCAAGTGTGGGGCTGCCACTTCCTGGTGAGCACCCAAACCACTGCAATGCTGCTACAAGGCAAGGGCATGCTCCCATCCCGTCCTCTGATGCTGCCCTCACAGATAAACTAGCTGCTCTCCGCAAAGGTTCCCGGTGCCCCTGAACACTGGGTAGGTCCAGGCCATGCCGACTGTGGCCATGGCTGTCCGTACAGGTCAGGCTGTGTGTCATGAACCAGCTGCTGCCTTTATAAATCAGAGCCCCAGCAAAAGCGCGCTAGGATACTTCTGCAAACTGCAGTCTCAGATTGTGCTGAATCAAACTGAACTATCCAACACAAGCAATGCAAAACGACAGCTTTGTAGATGAAAAACTTAATAACGTGGGGAGAGTATGAGAAACTAAATGAGAGATGCAAAGAAGTTACTGACTGCTTCTGTGCTCGTTTTCATTCAGAAGGATTTAAGCCTTTTGTAAAGATAAATTAGTGAAGCAGTCTATCAGGGGAAGGCTTTGCTAAGATGGTAATAAAAAACAATGTCAGAGTTAGGCACACTCCTTTGAGAAAATTACTACAAATTACTGTGCTGAAGAGCTGTGTAAAACACAGCTTCCCCATGGACTGCTTACAGCAAGCTAAGTCCAAAACACACGGGCAACTGGGGAAAAAAAACTTAGAAACAAGTTTCTCAAACAGATTCTCAACAAATTAATCTCTCTCAGCATCTCTATGACCGTGGCAGATGCACGATGGAAACTGACGCCCTCTGTCACTACTCCCAATTGCTGTAGGTGAATGCGGCAGTAAAGCACACATTTATCTATCTGACCACCTACAAGGACCTAAGTGTTTCAGAACACAACTATTTCTAATGAAGAAAGCACAGACCCAACTATCCAGAGCGCGTGGATAATGACCTGCACAAATCAACTGCTCATCTTCCTTTAAAGCTTTTCCTTCTCCTTTCTCTTTCTCTTGCCTTGAAGGAAAGACAAGGGCTCTACTTGGAACTCCCCAGAATATCACACAATTACATATAACTTCAATTCAATCGTGAAAAAGTCTGCCTTCATGCAAAGCAATGGGACAAAAACAGAACTGCAGAGCTTTCTAAATTTTTATGGCTTTTAAGGGACCAGAGACTCATCTTGACCACAGGGTAAAGCTCATTCATACCCAGCCTTTCCTATCAAATAGGTTATTTCTTTTCATCTCCATCTCTGCTGAAGAATTGAAAATCTGTCTCCCTGAAGCACAGAGGTTCTTACTGGCACATTTTCCCATATGCAAAGGAGAAAAACACCTATTTGGTACTTTGGTGCATGCGTGCAAACTACGTGCTTTGTCCCTGCTACTCCGGATTTCCTTGGTGTTCTCAGTGATCTGACATCCAGGGGGACACTTAGACCAGCAAAATGTTGGCATTCGACTTACATCTCTAAAAGGCTCAAGTTTCGCTTTAGTTGACAGCAAGCTGTAGTTTCCTTCATAGTGATTCAGAACTGAACTGGGAGCCTTCACTTCTCCATGTCTCTAGATGATCTCTGAAGTTAGATGTTGTGAACATTATATGGGATTAATGCCTTCTCTCTTCCTTCCCCAGGTAAACAAAGCAAATGGCCTCTTCTGCCTGGCCCATCTAAATTGTCACTTTGATTAATCGAACTCTTCTCCCGCCAAAGTTGGAGTGCACAACTGGTGCAGAGCACAAACTCTCAGGGCTAGACATGTGAAGAGGAGGAAGCAGCATCAGAAAGATAAACCACAAGATAAGGCCTGGAGGATGTGAGATCTGCTGCTTTGTATCTTCAGAGCGCCCAAAAGAAGAAACTTGTATGCAGAATTAGTTTTCAAAAAATAAATATTGCAGACCAAGACCAAATTGTGAAAACTTGCCTGCATTTCTTCCTCCAGCAGGCTCAGTGGCATAATGAGCCACACAAAGGGTTGATTTAACAGGAAATTAGAAAAAATATATAATATATTTTAGAAAAAATAATCAAAATAGATGAATAGCAGTTTATCAAAAGCAGTGTAAAACGCAGCAACACGAGCGGGATGGATGGTCACTCTGTCTGTGAATACCACCACTGTGGTCGGGCTCAGGGACCCAGGATACGTTTGGCTTCTCAGTGTTTAAGTCCAAAAGTTTAAGAGACAGTGCTGGACTCAAGAAGGTTGGCACAGAGGGGTCTGAGTGCTCAAAAGATACCCCAACCAACCTGAGAGTGGTTGGTGTGCTCAATAATGACACCTCAAAAGCATGGCCAAGCCCCAACGCCAGGTCTAAAGGCCACAACAGTGCAGCCCTGTCATCCCCAGTCAAGCACTACATTTCTGCAACGGGGCTGAAAGCAGACACAACTGGTTGAAAAGTCATGTAACCCAATTTCCTTGCAATCGGTTGCCTGAAACTCATATGCATTTGCACAGTGCTAGAAATCTCTTCTGTTTCATTTTGTCTGTGGCTGTAATATCAGAATCTGACTGGAACACAAAGTTAAAATGCACTGAGGGGGAAGAAGGAAAAAAGCCTTGAAGCCAAATAACTTACGACATGAAAGCTTTGGATTTTACTAGCCTTCATGAGTTTCAGATGTCATAAACTGTACAGGTGCAACTATCTCAGTGCTCTGTACCCATATGAACTCTGTTACATTCAAGTGAACAGAGATCCAACAAATACTTCCAGGTTTATAGTAAATCTTCATAAAGAAACTGCCCATATTTCCCCCATATGCAGGCACAGCTGTGCAGAGGCACATCTGCTTGGGAGACTTTAACAGGGATCTTTGATTTCACAGTTTAAGATCCTTAAGCTCGACGGCAAATTATGATAAAACTAGGAATATCAGTTCCTGTCTCCAACAGAAAATATAAATCCCTCTTTGATTAATATTGATTACAGGAAGGAAACAAAACACTTGTATTTACCCATGTGACAAGAAAGTCATTCACTGCAATAAACATCCAGAGGTTAGGAGGTTTGGAAAGGTACATGATACTGCTTGTAAGCAACTGAGAAATGACCGAGCTCTGACTGCATATACAGTTCACACATCCACGGAGCTGCCAGCACACCACGGTGGGTTATGAGCTTGTCAGATTTATAAATTAAAAAGAATCTTGTCTGTTAAGTTATGGCAAACTTGATGGTGATGTGGTGATTGCTATTTATTATCACGCTGTACCCTTAAGTATCCAGTTTACATACACAAGCCCAGCTCAACCAAAGTAAACACATTCATTGATTTAACAATTTATGCCTTGATTTTAAAAGGGGCTGAGCCTGCAGGGTAATGTTTAACATATCTTTGAAGTCAAGCACAAATCAACCCTGTGAAATTACTAGTATTAATCACATGCTTAGAACTGAGCAGAAACATCAGCATTTTCCCGGCCTGGGCTTCCTGTAGCAAGTCATGAGTGCAATGGGAACAGCTGTAGAATGCACCCCAACTTTGCTTATTGAAAACTGTAACTGTGACTGAGCCAGACAGGTGCCATGCAGTTACCAGCAGTATCACACCAATACATCACAACCCTGACTAAAAGCCTGGCTTTCCTTCAGGATACTACCTGAAATGAGCAGGAAATGAGTGAAAAGCCTGATGTGGCCCCAAACAGCTACAGTCCAGCTACTCAGCCATTTCTTTACCGCAGACTTTGTGCAGTGAAGAAGCCCTTCCATGGATCAGCTGCAGGCCAAATTTGGTTACCCTCATCCCTACCAGCCTGGATTTGGTTTGCTGATTTCACCAGCATGAATTCCCTTCTCACAACCACAGGTAGGACCAGAACCAGAGTTTTTAATAGCACTACAAGTAAAATATCAGAGATAGAAAATTTTGTGCCTGGACAGAAATCAGCCCAATTCAGCAGGGAGCTCCTGCTTAAACTCATTCATCCTTTCTCTTTAGAGTTACAAAGCTGATCAACACATCCTTTCTACAGCCACAGCCTTCAAGAGGGCAAACGTTTTCTTCAGCTCATCCCCACTGCTATGTAATTCTGATGCCCTCCTATCTCCTTATCACACCACAATTACATCTGGTACCATTTCCTATTGGTGTCACATATCCAGGACAAAAAGGAGGTAGAAAGTTACTGATAGTTTTGCTCATCATCTATGGTAAGTTATGTATAAAGCAGGCGCTAGACTGAAAATAACGTAATGAGTGCTTGAATCACACACAGGTGAGGTCCTCTGACCTGCATTTCATGGGAACTCGTTCTGCAGGAACCTGGGGCATCAAGGCTCTGAAACGTTCACCCACAGCACTGCAAATCTAACATAGTCTGCTATTGATTTCAAATCTCAGCTTGGTTGGTCTCTGAGCCTGAAAGCCAGGCATGATATCTTTACATCTTGAGCATCTCAAAACACCCTAACCAACAGAGAGCCTGTTTTCAAGGTAAAATGAGCTCAGTTGGAATTTAGGTCATCTAGACATCTTATGACAGAGCTGGATCACAGGAATTCAACATTTAGCCCAGAAAAAAGTACCAAATATTTTTGTTCAGTTTCTGAGTTTTCATAAGCCAGTTCAAACCAACTTCTCAAACTTCCTCACCACCGTCCAACTTCAGACATCTCATGCACATCCACAGTCACACACAGAGCCACAAGCTCCCTGTTTCCGGGTCAGCCCCCGTCACAACTTTCCACTGTAAACCAGCCCATTTTTCCCCATGCATTTCCTCTCCAGTCCTTACCTGGACCACAGGATGGCCTCCAGTCGGGGCCTTCACAGCCCCTCGGCTCCCCTCTGTCTCGTAGTGCGCGCGGTGGTGGGGCTTGGGCTGCACCTCGATGCGCAGCTCGTAGGAGCCAGACTGGCTGGAGAGCGGCCACTCGAGGGGCGGCAGAGACTGGACGGGCAAGCTGGGCACAAGAGACAGGCAAGCTGAAGCTTCCAGCACTTTACTTCTCAAAGCCCTGATACATTTGCCCACCGAAGACCCCACCAGCACTGAAGTTATGCAAACTAATGTGAATTTTTTGCATGGCACAAAACTAGTGAATCACTTCAACAACGTTTCTTCCAAACCCATATCTTTCATCCCTTGCAGTCATAGGAATTGGACTCCCATTAACCTTTGCTGTCCCTAAGCACATAGCTCTGCTTTACAGCAGGATCTGCCCTAAGGATCACAGTACATGGGATAGGGCATTATACCATCGGAGAACCCACAACCACGAGAAGCGTTACATACCTGCAGATAGGTATTGCTGGCATCAGTTGCTTTGTCCAGGACGGAGGAACCAACAGAATCGATTCTGGCGCTGAGTTTCTCCTGTCCTCCTGCTCGCAGGGCCCATGGAAGTCAACAGTCTGAAAGACGTGGCACGGAATGCTGTTTTTGTGGGAAGGCATTGATGAAGGGTCAGGGCTGGTTTTCCAAATTTTGGTGGGAACACCACAGGAAGGATCTGTAGGAAGGCTGTTCATAGCATCCATGGAAAGAGGAGCGCTGGACAACTGCGTGTAAGTAAGCGTAGAGCTGTCTTCCCTCAGGGGGATGCGTGGAGAGGACTGTGGAGAGGGGGTCCTTGACTGTCGTGGAGAGGTGGAAGGCTGCTGAGTGCAAGAGTACCTCCGTTTTGCACCTGGTGATGAAGACCTTGAGTTGGGACGTGGTGATGGTGAATGTTGTCCCAAGCAGGTTTCCTCCGTGATGCTTGTTCGTGGTGACATTATTGGAGAGGTTCTAGGAGAATAATGAGTATGGATGTTTTGAAACTGCGGACAAAGGTCATCACTAGGACCATTATTTGGTGAAACACATGGTGATGTGCAAGGAGATAAATTTGTCTCTGAAATGAAACTTGCAGAAGAGCCGCTACTAGCTGGGCTCAGACACAGTGGTTCTCTGTAGCCCTCAAAGCCAGGGACGGGCAGGGTAACCCTTGGGCTAGTGGTAGCTGAGTTTGACTGATGTTCTACCAAAAGAACATCGGTGTCTCTGCTGCGGAAGGGACCCCCTGAATTAATCAGTTCAGGATATGAAGTAATTTCAATCCTAGGACTCGGAGCAGAGGCCCCTGCGGCGCTCGCAGGGTGTGTAGGTGCTGTCCCTATGCTATCTGGCTGTCCATATCTGCCCATGGGATCTGCAGAAAGGCTAGGAAAAGGCAGGGGGCATGGCTTGAGGCCACAGTCCAGGACATCATGAGCGTATGCAACTCCAGAGGGTGGGCTGTTGGTTTTATGTGGAGTCGGTTCTTCTGGAAAAAGAAGGGTCTCTTTAAGACTATAAATATTATTACAGAAGCTGAGCAATCGCGGATTAAAAATATGCATATTTATATACTGCTTGTGATCAGATATTAGGTAAATATTTGTTTAATTATTTTTAACTGCAATTAATACTTGTGAAAAGTACTGGATTAACAGCCAGGGAAGCTCAAGGGCAGATGAGGCACGGACAGAAGCACTGCCAGCACCTCCACGCTGCCCTGTGGGCTCCCACGACCCGAGCCCTGAGCTAGAGGGGTCACCTGAGGGGGTACACAGCACATCAGCTCTCTGCTGGCCTTCCTATTCATTTGGACAACTATAGCCATCAGCACCAATGGGGGCATGGTGATTCTGGTCAACCTTTATCAGCTATGAGCTGGAGCGAGACTGTCTCATCATGAAACCTCTTCCAAGTAAGCCTACATAAAACCAAAATGTTGAGGAACAGCTTTCAGTGGAGAGAAAAATATTTCTTATGCATCAAATCCCAGTTAAAAAAAAAAAATAAATAAAAAATAAATAAAAAAAAAAGGCTTCATGAAACCAATGCTGAGTTCAAGTTCTTAATTAAAAAGCCACTTGTTTGGGTCCATATCACCCCAATGAGTTTTAGTGACAAGTTTAGCACAGGAAAGCACCGGGTGATCAGAAATCAGTACGTGTGCCACACAAGGAGTGCCTCACTAAAGTATTCAAAAAACAGCTCCAACGTCTCCACCTCCCACCCTGCACAAGGGAGCTTTTCCCATGAGCAGTACATTGCGTGCAGAGCCAGGCCGGACACAACTGCACTTTGTGCAAAAGCAGAGAAGCTGAGAAGCCCATAGTGATGCTTCCACACACAGCAACTGTGATTTAATTTCAGGGGTTTTCTGTTAGTTTTCACTACTGAATTCCTCTGAACACAAAAGCAAAAACCTCCACAGATGGGTTTGTAGTGTATGTAAGGAAAAGTTCAAAGCCACCTTTACTTTTTGATAATGAACCCCATTTTCTCCTCCAAAGTGACAGCATTTCCCAAGTATGGGACTCAGCTCTGGGAGGAACTTTTGGTAAAATTAACTCAGCCTGAAGAGCGTGCAAATGAAGACAGAGCCTCAGCACGGACTGCTGCTGCTTTTTGTGCTGAATGTTTTGCACAACCTGGAGAAAACTCTGTTTAAAGAGCAATTTCACAGGAACTGCTGAGCATAGTGTTTATTGAAAAACACCAACCAGCCAACCAACCCCAGCCACACAAAGAATCTACGTGGGACGGAACCAGAGATGACTGGGAAGCCCAGTTTGCAGAGCTTTTAAGGTTCCCTCTGGCACTTAATCCTGGCCCATCGATCCTGGGGGGTAGGGAAAAAGCAACAAGTAGCTGAACTTGGAGCAGCACACTTCTTTGCACATTATCTCACTCGTGGGAATTCCCGTGTCACTCACATCACCCAGATTCTGTTGCATCATACCCAGATATTGGTGTGGCTCAACCCCCCGTAGGGCTCAGTAGAGCAGCGCACCTCTTGGCTGTCACAAAAACATCACTCCCACTGCTTGCAGAAGAATAATTCAGATTTAAATTGCTGCAATAAAGCAAAATTAGCACCAAACAGAGTGAGGCTTGAAATGAGATTCACACCACCACCAGTACTCGCAGCTTCAGCCAAAGATCAGGGCCGCCCTGCTCCCCGCAGCTCCAGCAGCAGCTGCCCCACACATCCGCTCCTTATCTGTGCCACGGCTGCTGGGCAACACGCAGCAGGGACAGCACTGCAGCTCCTCACAGCTCGTGCCGAGCTCTGAAGCTGGTGTGTTGAGATTGGCACTGGAGGGTGTGAGGAAAGCAGCAAGATACTTGGATGTGCACATGTAATTTTAAGGTCTTGCAAACAACTCCCCCTCTTTCTGTTCATTAAAAATCAGCCTTCAGATGACTTTAGTTTTGCCTTTCACAGAAATACTGTGTCTAAATGAGCAATTTCACCATTCATATTCACCCTCCCAAGGAAGATCCATGCTCCAGATGTCAATAACCCCACTTAAGAACAGCAACAAGCTGCAACACGACCGTGCCTCCACACGGCATTCCTCACAGCACTGCAGTGCTTCGTGGCCACGCAAAGCCAGATTGCTCACACTGCTAGCAGGGAGAGAGCACGGCAGGCACCCTGTGCCAAGCAGACAACACCCACAGCCTTCCCCAGAGCAAAAACATTTCTCTACCCCCCAGCCCTGCCCCACCGTCCAGTTATCGATACAGCAGGCAGCAGCACCGGGATGGGACTGGGCTGCAGACAGTAGCAGGGCTGCATGGGGCTGAGGCTCAGCGCCGGGGCTCCAGTCCCTGCAGGATGAAGGTTTTTTGGGAGAGTCCCAGGCCCTGCGTGCCTTCATTGCTGTGGCGAAGTCACTGTCCCAGGCACTGCTGCCCACGCCTGTGATGCTACAGCGCAACACGCTGACTTCACCGGGAGGGAAAAGGGGCGGCTGGGCAAAGCAGCAAGCGCTGCATTCCAGAAATAGAATTCTGCCACTGAAATCAGTAGTTTTTGTTTGTGTCGCAGCAGGAGCAGGGCTGGCTGCTCTCAGCTCACTGCCAAGGCACAGAGCAGCCTGAGCTGTGGGACCCGTGTGAAAACAGCACAGGGTTTGTTCTTCCAAACAGTGTCAGGGAGAGAGAAAATGGGGTGTAGGGAAAGGTTCCCCTTCTGCTACACCAGTAAGAACGTGCAACAGCCCGGGGATGCAGCAGCGCCTGTGCATCTCCACGAGGTGGGGAGGAAAAGCTGCCCCCAGGAGCAGAGGGCAGCAAACCCCTGCCCAGAGGTGGTAGGCAGCAGGAGGTGAGGGGCCACTGCATCCGCTCCAAGAGGGCTGTTGGGACCAAGAGACCTAAACGTGGTGTTTTTCAAGAACCAAAGTAGCTTTAAAACCATTATATAGAAACTCTGAAGGTGCAGCTTTGCACCCCGGGTTCTGCCATCTCCAAGGATTCGTCCGTTCCTGCATCCCAGCATACACACCAGGCTCCTCCTGCAGACAACTTTTTGACCACAGTTGGACAGATGTCACAGGGAGCGACCCAGCTCCTGTGGCACCTCCACGCCACAAGCGTTATTACAGTGCTTCCCCACCTCCCCTCCCCTGGGCACTTCTCAGCCTTTGCTCTTGCTGCTGAATCACCCATTGATTCACCAACAAAACGTTCTCATTTGAAAGGGAGTTTAAAGAAAGCTTCATATCCAGGCAACACCGCACCTCTTCACACCCCGTCAGCTTCAGCAAACTCCGTCACACTCCGCCTGGACTCCCAAGGCTCAGTAAGTCCCAGCCCTGCTCGGGATGCTCCAAGCCCCGCAGCGCTGCGCCCGCGCTGACACTCCAGAGCTGCCGCTCTGCCCCGCAGTCTTTACGCACAGTTCAAAAGACGATCTTTCCTCCTCTCACAATAGCAAAAGGAAGCAGGGCTCTGCACGTCCCATGCAATTCCTGAACAGCACACCAGATGCTGCAGACACACGACTGCTACCAGCAGCTCAACTACCCAGCACGTGGCCCCACAGTCTCCCCAGGTGCTCTCATCAGATGCAATTAAGAAGGAGAGTTAAAACACGGGTGGAAAAGATCAAGGGACTGAAGTTCCAAAGGATTTCACCTTTTCACACGCAGTGAAGGGACCTGCTGGCCCCGAGGCATTTCTGCGTCCCTGGGTGCGTGGATTCGGGGTGGCAGTGGCCCACTCTGCTACTTTTTTAAAACAAGGCAGCAGCCTCAAAGCCATTCTGTCAGCCAAATTCGACTTTCCCAATTAGCACTAAACCAAGGATTAACAGATCATCAGAGCAACTGCTCCATTCATCAGAGCAACTGCATTCCACGATGGGTTTACACAAATCATCACCTAACAAAAGCCGAGGATAGCAGCTGTGTGCGGGAGGGGGAGCTCAGGGGAGAAGCACAGCTTTGTCGTCATCCATTTGCAGCAGGGCATCTCCTGTGATTTAAATGGAGTTACTTATTTCTAAGAGAGTCCAACAGTTTTCAAACTGCATATTGTCACTGCAAAGGGCCAGTGCCAAGCTCGTGGCGGTTTTCAAAGCTGAGCATTTTGCTATTTACACTGACTGCTTGGAAGCTTGAAGTGAAAGTCGGTTTCCTGAGTGAAATCTGGTATTCTCTGCTACATGTGCATATTTGTTTCCTTACTGTAGGGCTGCTGCAGAACACTGCGTCCTGTGTTACTGAGCCAGGTGCAGCACCGAGCTGCAAGCCCTTCTTCTCCTTCTGGTAGTTTTGTACTGGGGAGGAAAGGAAGGACTATCCAGGTTGTGATAGCTATGAGAGGTGGCAATATCCCTGGTCTGTCTACGCACAAACATTTAGAAGAACACTAACATTTACCAACATTCCCTGCTTCCCCTCCATACAGGTTATGCACACAGCCGCTTCCTCTAAGTAGATCCTTACTGCAACATGTAACAGCAGTGCTGCTGGGCTACAGGCAGGGCTCCGTACTGAGAGGAAAACTTCCAGCTGCTGCCCTCGCCTGTTGTCGTGGAACCTGATTATAAGGTGGGTTTTGTTTGCATTTTAAATTTCAAAACACCACTCAAAGGATCACTCCACAGTAACCTCAGGTGTAACAAATGACACCCTAGTTTAACTCTCATCCTGTGCATCATCCCATCCACAGTGAGCACAGACCAAAAATACAAGAACTGACCCAGAGCGGCAGTCTGGCTTTTCACTTCTGTGCCTCTCATAGTGGAGAGACAGCATGGGAGTGCTGCACAACAACATGAAAAAGGTCCATCAGAACATACTCATGTGGGAACCCCACATGCAGGAGCAAGCTCAAGCTCTCCTCAGCTCTGCTATGCCTCTCGCAGGGAGCTGGAACCTGCCTGCATGCTCTGAGGAACACACTCAGCACCTCCCGAGATTGAAATAAGATAAACTTTGGGATGCCACCAGCAGTACCTCCATGTGTCTCTTGGAAGGAAGCGAATCTAACAGGTTCTCTGACAGGACAGAAAGCATCTTCCTTGTCCAAGTGAAACCACAAGTCCCTGGCAGCCACCAGAGCCGCCCCACAGTTCCAGCACCATGTCCAGCCCTGTCCCCAGCCCTGTCCCCATCCTGCCTGCCTGGGAGTGCAGCAGATGTCTAAACCACATCTGGCAAGGATGGGAAAAGGCGCATGGAAAATGGCACTGGGTACAAGGCTCCTGCTTATGGAAACAGCTGGCTTAATAAGGAATATCTAATATTAATAATATTGACCATAGGGTTTTTATTGACTCTTTTTCCCCTGTTGCTTTTATAGCAGTCCCTGTTCCTGTTGTCTCAGGCACACATAAGCACTCCTGAACGCCAGCAGCTTTCAGTAAGAATATTTCAGGCATTCCCATGACAACAAGTTGTGATACAGATCCTACTTTTAAAACACAAGCTTAAGCAAATACTATCAAATCACAGCCCTTGAAACATTCACCAGAAATGCCTTTTTCTCCCAGCCCGCTCCTAGAGCCTCGCGATTGCTGTTGTCCCTTTAAAAAAAAAGATGACTTTGAGCGTGTTTGCAGAGATTTGTTATTGCAGGAGCTGCGAGGTGGGTGGAGCTGCCCAGACTCGGAGGAAACCGGGGCCGCTCAGACGGGCTCTGAATGCAGACTGCAGCACTGAGATCCTCAGACACTCCTATGGTTTTGGTCCCATTTTGAATCCTCCACAGAAAGGACTTGTTTTCCCAACTGCAGTTCAGATGAGGCCAGAATCTCACATGAACAACGAGCATCATTTACCACCAGCATGTGGACAAAGCCCTTCCCCAAAATTTGAACATTTTCTGTTCTCGTGTAAACACACTTTAATCTTTTGTACATGAAAGGTCACGGATGTACACTGGATTGCTTACAGACTTTGCCTGGTGCTTTTCAAAGCGAGAGAGAATGCTCTCCAGATTACAATGCTGGTATATATGGTTGTGATTTTTTTTTTTTTTTTAATGCTAATGATTTCCATCTTTGGAACAAACAAAATTACTATTAATTATGGTTTCCAGTCATTCAGGCGGGGAGAAAGCAGGCTCGAGAAGGAAGTTACTTCTACTCTAAGCATACACTGCTCCGCATTTATGCGGTTGAGAAGATTAAAACTTTCTACCCCCCACCTACGCACTATTATGTGCTGTGGAACTTCCCACTTCATGCCCCACAGCAGGAATCTGTACTGACAGAAGAAAAAAAAGTCGTGAAAAAAAAAGAAAAAAACGACCAAAACCAGTATCTGAAGTTTTCACTGAAATTGAATGTATTTCCATTAAAATCTCCAACCTCTTCCCATTGTGGATTTCTTTCAGTATGGTTTGATCTACATCAAACCTCGAAACAACACTCAGCTTTGTACATCTGCTGCAATCACCCACCCTTCCCAGCTGCCATGCTGGCACAATCTGTGTGTGTGAACAGGTGAGCAAAGAGCACCTCCATAAGGACTCTCCATTTCACTAGGGACAGCCCAGCCAGGCCTAATGGTCTCCTTCCACAAACGCCCTCACGAAACACCTCAGCTCTGCAGAGCCACAACCAACATATCTTACAAACGACCTCCTGGCAATCCATCCCCCGCGTCCTGCCTCTTTCGGCTTCATCTGCTTCTCACAGAGACCTGTATTTCATGGGATAGGAAGCACTGCTTTTTAGCACCATTTAGACAGCCAGGGAACACATCACAATGCTGGTCGTACCACAGACCTGCATCAGCTCGGGGAAGCAGAACAGACCGACTTTTCTTGTTTTTAAGCTGAAGTGCACGGCGTTTGAACCCGGAGCAGGAGCTGACTGCCCCCCCAGGCCGCCGTGCTCCTGCTCTGCGCCAGCTCCCAGCACACCCGCCAGCACGATGACGACGCTCACAAGGAGACCAACCGAGCCGAGCGCTTCTGCTTCGTCTCTCACCGCTGGGCTCAAGTTCCCACGTGCACCACTTTTGTAACTAATCAGAAATCCATCCCCCAGCTGCTCGGTCACCCAGCAGGGCTCGGGGCAGCCACCGCCCGCCGGTGCCAACCGGGCACCGCGCCGCGCTCCGGGCTCCCGTCCAGGGCTGAACCCGCGGGGGGACGGCAGCGCCTCGGGGACTTTCGAGCGGCCGCAGGCAGCGCCCGGCTCCGGCAGCGGGGCCCCGTCGGGGCGAGGCGGCTCCTCACCAACCTTCGATCGGCTTCAGGTAGTCGTAGTCGAAGAGGATAGAGAAATCAAATTCCTCCTGCGGGCTGCCGTCCCGAGCAGGGCCGGGGTCGGGGCAGTGCCCGGGGGTCCCGTCCTGCGGGTCGGGCTCCGCAGACTGCGCAGCGGCGCTCATCGTGGCCACCCCCGGCGGGCAGCGGCGGGGCGGGAGGCTCGTCCGGAGCTGGCCTGCTGCGACAGGAGCCCGAAGGGCGATGGGAACCTGAGGTATCCTTTCAAGTGCAAGTGGAGAGCAGTCAGGGAAAAAAAAAAAAAAAAAGAAAAAAAAAAAAAAAAAGAGGGGGGGAGAAAAAAGGGGCAAAAAAGAACCGAAATAATAACGTCTTCCAGGGGTCGCTGAGGCCGGCTCCGCTGCCCCGACGGCGGTCGCACGCGAGGGGGATCGGGAGCCGAGCGGTGGCAGCTTCCTGCTCCCGTGCAGCCACCTGCCGCCCGGAGCCGCCCCCGGGGAGGAGGAGCCCTGCCCGGCCCGCACCGGCCCCGGGGAAAGGGTGGCTGCTGCGGGAGCATGCTGGAGGAGCTGGGGAAGTGAAACGAGAAAGGGAAGCGCAGGGCTGTGGGGGATGCCGATAGCCTCGCACAGTGCGGGGGGTGGCGGTGGTGTGGGGAACCTCGGGAAGTCTCATTGAGCTCCCACGGGGTGAGCCGCCCTCCGCGCTCTTACCCCACGCTGAGCACGGCTTCGTGTCGTGCATGCAGCCTCTCCCATCCCAGCATCAGGCCATGCTGGTGGAGCCTGCAGCAGCTCCAGGAGCCCAGGTGCTGCCCTTGCCTTGTCCAGGTGCATTGCATCCCATGCCTCGTGCTCCCTGATCCCTGTGCAAGCACCAGCAGGCAGTTTCTGGACACACCTGCACTCACAGGGACTCCTGCCTCTCTTGACTGGGACACCCATAGAAACACGAAGCTCTGCATAAGGCCTCTGTTCTTTCCCCACCCTGCTCACAAACAGCATTTCTCCAACTAGGTCCCGTCACATTCCCCACTGACCACACTGCCCCTCGGCCACCTCCACCACACTGCCTCCATTCATCTGCACCTTCTGCAGGCACTGCCCCGCATGCTGGCCCTGCCTGCCAGCAGCCTGCTGCCCTCCAACCTCTCCTGCCACTAGCAGTGACTTCACCTGGAGATCCTAAATTTGTGTGTTGACAGCATCTGTGGTCAGACGACTTCGTTCCCTCGCTTTCCTGTCCATACAGTTCCCTTTACTGGTGTGCACACTGCTGTCATTGGATCTGTGGGTTTGAAAAATGCTCTCAGTCTGTGGGCAGAGTGGAGTGGCAAAGGCAGTGGGACCAAGATCATTAAAAAAGTGTATTAGCGTTCATTTCAACCTGTTTGCATTTGCTAAGCCTGTTAGCAGGTCAACATCAATTGCATTACAAATCTGACCCCAAGCTGTTGGCTAAGCTCACTGAAAGCCTCTTGCATAGCACACATCAACCGGGATCTCAGCACAGAATCACAGAATGCATCAATAGCACATAGGCTTGTAACCTGTCCCCTTTATCAGTAATATGGCAGCCAAAGAATGACCTCCTCATCACACTGTTTTTCTCCATCCTTTGCCAATTCACAGCACCGGAACTGGACTTTCCCTACTATTTAAAATCAGTTCCTCTGCTGAGCTTCTGCAGAGCGCTCAGCAAGCGCCATGGCAGCAGCTCCGGGATGCGTTAGGGGCACCTATTGGTGAGTGCAAACACTGCACGACGCTCCCTGCTGTGGAGGGAAGTAAGGGCAACTGCAAGGGCACTGCTGTGGGAAATCAGGCCTTACTGACATTAATTCTTTACTTGAATGTGGTTAGGGGTAGGGGAAGCAACCTTGCAGAGGGGCAGGTGATCCCGCAGACCTGCCACGCTGAGGTTTATTCTGAGACCTCTCCAGGAGGAGATGGTCAGCTGGAAATAGCAGGAATCCTACTGCTGTATTCTGTCTACACGCGTACAACTGGAGCGTGATTTAAATAGAGAGAAGCCCTTATTCCGTATTCGCAGCCACCAGATTAACGAGGGATGTCACTGCAATCAGGGCCACATTTAACTGAGCAGAGACTCAAAGAGCGATGGTTTTTGCTTTTCTCATGAATGTGTGATACACCCAGTCCTACAACGGCACGCTCGCATCACGCTGTCTGAACTCCCCCCAGCAGCCAGGAGCAACAAGGAGCGGGGTTTCCGCATGCTCAGCGTGCAGCTGTGTGCACACACGTGTACGTGTGCAAGCAGCGTGCAAAGCCCGGGGCTGCGTGCATCTCCTGCGCCGTGTGCGGCTGCTCCCGCCCGCATGGCTCCCTGCCTGCCGCGGGTCTGCCGGCGCTCCGCTGAAAAGGATCCAGTGTCTCTCTGCGGTTCAGCTGGAGACCACAGTTAAAGTCTACCTCATCTGCTGCGGCGATTCCTAATGCTACGCGAGGCCCTCGAGCTCTGGAGTTCCTTACTGTCTGCTTTGGCCAGAAGCGGGCTGCGCTGCCGCCGGGTGCAGCCAGGGAAGCCTGCGCAGCCGGTGATTAGCGGTCGTGGCTACTGGGACCCAGAGCTGGGCCCCCCCAGAAGGCTGCAGCTGGGCTGAGCTCCTGCCCTCAGGAACGTGCACAGGGAGCGGCCCTGCAGGGAGCGTGGGCTGCCGCGTCTGAGGGCTCCGCTCGGTCCCCAGTGTTTAAATTTGGAGAACAAAATATATTAAATTGGCATATTTATTTATCTGCTCTGAAATGATGCTTACCATTTGCTGGAGCGCTAAGCTTTTATCATTGGCTGTTCTATGTGAAATTTGTAAGAAAAACCAAATATACTTGCTGATCTTGGCTTAGCTCTAAAGGGAGCTGTCAGCCTTCCAGCTCACAACACATGGAGCACGAGTGGATAACATCATTTATATTAGCCACAAAAAGAAAAGACACAAACGATAACATTGGCCTTTCAAATTAAGATATGGATGACTGGCAGAGAGCATGGGGAAATGACCCCCTCTTCTGCTCAGTCTTTATCCAATCCTTCATCCTGTGTTTCCTAGCTCGTCTGCAACCCATTAAGAATGTAAAGTTTCGAAGTTATCCTTAGCTACTCCTAGAATTAGTAATACTCCACAAATGGAAAATGTACCTTTTGCTTTCCAAGAGGACCATGTCATGCGAAACAGCTTCACTGCTAATTCATCGAATCATAAATTCTGACACTGGCGAGGAATTAGGGTGACAAGACAGCAATGAGAGAAGTGTTGGAGAAATGCAGGGATTAGCTCAGTTTGTAGGAGTCGGCTCTTCTGCCCAGCAGACAACCTGACAGATGTCAGGGAGCTGCAGCCACCAGGCACAGCGCTGCGTGGCTTCCCCTGCTCCCTCTGCGTGCACACAGGGCACATGAGGACATTGGTCATATGGGAATAACAGCTCCCACAGGCTTCCAGGGCGCAGAGGTGTGAGTTATAATGCTGCACCCTGTGGGCTGTGCTGGAACTTACCCTTGTGTTATTTTGAGCAGAAGTGGTCTAAATCCACAAAGTGCAGATCTGGCCTAAGTAGAAATACACAAAACCAGCCATCAGTGGGTGCAAGCAGCTGCAGCACACAGATTGAGTGACAGCCGCAGTTTTTGGAGACCTCTGAGGACTGAGTTTAACTTAAACCCCAAACACATTCTTAGGCCAACAGTTAGGAAAAGATGTTTGAGCTGTTACAGCTACATGACTTCCAAATACTACCCAGTGCACCATTAATAATTTGCAGTGAAGAAAAGGCAGGAAAACTACAAGGCTGAAGCAGTCTGCGGGCTCTTCCGCTCAATATGTGCACTCAGAAAAGGCATCCAGCCACTCCAAATCAAAGGAAAAACCCAAACAATGTGACAAATGCTTCCTAATACTTGTTTTCCATTAAGACTGGAGAGAAAGGCTAGAATGCGGCATGCAAAGACCAGAAATACTACTTGCTTTCCCTAACTCCGTCTTTTCCACATGACAAACACTTCCTCCTCACAAAGCTCCTCCATCTTTGCTCCCTCCAGTTCTCCCACAAGCAGTGCAGCCCCCAGCCCCCACCAGGGCTCCCAGTGCCCACACCGGAGCTCTGGGACTCAGCACCAGCTCCTGGTTTTCTATAACTCTGCTCTCATGAGCCAGAAAGGTGTTTCAAGGAGTTAAGCAAAATCTGTCCTTGGCAGCAGTAACAAAAATTGCAGCCACGTATACTTGCAGCAGCCTCCGCACAGAGCATAACTGGAAATACATTGTGTTGCCATTTCAGGGAACTGGAGAATGGAAGGACTCCTTTTCCACATAGTTGGATGAGAGCTTGCCCTTGGCAGCACTCTGCTTTCATAAACTTCAGAAGTATGTGAATGCTGGACTACCTGGGTACTTGGGGACGAGAAATCCAAAAACAAAGCTAAGAATACTTTTTAGTGTAATACAAACTACGATTTAAAAAGCGCTTAGCGTAACTCTCAGGGTTTAAATCTGCTGCAGATCTGATACGTCGCTTCCAAGTTTCAGTTTCTCCTTACAGTGTCCCATTGTATTCCCTGCACCGTAACGCGGGGCGTCGGATGATGTTCCGAGCTGAGAAAAGATACAGACTCTTCTCAGAACTGCACTGACTGCTAACTGTCGGTAGGACCACCCGACGTGTAGCCACATCTGTAAAACTGCAGCATGCTCCTATTAAACAGTTCTAAAGAAAAAGAGGTAGGGCAGGGTTTGTTAAAAATGCTGCACTTCAGCAGCTGAAACTCAGAGAAAATACAAATCTGTGCTGTCTTAAAAACCAAAGAGTCCTGACGGTCCATGTGGCAAGCATCAGAAATTTAGCAGGCAACCAGGACTCACACGTGGACTTTATCCAAGCGCTTTCAAATGAGCTCAGACTGCAGTGGATGAGCTGCTCAGCCTGAGGTGTGGGGAGTGCTGGGAGAGAAGAAGGAACAGGAGGCGGTGGAGGGGGGAAATATTCCGGCACTTCCTGTGAGGGACGCACTTGCACACACTACCATTCAATTTTGGGGTCAGGTTGAGTCAGAGAGATTACCCCCCAATTTCAGGCTTAAAGCGGTTTGGCAAGAAAGGACAATGGAAAAATTGCTCATATCTCCACGTTCCCATTAAGTTCTGTAGTCTGCTGTGCAAACCAAAGGAATGCGCGTATCATAGTTTAAAAAAATAGATTAAGCCAGTAGTGGAAAAGAAGCTCTAGGATATTATTATCCTTGGCTGTTTCCAAAAAATGAATGATGAAACATTTCAGTTAGAATATCTATTGGAATGTTATAAAAGAGTGCTCCAATTATGTCAGTGTCCCATCTGTGAATGCGATTTCTGCCCTGTAAGAGAGACTCGGAGGTGATTCACTGGCTGTGAGCTGCTGTAACCGTCTCGCCATGCGTGCTGGCCCGCAGGAAGGGGCTGCCTCGAGAGGCAGAGCAGCAGGAATGTGGGAAAACGGGATGACAGAGGGACTCAGTCACCTGATGAAAACCTCTGCTGTGTCCGTGTCCTGCTGACATTTGCAGAAGCTCAAGGGAGCACAGCCAGAGCAGCACCATCCTTTTGCAAACAGCCACGTACAGACTTCGTTCCCCACTCTGAGCCAGCTCTAATTGTAAAATGGGGCTAGAGCCCAGAATTATTAACGCTTTCTTACACACCCTACATTAATGAAAATCCTGCACTGTTTTGTGGGTGCAGGAATCCTCCCAGACCCAGAGCAAGATCCTGAAAGTGCCACGTGCTATTTATTCCCAGCAGTTTCAAGCAGCTGTATCCTTAAGGATGGGTTGGGAACAGAAATGACACAACGGTGAGTTGCTGTCAGAATCCACTCCCACCGCCGCTGTGCCACTGACAGGAGCAGGAACTTTGCCTAAGGAGAAACAGGCACCCGGGCCCAGGAGTGCAATCCCAGAGCACCTCCGGGCTCTGCCGTGTGACTGCGCTGCTGCAGCGGCTGCTGCGCTCTCAGATATTTGATCTGGAAAACAAGTCGGTGCTTTTTGCTTCGGTTTGTGACTGCAGGGCATTGCAGTACTGCTGGGGAAAGTGGGGATGCACGATAATAGAAGAAATTCGGCAGCTGCTGTCAGAGTGCCGCCTGGTAGGTGGCTACCCTATAGGTGAGAGCGTGACGTTGCTTAGGAGAAAAAGGATCCCATCTTTCACCTTCCTTCTTTCTCTGCAGCAAAATAAGTTCTCCGGGTTGTTGTGAGAGTGACTAAGAGTGGCTGAGGTGCTCGGGAGAGAGGAGTCGTGGCCAGAGAAAACCGAGGACCCAGGAGACAAAGCGATGGCCTGATCCTAAGGCGGTGCAAAGCCCGTCAGCGCCTCTCCATTGGCTCTACCGAGTTCTCGGATGAGCCCTTTTGGGTGCGTGTGTTAATGAGTGTATTTTGGCAGGTGCCTGGGGAGCTTGCTAAGGCAGGGAAAAAAAAGAAATAGCCGCCACGACGAGCCTTGCCAGCACAGCCCCATGGAAGCGGCCGCGTCCCTCACGCGCATCCCCGACCCCGCACGGGGCGGCCGCGGGGCTCAGCGGGCACAGCCGGCGGCGGGGAGCGGAGCGGGACGGAATCGAAAATGGAACGAGTCCGCAGAAAAGCGCTTCCATCCTCCACCTCCTGCCCCCTAGCGCAGCTCCGCTATCAAAAATAGCGACTCACCTGCGCACCCCTCCCCGCCCGGGCCTCGGGGTGAGGTGCCGAGCGGGCAGGGGGCTGCAGGGCCGGGGAAGCAGCCAGCGCCCCGCGTTCCGTCCGAGAGCGGGGCTGCGGGGCCTTTCCCAGCGCGGAGCATCCTCCGCCCGGCTCCGCTCGGAGCTCCGGGCACAGCTGCTCCCGCGGTCGCGCTTCCTGAGAGCCGCAGCCCCCGCAGGGCCGCCCCGCGTTCCTCCCCGCGTCCCCACGCACGGCCGCTCCCGGCGCCGCGCCCTCCCCCGGGGCCCGCAGCCGCCCTCGCCGCTCCGAGGGAAGCCGGAGCGTGCTGCGGTGCCCCCGGCCTCCGCCCCGCCGGGAGAGGGGGGATCTCGGCGGCGGAAGCGGGCCGGCGGCTCGGGGACCGAGCGGACCCCGGCGCCGGCGCTGACAGCGGCGCAGACTCCTCCTATCGCCGTGCTTAACTCTTCCCTCCACCGGCACCGAGACGCCGCGGCGAGGGCGGGGGAGCGGAGCGCGTCCCCCCGTGAATCTCCGGAGCCCTCGGGCAGACTCGCCCCGATCGGGGCCGCCCCCGGGGAGCTCCGAGCCCGCGGCCCCCCGCGCCCCCCGCCCGCGGCGCGGCCCGGAGCCGCCCGTCCGAGCTCAGCGCCGCCCCCGCCGACGGCGGACCCGGGGAAGCCGCCTGCGGAGCCCTGAGATCCAGCCCCGGGCAGGGGGCGGAAGGGTTAAGCGGCCCGGAGGTTTGACAGCGAGCCTCCTCGGGTGATGGCTTGGAAGAGGAGAGCCTCTCTGGCTGAGGTTTAAAGGAGGTTTCTCCAGACAGCTTTGTATCGCCTTCAAACCGAACCCAAACCCCGTCCGGTCCCTTCCTGCCACGACACCCCACTGCCCACCCGGCCGCGCTGCCAGTGGCAGAACGGAGCGCCGGGGCCGCGGGGTGAGCAGCACAGCGCTGGGAAGGGGAAAGACACAGAGACACACAGCACACACAGCACCCCAGTGAGACCCTACCTTGATCCATAGACCTCATGATGTGGTGGTAACGAAGCAGCCTGCAGGCAGTTTCTCTCTGCATCGGGAATTTAAATTAAAAAAAAAAAAAAAAAAAAAAAATCAGTTGAAAAAAGAAGAGGAAAAAAGTCTTCTTTAAACCATGTTCGACCGGTGCTGCCCAGACAGAGGGAACCCCTCCTGCTTGCCTCCTCTGTAAGCGTTTGGAGGTGCTAAGAGGGATCCGAACTGGGCTGAGCTTGTTCCTGAAGTGAAGTCAGTTCTCTGCTCTGAGATGAGGGTTACTAGAGAGGGAAAGGCCACTTCCTTCCCTGCTCTGAGTGTTTATAGTCTTTGAATGCTGTAAAATAACGGGATTCCCTCACTGTTTCCTCCTGTTTATCCCAGTGCCATGGAAACCCTTGGATCGCCTCCATCTCCCAAACCGAGGGCTTTCCTGCAAACTTCACACTCAGGAATCCATGACGTCTCCCAGCTCCGAGCCAAGGCAGCTCTGCGGCTTTCTCAGTCTGCAGCACAAGCACTTAATTGTTGAGCAGAAAGCTAGAGAGCGAGAAAGAAAGAAATATGGATGATGTTAAAAATCCCAGTGTGTGCTTTTTAAACAAAACTCGCAGGCACTGCAAAGCCTTTCAAAGCAACGGGGCTTCTGTGCAGAAGTTTTCCTTCTTCCCAGCAGAGACGAGCTCAGGCTGCTGCTGCTTTTACCTTTGAATAAATCATTGAGAGAACTCGAGTCCCAAGCTCATATTTACGACTTTTAAATTTGCTAGCACCCTATTAATACCCATCAAGTCTTTCTTCATGCAGAAGACGAAAAGAAAAAAGAAATAAGGGTTAATTTGTTTGGTGGCGTTTCACAGAACTCTCTGCTTCTATTTTTGGATCCATTTAGAAGAGAGAGGAGCAACCCCACAGCTTTCCATTGATACACGTGGAGCTCAGCAAGAAAGAAATAGCCAAGGAAGCCTCTGAAACCAAGACAACGCGGGTGTGTTTACACGTACTATGTATAAACAGGAAAATAAAGCAAAAGAAAACAGGAAAATAAAGTCAAAGATGTTGCGAGCCATGTGCTGCCTACAACAGATAGTTTTCACTGCCACGTTAATGAGCATCTGCCTCTTCGTTCTGTGCTGGTGCAGTGCCTGCATGCGCCTGGGCTCGCGGGTGTTTCTCCCCAGAAGCGATCCCGAGCTCCAGGAAGGACAGCAGCGCTCAGCCCCACCGCGCCGTGCTGCGAGCCGGGGTGGCTGCCGGGGTCAGCTGGAGCCCTGGGCAGCAGCGGGGAGTGAGTCACTGCAGCGGGACTTGGCCGGCGCAGCGCAGAGGGCTGCCTGGCACCCGCGCGCCGTTTCCATTTTTCACTCTCTGAGTCCCAAAATCGACTCGAAGGAGGTATCACAATCAAACTTTCTGCTTCTCTAGTTTGTTGTCTTGCAGGCTAGCAACTGCAGGCAGGCCAGGGAAACTCAGCGCACCTCACTTTCCTAGCCTTTGTCATTTTTGGATGTGCAGGGGCGGAAATACTTTCCCCAGCTCCGCACCCTGTAAATGCAGTGTGCTGCCACTGAACCCGGAGGGTGCTGGGGAGCACCGTCCCTCCGTACAGTCACCCCACGGGGCCGAGCATCCCTCCTGCATGCACACCTGAGGGCTCCCAGGGAAACCTTTCCTCTTCCCCCTGCAGAGGATGAGCCCATCGCCCCACTGCTCTCTGAGCACCAATGTTGTTTGGAGTCTCCCCTTTGGGCTGCAACCTGGAAGGTTTCCCTTCGCAGCCCACCCTGCACAGCAAAGGCACTGTTGAGCACAGGGTGCAGGATGCAGTGCTGGAGGAAGGAGCAGCCAGTAGAGCAGCACCACAAGGCTGCCATCACACCTACGGGATTTGCCCTTTCTCAGCCCTGTGCATCCCTGGCATGGTGTGTGATGATGCACCACCAGAGTGGTGGGTGTGGGTGCACCCCAGGCCCCACACAGCTCCCCCCAGGATGGAGCTGGTCATGCTGCACCCAGCAACACTGCTCTTTTTCAGACCCCACAGGTTTCAACCCCAAAGCCATCTTAGCACACTCTCCAAGCCAGTTGCAGACCAGATCCCCCATTTGCACCATTTGAAGCAAAGTCAGAGTTGCTCATTTTCTATTTCCAAATATTAAGGGGTGTCTGACAGTACTGCCCTGCTTGGACAGGAGCACAGCATCACTAGTTCTGCATCATACCCCTCCCTGCAGCATTGCCTGCTCACCCCAGCGCCTCTCACTGGGGTCACATCGGCAGCTGTGTAGGAGCTGGAGGGGCTTCAGGCAGAGCACAGCTCTGCAGCAGAGGCAGGGGGGGCACAGGTTCCTGCAGCAGAGCAGGGGAGCAGGAGGTGGGGGGACAGCCTGGGGGGGCCCTGCCAAAGGGTATCCCAGAGCGAGCGGAGAATGGGCGACCCCAATGGAAAGCTTCACCTCATCCCACGCTGAGCTATAATCGGGGGAGCAGTCACGGCTCAGCAGTTATGGCACACAGGTTGGCTTCCCTAGTCTGGACCGTTTAAAAATACAATGTCTTTCTTTTAATAGCTCGGTTTGATCGGCTCCCGCTAGTTCACATGACAGGGTTTTCCTAAAATATCTTCTTCCACCAAGTTTTTTCCAACTTAAAAATGCTGAATCCTGCTACCCAAATTAAACTCAGCTCGAAGCGAAAAAAAAAAAATAAATAAAGAACGAAGTGAAAGAGGGCTGGCGGCTGCCTCCGGACTGCTAGCATTCCCCAAACCAGCATATGACACAACTGTAAGATTTCCAAGTCTTTTGGAGAGTTCAGCGAGAGAATCCTGTCCTCCACTGGCTGCAGCTTCCCCGCTGAGTTAAACTTTCCTGACGGAACCTTTCTCCATCTGGCTCCGCTCGCAGCGCGTTGCGAGCGGCCGCGGAGGAGAAGGGGGATATAGTTCAAGTCTTATATAACTGTGCAGGCTGGATGCGGGGGCAGAGACTTTCCCTAGAAACGAGAAATTTTTATATATATATAGTTATTTTTAGCTTCCTTTTCAAAGGAAGGCCAAATACCTCCGACTTTCCTTTGCTTTCTTATTTTGGTATCACTAAGGGATTTTATTTTTGGAGGTAAGGAACTATTAATAGCTAATATTTATAACTATTTATTCCCTCTTTAGGAGAATACTTCCTCTTCCTTTCAGGGGCATATTCCGGACCACATCCCTACCCCCCAGCGGCAGCCCCACCGCATGCACGGCACCCCGGGATTCGCAACCAGGACCTTCAGCTTCGGGGATGGAGCGGGGGGGGACACACATCTCCCAGCCTTGGTCCATGGGCCAGTTTGGAAACTGCTGCAGCCCCTTTGGGCTGGGCACACAGCCGAGGAGCTGAGCAAGGAGCTCCCTGCCTGGCATGGAGAGCTGCAGTGCTGGGCAGAGCCGGCAGCCAGCTGGGGAGCGGCGTGCTGGGTGCCAGGCCAGCCACCCCCCATCCCCAGCATCACTCCCTGATGGGAGCCACGCGGCCTGCCTGGCTCTGTGCCATTAATCAGCAATAAAAACCAAATTGCTTGTTTAAATAAAAAAATTCAGATGCTCTCCAGAAGATAAGACATCAAGGCTTCCTGAGGATGTGCTCACGGGCCATCAGGGCAGCTGCCGGAGAGTTTATCACAATAGACTTCACAGAGACATCTCTGTTTTCCACTTGCAAAGGTATTTCAGGCTCACAACAACAGCACTTTGGACAAAAGCTGATCGGCCTTCCAAGGTAAATACAGTCCTCCCCATCACGTACAGGACACACCGGCGACGTGCTGT
>NW_024962293.1:2491601-2592227 GCF_019238085.1 Lagopus leucura | reverse complement strand
GCACAGCACCGCAGCACAGCACCGCAGCACAGCACCGCAGCACAGCACTGCAGCACAGCCTGCCTGCTGCACACTGGCATCTCTCTCCATTTCCGTAACGGCCCCGGAGCACCGTGACACCAGCAAGCACTTAACCAACCAAGGCCTGTTCTGACAATGCACTTGTCTGAATAAAGTATTCGCGCACTTAATTAAGCTGCAAGCAGAGTGTCTGATCTCGTAATGATCTCCACGTGGCTCAGGAACGCGCACAGCTCTCACAGGCTGCAATCAGAGCTGCTAGGATTGTCCTCATCTGAACATTTTCTCCAAAAGAAAAAGAGCTTTTCATCTACAATGAAAACTGCTCAATTTTTTTTCTACAACATCCAGTGAGCTGAAAGGCTATTTTTTGAGTCACAATGATTTTCTTTCCTAAGAACTGGCCTTTAGCGAAAGGATTCTGTTTGTGAATATTAAAACTAATTTTTGTAAGTAAAGAGTGATTTTTATTTTTGCCCCTCAACAAAGGCAGCTTCAGCAAACAAAACCACAAATAAGAAAGATGTTGAAGAAAGTGTAGAGAACATTCTTTCTCTTCCCCCTCCCCTCAAAAATTTCCTGTAAAGGAAAAAATAAATGTCTTTCTCCTCACTCACAGAACAATAGAGCCCCACTCTCACTGCTTTTAGTCAGGCAGCTCTTGAATTAGCATCCTCTTAAGGGATGTGAGGATGTAATTATTGCAGCTGACCCCACACAATCCCATCCTAGGCTGCAGTCTTCCGTTTTCCCCATTACCACGTCTGTCGCCTACAGTTCTCAGGATTTCAGACGGAGCAAAACACGTTTGCAAAGCAGTCACACAGCGGCACAACGCCGTGTACCAACCAGTGCCAACATCCCCACATCAGGGTGCAAGCAAGAGTACCACCAGATCTGCACCTGCAGCTGCACCAAAACCTGTTCTGAACTTCAGCCTCCTGAAAAACCAACCCGGTCTTTTCCTTTTTTCTTCTCTCAGGCAAAAGCCAAACCTCTTTTCTCCAAGCAGCATCACAGGCCTCGTTCCCTGAGGCTGGCCCCATGGGCACCCCGCAGCCCCACAGCCACTGCATGGCCCGGCTGGTCGCTCTGCAATGAGCCCACGCTGGGTCTTGAACGAGGGCTTTAAGGGCGTGCGTTGAGGGAAAGGGGAGTGCAGGTGGAGCAGGAGCTGTGCAAGCAGCACCCAGACACAACAGCTCGAAGATAAGAGCAATGGACGGATTTACTGTGCTGCAGATGGCTCTAGATCTTCTCCACAACCGACGTTCTCCTGGTGCACTCAATTAGCAAAATCGTACAGCGACGGATGTTTATGCACCATGATTTATGCTTCTATCCAAACATCAAACATTGCTCTCAGGGAACACTTAAGCCTTCCACATTGGCACTGCCTTACAAACCACTATCAGTGATGAGGTTAGCAGCTCCGAGGCCCTCTGCAAGCAAGCACAAAGGATAAAATTGAACTTCCTTTTAAGAGCAAGACTAAACAAGCAATTAAGAGTCCAGGATGAGACCATAAAGACACTGGTTTCATGCCTGAGATGTTTTCTCTTTAAAATTATAAAGCCATTGGGTGTTCTTCGTTTCTGTCTCCCAGATTTTGAAGGTGAGGTTGAGAAGAGTGAGAGAGCTGAAAGGAGCGATTACGCACTGCAGTAATTGGAGGAACATCAGTCACGTCTGGGAGTTGGAGAGGTGCTTCTCTGTGCAAGGAAAGGCAGCAAACGACACGTTGCATTTACCTGCTCCTTTCAGTGCTTGTGCTGCCGGAGCTGCAGTCACCAGCTGCATTCTGAGATCCTCAGCTAACAGCTGCACAGGGAACAGCACGCCTCAAACCCCGCCATGCTGCTACCTGGGAAGTTCCCTTTGCTGGCCAAATCAGGATTGGAAATGGCTCTTAACCTCCTGCCCTGCACAGTGAACACAGTGCACAGCGGAGCACAGAGATCCCATCCCAGGGCGCTGGGACCCAGCAGGACCTGGGGCAGCAATGCTGCAGAGCTGTTGGGGAAGGGAACCACTGAGGGATTCTCTCATGCAGTGTCAGAGCAAGTCGTAAATTCAAGTGACATCTCATACCTAAGGACAACCGCTGGCCATCAGGGTGCTGGCAGTAATACAGCTGTTAATAGGTGGCATTTGTTACATTAAGGCAGAAGTTGGTTCATTAATAACAACAACAAACTAATGCAGGTAGGCACCTGCACGGTGGGTTAGGGATGGAAACACTGATGCGGTCATTTACCTTATCACATGATGGCTGAACTAAATAATGATAATGAAGGAAGGCTACGCAGGTGGTTCTACACCTTCAGTATCGCTGCCAGCGCTGGGAATCTGATATCACATCCCAGGCACAATTTACGACTCATTACTGCAGCTCTGGCCACACCCGGCAGCTAATCTAAAATTTCACACGTTTAATGAACTTCATACTTGAAATATGTGGTCTGTAAAATCTGATTTACACCGTTGTTAAAGTGGTTGGTGTTTGAAAGAAAGTGTATTTTTAAGTGTGTATTTGTGCACAAAGATTTTTTTCCTGAAAACCCCAAACCCAGGCACTAATTTACTCCAAAGCATATAAAATGTTCCCTGCAGCGTAATTTCTAGCGCAGTATTTCTTTCAGCACCTCAGATTTACTCCCTATGTTCCTTCAGGACCAACTGCATTCAGTTACAGAAAGGAGCAGAAAGCGCTCGCAACGTCACTGCAGGTACTGGGGGCAGTAAGTTACCCTGACAGTCGGCTTGTGATGGAGTGCAGGGGCTGTAATTAGTGCTTACCTGTCACCATCATAAAAACGCTGCATTTGGTCAGTTCCTGCCTCAGCCATACAAGAGGTACCTCGCAATCCCAGTTCATTCCACCGCGTTAGCTTTTTATTGGATGTTAACACCTGATATTTCCTTCAGGCTCTGGTTTTACTGAAGGCTTTGTCACATTACGTTCTTCCAAGGCAGAATGGGAACAGGAGCTGAAATAAAGGGGAGAGGGAGCACTTATAAATCTCTGCCCACACGCATCCTTGTGGGGAAAGATCCCAGAAGACGCAGAGGCTGCTGAAGGAAATAGCTGTCACTCAGATGTGAAATACAAGACGTTTCTTTCTGTTGAAGACTATTTATGGTGAACGGTGCACCTGTAAAAATTAGTTCCACACTTCAGTAACAAGGAGAATTAGGCTGGGACTCCAACAAAAGCTGCCGGGTTCCCTGGAGGTGCAGAGCAGCGCAGCCCCAGCAGAGCACACACTGCGTGCTTCTCTCCATCTGAGTTCAGAAGGATTTTCTCCCTGAGGCCTCAGCATTGCAAATAGCAATTTTACTTTACAAATTTGCTTCCTGGATCATTTCTCCTTGTGTATAGGAAAGATCAGATGTCAAAATGCAATCAGCAGGAGGCCTGAAGCTGCCTAGGAGCAGAAGTGGGCAGCTTTGAATAACACTTCTGCCCAGAGACAGCTGCCTGATCAATTCTGGGACAAATTTCAACCTAAAATGCAAACTGTCACACGGGTTTGGTTATCTGGATCCAGCTAAAAGGCAGCAGTGCATTCTGACAAACAAGTAAAAGGATGCTGAAGACTGGAAAGAGGCGTATCTGGAGAAGGAAAAATAGCTGGGCTTGGATAACATCTAACCCAGGTCTTTGTAAAACATCTTCATTTTACAGCCCAGCTGTCAGAGTGGAGGAGGTCCAAATTCCTGTGCCACACTGCACATCACTGATAAATGCCTCTGTGGAATGGTTCATTTGTGACCATGGTAGCAAGGGGTCCTACACAAAACCAGTCTTCTCCTCTGGGGATTTTATGTACCTTGGACACAGCAAACAGAGAGGAGGGGAAGAGCAGTGTTAAGTTTCCAGCTCAAACTTCAGTGGAAAAATTGCTTGCCCAAGTTTAATTTTATTCACCTTTGCCTTAAAATCACTTATCTGTTTATCACTGGTTTTGAATTGCTGCAGGGTTGAGTGAAGCCAAGACGACCTATTAAATATTTAAAGCTATATTAATGAACATTGGGATGCAACTGTTCCAATTACTTTCAAAAATTAAGGAAAGAACTGCGTGTGCAGCCTGAGTGGTTTGTGACCCCCTGGGTGCTCTGTGGGACCGGAGGGCAGCGAGCACGGCTGGGTTTCCCTGGACTCACTCACCACAAGAGCAGCTCCAGAAGCACAGCTCTCCTTGCTGGCTCATGCTAAGGAAGCCTTGGCAAGAGAGAAGTTAAAATGCTGGCTGCTCTTTGCTGGGACTCTGAAGCTCCACAGCTTGTGGCTGCTGGATGTCAAACTTAAGAACAGGATGAAGCCTAACAGAGACCTGGCTGGGGAGAGCTGTAGATGTTTCCAGCACCACCTCCACAGTAAAGGAGGGTCCCACCTCAGCAGACACCCACTGGCAGCAGCACCTCCACCACCACAACTCTGCTCTCTTCTCAGAGGTCAGATCCTGCAGAGTGAGATGGAAGGGAACACGACGTTATGAGAGCAACCTGCTCCAGCTCCCAGCTTCAGACCAACCCCAGCTGCAGGGGGAGTGGGCTAACATGGGGCCTGGCCCCGTAGGCACAGCATGGCGAGGTACTTGGGAGCACAGGATCACCATCTACAGAGGTAACACTGATCCTTATAAAGGGGAATCCTGCATCCCCTGCCTTTTCCATGGGCTGTGTTTCTGTTCATGGCATCGCCGCTGTTGGAACAGTGAACGTGCTCCGTCAGCACCGTTCTGCAGCGCTTTATCTAATGGCTACACTAAGCCTCATTTTAAATATCTGTAGCAATTTGCATCACTTTTTGACAAGTCACACGTTGCTGAAACCCAGCACTGTACAAAATGAATCAGAAGTGACATGTCTTAAAAATGCAAGAGCCAGCACAGGACAGATCCGTGTCCAACGGCAGAGAAATGTAACGCCTACAGCAGAGCCACAGCACAGCTCGTTTGGAGCAGATGTGCAACACATGGGCAAACATTCCGTATGGTGGAACGATGAGTGCAGAGCTGCCCCATCCCACGTGCCCAGCAAGGTGTGTGCTGCAGGAGTGCCTCAGGATGGAGAGCAGGAGCACGCAGCACCATCAATCCACCTCTCTTCGTGCTCTTAATTTATATTGCGAGTAATTCGACTTTCGCCTTGGTAAACAAGTTTCTGGATATGGTTAAGCTACTCAGAGTGTACATTAAAATAAAATCTGGTTCACATAAAAGGACAAATGAGAATGACTATTACCCCCATCTTTAATGCGCTAAATTCTTTTGCACAGATTGTTCTTGTTACTACTTCTTTCTGTGAGAGAATCTGAGCAGCACACAATATTCTCCTTACGTGCAGTTTCAGCAAGCCCAGAGAAGGAGGCTTTAAAGTGGGAATGCAATGATTTGAAAGCCCTTTTGTGTAACCCGCTCAGCCAGTAACAGTTAGGTCCTGTGCCACAAAGGGAGAAAGAGCAGAGAGGGAAGGACATTCTTCTGAAGGCCGGGTCTTGCAAGTCAGTAACTATCTGCACCTTCAGCTACAAGAAGCAGAAACTCAGAGGTTCACAGTGTGACCCAAAAAACTCCTCCAGCCCAAGATTTTGAGGCAAGGAAATGCTTGTGGCCTCAGAAAATCACAGCACCCAGCAGGCATTAGGCTGATGCCAGTTTTGGTACCGACCTCACGTAGGATGGACCAGGATTCAGTGCTGCTAATCATTGCTGAGTACAATGGAAAAATGCAGATTTTTCTTCTCATTACACCTTTTTGCAGCTACAGCAAAGCCATTCCTGCAGGTAATTGCTGCTCACATTTCTCAAACTCACCGCATTACCACAGGGTTGCAGAACATTGGTGCAGGCTCCATTCCAAGACAGAGAAACGCAGCAAAATGCAGCCATTGGATTGCGATTTATCAGAACTCCATGTAACAGAACAGCATTTTGTTTTGCTTTAAAGCCTGCAATCACATTCCTAATTTAAAAGCAACCATTTGGATACTCTGTGGAGTAAGTATCTTTCCTCTGAGATTGACTTTAAGGTGGGAAAGAAGTCTGATAATCAAAATCAGATTTGCTCTCCATGCTCCAGTGTGGGCGTTGGGTCTGGCCCAGGGAACTCCTCTGCCTGCTCCCATTTCCTACCTGTGGAACAGGAAGCTCAGCACCACCTTCCTGGTAAATAGTTGTTAAAGCAGGGATATTTAATGCCACGCTAATGCAGCAGAGATGCAGAGTGCATGTACAGATGTCACTACTTGAGCCACCAGAAGGAGATGAGGGCACACCGACACTTTTCTTCTCTGAAATGGTTGAAGGTAATGTTCTACAGGTTCTCACGCCACACACCAGGCTCGGGGCCGCACTATGATACCCAATTACCAGCCAGCACCTTTTTTTTTTTTCCTCCTCCTCCCTTTAAAAGAAAAAAAAAAAAGACAAGCATATAATAATACAACCACAATTTGAAAAATCAGGCCACTGGCATCCTTTGGTGAAGCTTAGGCTGAAAACTTATCCCAGGATGCGTGATCTTCCAAAAATCTGCCAACCCCTGCAGTGTTCAAACTGCTGGTATGACCACAGCCACATGAAGAATGAAATTAAGCCCCATGGAAATCTTTGACATTTCTACTATTATGCAATGTTTGGGTGAAAAAAAAAAATGGAGAAATTCTCCTTCCCTTTCCAGAGCAAGTTTAGAAAAACTATTTCTAACTTTTTTAAATTACACATTTCACCATTAAAAGAAACCGTCATAAATTAAAAGAACCACTAACTAGGGCTTATGTAACCCATTTAGGGTGGGAAATTGGGAACACTTGGGAGAGAAGTCTGTTCTGTAATTTCTGGAGCCTACGACATTCATCTGATGTGCACAAACATCAGAGAAACGGCTGATTTAATATTTGCATTAGCATTGCACACAACGGGTTAATGTTGAGAGGGAGTGCGATGCTGGCGTCCGTGTCCTACAGAATCTAAAGGGAACTTTTTAACACAGATGTAATTGTCTGAGGGACAGTTTGTTGTAGATTTACTTTGTTTCTGATATGAAAGCTGCCTTTCTTTTTGCTTGAAAGAATGCTTACAGCTTGTGGAGGGCTCACACCCAGCCTGACTCGGTACCCCACACCTGGCATATATGGATGAAATAGACAAGTTGCATAAAATTTATTTTTCCACCTTGTTTTACAACATTCCCTTTTAAGTTCTTACACATCTGCAACATACAACTCCACAGAACAATAAATAATTGGCATTCATATTTCTCTTGAACAGAGAGTATATTTACACGTTGTTTAACTAGATGACAGGTACAAAACATTGGCATCACAGTAAATATCATTTTGACACCAGAATCCACCTCCCCCAATTAAAAATTAAATTAACATTTAATTTTTAACAAATTTTAACAATTAGAAATGTTCTCAAAGGCATATAAGTACACAAATTGTAGTAGGCAGTAGTAATGGACCATATTGGCAAAGCTGTAGAACCCAGGATTTCATGCAAATCAACGGGTTTATTAACTCTGAAGTAACTAATAATGAAAACAAAATAAATGAGCCCACCCAGCTCACGCTGAAGGTCCCAGCAGGCCCTGAGATGGCCCTCACTACGGCAGCCGTGAATATGCACCAACCCCACCTGAAGGGCTGTGTGCAACAACACATGACAACGAGCTGCATGCAGGGCAGCTCACCTGCCTGGTGCTGAGCACTGCTGGTGCAAACGAAGGATTTATGATGCACCTCGTGATGCAGCAGCTCTCTTTAAAAGATAAAGCCAGAAGATGAGCTCTAGGGATTCACACATTTAACTCACCACAGCTCCCTGATCCACCATAGCAGAATTCCTTTCAAGAGTTGCAGAGGGCAAAGGAGTTTGTCACAGCATTTAATTGCGATCGTGCAGCAGACCACAGACAAACAACTCCCTCGGTGCTGCTCAGTTCGATCCAGCCACAGCTGCAGCTCTCAGCACGTAGCTCTCAACGCTGACAGGACACCAGGGATGTCACTCGTCACTCAGCCCAGTTCTGATAAGGCTGTGCTCAGATTTAAACTGCTGCTGCTGAATAAAGAATGCTGCAATTCAATTGCAATATGAGCTGAGCAGAACAAGTGTTTGCAAAGATAACCTGGGGCAAACCATGGGAAATGCACGTGAGAGTAAAGGAAAAAAAAATGAAAAGGGTTGCAACACACCTGGAATTACTGCAGCGATGTAAGGACAGAACAATGCGTGTCACAAAACCTGCACACCACTAAACACAGCACGGCACAGCTTCCCCACAGCAGGAGGGGAACAGGAGCACCCAGCACTGCCATCCCACAGCAGCACTTGGGGCGCAGTCCCAAAGCTCACACATCGCACAAACTGCTGCAGCACACAAACCAGAACAACTAAAAGGGGAGGGAGAAGAACACTGATTGAATCTACGCACAAGGTACTGCACACAAGAAGGAAACAATGCTTTGCTTCCAAGAAGCACAAATTATGATCAGACTAGATGAAACAGATTAAACTAAATTTCCAACAGAGAATGCATTTATTCACGTGTATGGTAAGCAGGAGTGTGTTTATTAAACTCTGCTTTTAAAAAGATGTTTAAATAACTTAAGAGAAATAAACTGCAGATGTAAAGTGCTAAACTTGAAAAATACAACAGTCCCTCCTCCCTCCTGCTGTTCTCTAGATGGCAGTTTTAATTTTCTGGTTACTTTAAAAAATGCAGCGTCTAACCAGAGGGAAATTTCCTCCTGGATTTACAACCTTGTGCAAAGGAACCCCGCCTGCACCCCAGGACACAGCCACAGACTGCTCCCACTGCCACCCAATGGGCCTTCGGCATCACGGTTACGAAGCAATAAATGTTACTGAAATCACAGGTCACTCCCTTTCTTCGTGTAAGCTAATATTTTGCAAATATGGTCCACTCAGTGTAAACTGTACTGACTTTGGGAAACAGTGAATTCTACCACAGACACAAGCCAAATATTTACAGGCGGTAGCGCAGCGCTGCTGTCTTCGTGGGATGCTCACACACACAGGGATGGGGATCCTACACAGATGCGTACCACGATGTATCTTCTGCAGGACAAGAGGGACTTCTTAGTGGCAAGAAACTGCCAAAGCATTCTTGATTCTTGTTCTTCAATCTATTTAAATCGGATATTGATGGGGACTCAGAACATGTGCACGTCTGACTCTATTCAGGAATTGCAGCAAGTCGCAATGAAGATAACGTGAAGCACCTTTTGGCACATGGCATCATCCACAAAACGCTGCCAGCCCAACTGTTCCAAAACAAGGCTGCACAGACACTGCTTTTTATCCTTGGAGACAAACCACTGCACGGTGTAGGACTTACAGCACCTTTCCCAAAACAACCGTGTGCCAGAGGGCTGGAAATGCATACTGTTATACTATTATTATTTTTAGGAACAATTTAGAAGAGAAGGAATGAAAGGCAACATTTTGAAAACACGCTTTTCTGAACTCAGGGTTTTCCTCACATGACATGACAACAAGGACTGGTGCTTCCTCACCCCCAGGCTACACAAATTTTTATTTCTTCTCTAATTCCTTTGGAACTTGCTTCTCTCCCCTTTGATATTTCCTCTCCATAACTGAGAACAAGGAAGGCTGCCCAGGTTGTCCAAGGCATTCCTCAGAGCAATCACCACACAAGCCACAGCGATCTTCAACTTGAAAACCCGAGAGGCACCACTATGGATCCACAGAGACTCCAGCTCTCCTTCTGAAACAACGCTCCCATTTTCCACTGCTTTTCACACCAGAGCCTTTCATGCCGCTTGCGACAGCGGCTGTGGCAATGGCAGCAGAAGCTGGCAGTCCATGAAAGGCGCCCTGCGTGGCACAGAGACAAGCAGGAGCGTCTGCTCCGTGCAGCGCCCGGCCCGGACGGGCTGCCCCAACAGCCCGGGGTGTGCAGGCACACAGCTCTGCCATCCCCGCCGCGGCGCCAGGCAGTGCCAGCCACCACCGTGGTTTTTGTGATGTGGGAACGAGACAGAAAGCAACTAATTTA
Organism: Lagopus leucura; assembly: GCF_019238085.1. Lineage (NCBI taxonomy): Eukaryota > Metazoa > Chordata > Aves > Galliformes > Phasianidae > Lagopus > Lagopus leucura. Next base: position 2,582,150 of record NW_024962293.1, on the reverse strand, counting down.
TCACAGACTCGACGGCCATTAGATGAGGATGGCTGCCACTATACAAGCTCGGCCATGATAGATGCACAGCCCCAACAGCAAAAGGTTCCTGTAGCTGCCGTTCTCCTGAGCTGTCTGTGCACGTGCAGCCATCCTCACTGTGTTACAATGGGGGCTGAACCTCACTACAAAAGCAAAACTCACCAGATTAAAGAATATATGTATTTTTTGCTTTGCATACAAGCCCAACGCCTTTGTACAGACCCTGCTTCTGCCTCTGATTCAAGTTTGGTTTTTAGAGTGAAGCACACGGAAGGTTCTCAAAAACTGCTTTCTGTAGAGACTTTGTCACGAACAACATCCACCCAGGAGTGCCTCCGCTTATTTGCAGCCCATCTTCACTGCTCCACCCTAACAGGAAACAGACCTGGTACAGCTGAGAGGAGCAGCAGCTCTGTGACCTTTCCTTTCAGTCTCCAAGGATTCAAGACAGTCTGCCACATTGTCTGTAGAACAGTACAAGACTCTTCTCACGTTGTCAACACATTTCAAGTCTGATCAACTGCAAATTTTTTTTCCAAAGGAAATTTGCTTTAGTTTAGATAATTCTCTGCTATACAAATAAATATACAGTAAAGCTATTATGTCACCAGCTCCTTCTAACAGGAAGCACAAAAGCTAAACAAAACTCCATTTCTTCATTTTGGATTACATTTTGCTGTAGTTATCGATGGCTGGATACCACCAAAATCACCAGGGTGAGCACTGACAGAAAATCTCAGACAAGCTCAGATTCTCAAGCGTGTGCAGACTGGAGCCCCGCAATGGGAACAGCATGCCATAAATCAGGAATCTGTTGTCAGCACTACAGCGCATCACCTACATTAAGGGATTTCCAAGATGTAAGAAGAACGTACCTACTCAAAAAGATGAATATAAAACTACACAACACATTGCAAGGAACACCACAGATACTTAAAAAATTAAAAATCGTCAAATATAAATTTTGAGGTCAGTTAGCAGCTTTTGGATGATTTTAACCACAAGTGAGAAACCAATCATCACCATAGCTGCATGCATTTGACCCCAGTTAAGTTGAACGAAAGTGACAAAAAGTGGCTGAACCAATAAGTGCCTCCACTCTCCAAAGAACTCCCTTGTATCAGTCAGTCTCCACTCATGGTAGTTGTGAAGTCTTTTTCAATGAAGCAGCATGTAATAGAGATTACCACATGATCCTTATGCAAATATCAGACGTATTTGTTTTAGTAACAACTACACAATTTTTGCCTCTCAGCCATGTGCAGCATTTGTCTCTGGTGCACAAGGAAAGCAGCCCTAGGATGTGAGCTTTGAGTAGCTTGGAGGAGAAAACCTTCGCCTCAGGTACTTCAGGACGTAGAGGGGAAGACAGCTCACCAGAGTGATGACAGTGACTTTCCACAAGAACGACAAAGTAGCAATGAAGTAAACATCTGTAAAAAGAGAAAAACTCAGCGTCAACAAAAGAGAAACATGCTCAGGGAAGAGGCACAGAGAGGCAGTGCAATCTGGCAGTGCTTCTCAAACAGCCTCACTTCCCCCACACACAGAATTTCAAAGCTCACACGATCCCTGGTACCTCACTTTTCTGCCTCTTTCACAAATGCCTGACCCGTTCCTGTGGGATTCCAGCAGGGCATGAAACTCATTGCAGGCAAATGCACATGCATAGCCCATCTAAAGCACGGCTGTCCATCCCCTGGAAATACTGAACTCTCCTTAAATGGGCTACTTGTATGCTGACTCTGAGACTTGGCCTCTGTTACTTGGCCGTAGTCCAAACAAACACATCTCTCAACTCAGTTAGATCTCAGAGGCACTACAAAAATAGGTACAGCATTGTTCAAGACAGAGCTAGTACACCCATCTGTAAAAGACACAGATCCAGCCCATGAACAAATTACCCTCGTGGCCTTCAGTGTAAGCAAAGAGCATTATGGAAGAACTGGTGACATCTTGTGGATCCCTGAACAAACACTGGAACAAAGCCTACAGACATGATTTGTAACTAGATAACTATCGGGGGATCTGGAATTCCTCCTTTTTCCCTTTAGCCATGGAGACTAAATGGATTAACTCCCTTCCAGGCAAGATTTTTTTTTTTTTTAAAAAAAAAAGATAAAAAAAAGAGAAGGGCCTATGAAGAAGCAGATAAAGTTGGGTAAGCTTTAGGAGACAGTTACTTCATCCAGCTAAAAGGCAAAGTCTTCAAAGCAAGAGGAGGGGATCAAATTTGCACTCTCAAGTCCAGTTCACACATGGAAATAAAAGATTGCTATTCCATATGACAGCTGATACGTGGTGAAGCTGTGAAAGCAAGGATGGGATTCACTGAGCAGCATACAGCCTACTGACTAACTTTATCTCCTCTAGCACTTTGCTGTGAGAAGGAACCATAAAACATCCTTCAAATCAAGAAGTGTTTATTCTGGACAGAAGCATCACCATTATAATCACGTTGACATCATCAACAGCCTTTTAAATCCAACTAATGTTCTTACAGGCCAGTTAACTATTCAGGTCATAAAGCAACTGAATGGAGAAAAGACATTTAACCTTACCGATAAATTCATGTAAGAAGACCAGAGAAGCTATGTAGCAGGAGAGACTAAGCAACTCAGCCACTATCATGAGCCAGTGCCATGTCTGGATTGTCAGTGCCACCATCAGTAACTCTGTGAGGATCAACGATGTGAAGGAAATGGCGACAATGTGAACAAATTCAGACTCAAAGAGGAGGAGCGCTCCGTACATGATGATGCTACCTGCAGGAGAGCAGCAGACCCATTGAGTGTTTTACCCTAACACCAGTCAAAACTCTAAAAACCTACTGCTAAGTCTTGGAGAGATTGAAACACAGCTGTGTCTTGAGACTGTCATTACATTCCACAGGTTTCATGAAAAACAAGGAATCCGTTACTATTTAGGAGACAACTGATAAGACGACGGGGAAAAAAGTTACTGCACAGATGCCCAGATTGTTGTATTAGTCTATCATATTCACAGACACGTGGAAATTGGAAGTGAACGCACAGTATTTTGGCAGCTGGTCACTTCTATAATCATGAAAATCCATCCTCCCTGAAAAGCAGCTGGTCACTACTCAGAAGCTGGAGGATATCAAATATTGCTAAGACCCACTGCATTGCCTCAGCGCTCAGATGGAAGCAAAGTGCACAAGTTAGCTTCTCTTTGCCTACTTCAGCCAAGTTCTCTCCTCCTTTACACGTCTCCCTAATAGAAGGGCACACCAAAGCACGATTAACGATGCATTGTTTCACGCTCCTATTCTGGCTTTAGCTGGAGAATGTTCACTGCGCCCTGCACGGCCACCTGCACAAATAACTCATGTTACCAGCATGAGTAATCTGCACCAACATCCATCACACCAGGCTCCTTTCGAAAGGAAAACCTGCAAGTGACCAGAGCTCAAGCCACGAAGTTCAAATCCAGCTGTGAACGTTCCAAAATTTAGGGCTGCTCAAGTTTTTAGTCAGTCTCATCTCTGCTAGCAACTAGTTCAATTGTTTTCTAGATATTGAGCACAGCAGAAGTGAAGTCAATTTTGCCAAATACCACAGCAAGATAGTGGGAGAAATCTTTCCCTCACTTCATCACCCTCTGGCCTTAGCTCTCCACCACTTGTGAGCTCTCTGTAAATGCCGTGGCCTTGCCATCACATTCACCCAGCAGCAGAAGGTGCTAGCCCTGTCACGGGGTGCTACTGCACTAGGTTTCAGAAGATAACATTAACAGAGCTTTTGTATTCTTGGTTTCACTCCCTACAGAGGATGGTAACATCATTTAAATCAGTAAGAACTAGCTGCTAACTTTGGCACGTTTATGCTGACTCTTGCTGATACAGGAGTGCTGGAAAACAAGACATTTTGTCACAGGATCACGTTGCCATTTGAGCTTTGTAGCTCAACACCACCTGCGTGCTTCCTGTGATTCCCTGGTTAACAGCTAAAGAAAGGATCGAGTTGGAGGTTACTTGATTTTTAAGAAGGCAGTTTGAAAGAAAAGGCCTTCTTAGACATATTCCCCAGTTAGCACATCTACTGCTGAAACGGATGTGTTGTTTTTAGGGCATTTGCTTAACTCTCTTAGCAGCTTAATTAGGACATACGCAATACGATCAAGTCATTGAGCTCTACTCCAGCCCTTAATTACAGTTGTCTACAAAGTAATCAGAACCACGGCTGCTACTAACAGACAGGGTCTAGACAAAACACGCAGATATGCAGATTCTGTGTTTTGTATACTGACTAAACAGCAAACACATAGGATTAGGAACCTGTTTGGAAACAAGGGACAAGTCACAAGCTCCTCCTTACAGATGGTGCAACTGTAGCACCAAAGGGAACCTGCACAAAATCACAGGGGAAATAAAGCACAATGCTTTGCACTTCTAACGTCACACAGTGTATGACAGTGATGATCAGTTGCTGATATTTATCTTTACATAATTTCTTGCTTTGGTAGCGCTGCCAAAATTTTGAGACAAAAATATGTATGTTTATTCACCATACTAAAGATGCATTGCTAAATTCACTTAACTTCTCACAATACAAACATATTCATTAGAACTTGAAAAAGTACAAGCAAAAGTTGATTTCTCACCTTGATAGATGCTTATTAAGACCCATATCAAAAATGTTTTGTATGACAATGGTCGTCCCTAAGAGGGGGAAAGAGAAAAAAAAAGCTGTATTGGGGGTTTTCTGCTATGAACATTCCTTTATAGATCAATCTACCAATTAATAAAAAGAGAATTTGAAGTGATTTGGAGAGAAAAAAAGCCAGACCAACCAACCCTGAGGTACTGTCCTTCTATTCTCATTTTTCATGATGCATGAAGGAGGCCTGGGACCATGGATGCTCACAGCTTGCACAGATCAGTACAATCTTTTCCTCACTGCACACACAATTAATTTAGTGCAAAGATGCCTCCTGAGGCCGGTCATTGTACTGGGAAATATAAGATGTGTGCATCCACAAAAGTGTAGATATTAATATTGTACTTCAATACACACAAATCACATCGTACTGAAGGCAGATAGGTTTTAAAAAACCTTCTCCAGCCAACATAGCTATACCAGTACAAAAAACCCCTATGTTTAGACCAGGCCTAAGGATGGTTGGAGAATTAGTGGTTTATGACATCAGAGACAACATACAAGTGAAACCAGATGGAGACTTATTCAGGCTGCTGAAAAAACAGGCTTTGTTTTTAAGAGTATCTGTTTAACAGAAATCCTTGAGGGAAACGATCTGCTGAAGACTCGGTCCATCCTTTCCTTCAGTTAAGAAAGATGTTCCCAGGCCGCATACCCAGCTATTCCAACAATTTTCCAGAAAAGAAAAAAAAAAGAACCAAGGACAAGATTCACCTTTCTGATATATCTATGGTAAGTAGCAGACAAATTTTCTTTTGTCTAAGGAGAAAGACCTTTGTCTTTCATGCCCAAGCAACAACAAAACACACAGCAACCAAATTCTAGGTCCCTTTGCATGACCCCGAAGGCAAATTCCAGGAAAATGCGTGATAATCTCCTCCCTTCCCCAAATAAGATCCCGTGCTCCCACTCCCTGTCCCTGTTTCTGGCTTTAGGAGAATGCAGACTCCATGGCAATTTCTCCTCTCCCTTACTTTGAAAAAAATCAGTAATGTTATATACTTCAAATTTCCCACAGAACGCAGCTATTATTTCCCATCGGTTTTCAATAAGCCGTATTTCATGTACCATTCAATAGCAAACTGTACAGAAATCTGGCTGTATCTGCTAATTCAAACTTCCCTTTGAAACAACTTTGCTTGAAAATGCTTATGTCCAATGATGAGTCCCATATCTACTGATAATACATTTGATTTAAAACATTTAGAGAGTTTCCAATCAAAATCCGGTTTTGCCCTAAGCCAAAACAAACAAAAATTGCTCATACCTTAAGAAGATCTTTGTAGAGCTCTGGGTACAGCATTGCAACTTCAGACTTAACGTCCTTGTCCAGGACCAGGGAAAACACTGGAAACATGGTGTAAATTGTGGAGTACCTGAGAAGGTAGAAGACTGATGAATTTTTTTTAACTCCAGATAAACAAACAGAAATGCTAACGTTGGGAATGGAAATACAGCATCCAAGTATGAAAGGATGTACTATAAAACTTGCAAATGAAGCAAATGAGTTTTGCACATAGGAAAAACCTGTAGGATTTGCGTTTTGAATAGCTTGTGATTAGAAACATTCATGGACAGGTGATTGGTTCAAGTACTGCAAATGATGTTATGGGCTTATTAACAAAGCCAAGGACAGACTTGTGTCCACCCTAAACTCCACTCTACAGCTCACGCTGGGTTCTGCTTGCACCAGAACAGAGCGGGGATGAACGTGCTGGTTTGGGTTGTTTTTGTTTTGTTTTCAATCATGTACACTACAGCCTATGAAGTAATGGCACTGCAGGTGCAATAGCAGTGTATTTGACTGGTATCTCTCAGCTTCCTGCAGCCACCAATTCCACCTGCTGAAGGCTTTGAGCTGTCCCCCAGCTGGCACTGCTGGGTGCTGGCTCTCCTTGCTCACAGCTCCAGCCCACAATGACCACCTCTCTGCTTCTCACCAGGAGTTCCTCCTGGAACAAGGATTGCTATTACTGTCTGACCTGAATGTGACACTCTCCTAGAGTGAAAGGCTTCTAGAAGTGTCTGCACTGTGTTGGTGTCTTTACTCAGCTCAGAGAAGCAGAGAGAGAGGGGAATGGATCACACCTTTCCAAAGCAGTACTGTGAGATATGCACACCTTGCATATTAATTAACCCAAATCCATCACTATGCACATGTTTTCCACACTATTAATAAAACGTGAGCTCTCACCCAATGATGAGAAAGCCTTGGTAGAGAGGGACTGAAGCAAAGTAAAATACTGATGAAAAAACAGCCTAGAAAAAGAAAAAGAAATAAGCTTTTCAGGCATTAAATACTGCACTTCATGTAACGGCTTAAAAACACACTCTGTTCAAACTGAAAAGTACTTGGAGCTGGCTCTCCAAATTCCTGAGACAAAGAAGAATGTAACATCAACCCTTTCTATTCCCACAAACCTTGGATGAAATCTATGTTTAATAGCAAACACTGGAGAACTGGACTTGGAAAACATTTTGTGATGCAGTTCCAGAGAAGAAAACACAAAGTTTTCTCCAGAGCCCATTGCTCTGATCAAAGCTGTTCTGAGCCATAAAGGACAGGTGTGCACTTCCTCATGCCTCTCTCCCCAGATGATGCCTTTACAGTGTAAAAAGAATTAATGCTCGCTCATACAGGCTACAAACTGCAATGAACTGAAGATTAATTTTTTGTCAGTTAAGGAAATTATAGGTTTGTTTTCTGATATATATATATATATATATATATATAATTTTTTAAAAAAGTTTTGGATACATTTCTGCTGCTGAAGCAGCTTCTTTGTCCTCTTGAGTTTCAGTCTCTCGTTTCCACTTATCCCTCTCCAACATGTTTATTCTAAAAAGATGGGGGGGAAGAATGAGCTTTCTCAAAAAGCTCAAGTATTTTATAAAACGTTTTAGTACTCTTGAGGAATGTGTTTGTACTCCATGGCACAGGAATACACATCCAGAGAGCAGCCTCCATCTAACTGTAACTTAGGCCAGACCCCGTCAGCCAGGTGCTTACCTTTGGTCCCACTGTTTGAAGACCTGACCCAAAACAAACCTGGAAATCAGTGCACGTACTCAGCAGAGGCCTTAAGAGAACTGTCCTCCCTCAGATCTTCAGTATTTCACATCATTACCAAGCCACACTGCATCACAGCAGTGTTTCCTAAGGCAAAGTATTGTTTGTCCAGTTTTGGAAAACTTACTGATGTTTGTCCAACAACAAGATCTTGTGTGCTTTCATAACAAAGTAACCGTCTGCAACCCATGAAAACTTTCGTAAGAAACAGTGGCACTCAAACTGAAAAGAACAACCTTTGCTTTTTGCCTTTTTTAGGCCACCTCTTCAAGGGAAAAGCCCCCACGACATTACCTCACCTGCATTGTGCTGATGCACAGGCTCCTGTGGATTACAAACTGACTGAGAGCTGCAGACCGTTTGTAGCTGTTCCGCCCGTGCACCATCAGTAAACGACCCAGATGTTTAAACTGAGTGATAGAGAAATCTGCCGCGAGTGATGCTTGTTTGCCTTCCTGCAGACAACAGCAACCAAAGCATGGTCAGATCATTTCATTACTGGAAACAAAGAAATATATTACTCCTACTAAGTTACCACGACAGAATTTTCCACGATAATGTGCAATACGTTAGGTGGGGAAGAGTATTACCTCAGCATTTCTGCCTTCCACCACAGCCTTTAAGCAAAGACAAAAGTATGAAAAGAATTCCCGTTTGAGTCCTGGCCTCCAACTCTAAGCAGCCCTCTGGATTATGATTCACAACATGCGCGTTACACGGCACTCATTTTGCACCACGTCGGTTCTGATCGAATGCTCAGTCTCAGCAGTTCTCTCAATGCGTTCTGGCACGCTGCAAGCAGTCTTTACCACCACCAAACCCAGTCCTTTCACTTGGAACAACGTCACATGCAGGAACTAGAGCTCTAACCTGGAGCTTTCTAAAGTAACACAATCCACGTTAATTGCATCTGTAGAGTGCATGCTATTAAAGCAATCATAACCCCAGTGTTCGGAGCACCTGCACGTGATGAAAAATCCCAAAATGAACATGGGGTCCAAGCTCAGGGAATCTCCCAGTAATCAAATAGGAAACTTCAGCTCTGCTAAAACTGCTTGTGACTTCATTACGACTGATTATTCTTGTGGAAGCCTCTCACTTCCTTGCACAGATTTCTGAGGATTCATGTAAGAGCCACTTGCTAACAAGTTTCTGAATTGCTTCAGGAAGCCTTATTAAGCAGAAGGAAATCTCACCTTTCCTTCAACTCCAACTCCACAGTCAGCCTCCTGAATCATGCTCACATCATTCCCTCCGTCACCTGCAGGTCACAGCATGGATTAATTGGTAGTTTAGCTATAAAGATGACTTTCAGCCTTATCAAAGGTGCCTGGACCAGGCTGTAATACCAGAAGCAATACTGAACTCTGTTAACAAAAGCAGGATTTAAAATTAGCACTTGGGAATTTTAATTCTTTCAGAAGGTTGTCATTCGTTTTATTTACAGACCCACGTGAATTGGAAGTCAGTGATGAGTTAAGTGTCTGGCAGGCGTACAACTTCACCTGCGATGCTGACATAAAGCTCACATTAACAATAACACTGTATCTGATGAAGCTCAAACTGTGTTGTGCAAAGGCACCACCCCAAACATCTGTGCATCTCTAGATGCAAATCTGCATCTTACCAATCATCCCACACACACACATAAAAAGTTCCTTATCGTAGCATTTCCAGGGTTATGGGATGACACCGTGCTACAGGTACCTGCTCACTCACCCCTGGTGAGAGTGAAAGATCTCCTACTGCAGGGTACACAGCTAAAACACTCTTCTTTCCGACTTCAACCTTCGTCTGTTGTAGCATGAAGCTGTCAGAAGTCAGATTTCTAGAGAAACCCAACAGTTTTCATGGAAGTCCAACCCGCTTAAAACACTCTTCAGCCTTTCCATACCAGCCACAGCCACAGATGCCCTTACAGACACTAAACCACAAACTCCTCGCCTAAGAGGTGAGCAGGAGGACACCAGAAGGAAAACAAAGCTGTTTTTCAGGTTCCTCTCAAGCACTTACCTACGGCACAGGTGAGCTTGCCAGTCCTTTCCTGCAGCAAACGCACGATCTGGGCTTTCTGTGTCGGAGCACACCTGCAGCACACGACGGCAGGGCACTGGCAAGCCAGCTCCATGAACTCGTACTCATAGTATTTCAGACACACCTAATTTACAGAGATCAGAAGCATCACTGACGTTTGTCCCACAGACGCTCCTTTACAGAGGTGAAACACAGGCTGCTGCTGGGGCAGCGCACAGCCCTACCTCCAGCGAGTCACCAGAAATGACCAGTGCGCAGTCGTGCTTCCGGCGGAAGGCGTTCAGCTCCAGGTGGGCCTCCCCACGATTTGTCACCTGCAGGGAAACACGGCGTGAGGGAGGGGCTGCTGTGCTGGGCTGAAAGCAACAGGACAAACAGGAGCCAAAGGGGGCAAAGGCAACCCGGACAGTCAGCACGCTGATAAACGAGAGGGGAGAGAACGCTGGGTTGAAAGAAGACAAACAGTATGAGTCTGCTGCTGGAACAGAGCTGCGATCTCAGCTTCCCTCCTGTCCCAGAATTTGGTGTCCTGAGCAGATGCTGAGAGGGGCACGTGGTGTTACTCACTAGTCTGAATATGTGGATGTCCTGTGTGCGTGTCACCAAATGCGCGTTCTTCGCTGTACACGTGGCTGTCTCCAGCTTATCCCCCGTCAGCATCCACACCTGAAATCCAAGCATTCACTGTGTGAAGCACAGAACTTCAGAGCCACGTCTGCAGGGCATCCAGATGAAAGGACTCTTAGGATACACATACACACATTTTCTTTCTATAAAGAAGCCCCATTTTAATACGCACAAGAAAATTCTCACCAATTAAAATCAAGATTTTTAGAGGCCAAAAGGCAAAAGAGGTCACCAACTACACACAACTTGCAGTTTTTCAAGATTCTGCTGATACAACCCACAAAACACAATCTAAGGAACACGAACACATGTGTTAACATGTCCCACCCCAGCCATTTCTTCTGTGCTGAAACAAGCAGGCCCTTCTGCAGAAATATCCCTCACGGCCCTGCCTGCAATGTGGATGATGCAACTGGGGTTAGCTCACTGCTGATGTGTGCATCTGGAACAGACTGAGTTGGTTTTGTGTTAAGGTTTTTTTGTTGCTGTATTTTTTTTTAATATATATTTTTTATTTTACATATACATAAATATATACACACTGCTTCTTTTATTTTGTGCTGGCAAGGGGGGGATGTTAGAAAGCAATGCCAGCAGCCATACTCAGCAGCAATGCTCTGCTACAATCTGGCAGAGAATTCCCTCCATACTGTAAATATGTCAGTTTGCTGGTTGTTTTTCCTTTGGCTTTTGTTGCCTTTTTTACCGCATGGCTGTTTTCACAGTTTCAAGGCAAAACCCAGGAATATTTAAACCTTAAAAAAAAAAAAAAAAGGAACGAAAGAAAAGAAGAAAACATGCACAAAGACTCACTTATTTGTTTAATAATCTTAATTTGGGCAATGATTTGATCTCAGCAGAACGGTCCCTGAGATTAATTATTAGACTGCCTCCAACTGTGATTCACCTCCTTCGTGCCCTGTGCTCACAAACCCCCAGCAGCAGCCAGAGGCAGTGAGGGTGCGACCCACACACAGCTCCCACCTGGAGGCACACAGCACTGCTGAGCAGCTCGGCTTTCTGCCATGTGCCCAGCGAGCGGCTCCAGGTCCTCCTGTCTGTGGGGACGGCTCCAAACTGAAAGCACTTCTGCAAGCTGTTCCTAAGCCAGGAATTCCACTTCCAAACTAAATCCCAAGCACAGCCCTGCTGTTAGATTTACAGTACAGCTCTAGACTTTGGTACTGAAAAGTAGAGAACCCACAAACAGAACCTTTTACCTACTTTCCTTGTTCAAATCTGAACGGTTAGTCCATCTTTTTTCCCTTTTGCGAGCCCGAGATCTGAACGGCAAGTTCTCAGGGCGGAAAACTAAGCCTGGAATCCTTCCCCAGCGGGCACAGCCGGCTCGTTACTGCCCGCCTCGGATGCAGGAGCCCAAAATCCTCGACGCGCTCCCAGCCCCTCATTCTCTTGGCTCAGGCTCCCCCTCGTGGCTGCTGTGCAGCACTGACACCCGCGCCCCAGCGGCAGCCCCACTTCCAGCACGTCCTGTGCCTGAAGTTGTGCACAAACATCAGCCAGACTCGTTGGTCCAGCTCACAAACGGCACCCACTCAAAAATTTACTCCAGCACAGCCCCAAACCGTTCCCATTTTCTGCCTGCAGGACAGCAGACTCGAAGGGGCCAGGTGCTCCTCCAGGGGTGGGTTAGGCAGACCTTAATGCCAGCATTCCTCAGCGTCTCCAGAGTGGGCCGGACGTCTGCCTGCAGCTGGTCCTCCACGCCGGTGAGACACAGCAGCTCCATCTCCATCTCGAGGCTCTCGATGACCGTGGCCACCTTCAGCGAGCGGTCATGCACGCTGAGTTTTGCCTGGACGTACCGTGCCTGGGGACAGGGCAGACACAGCCACATTCAAACAGCCAGCTCAAATTGTTGTGCAATACAGGGCTAGGCAGCGCGACCCCCAAAGCTGTCAGCTGTCATTCAGAGACACCTCTTGGAGTGGCCCATTAGCACCAGGTGCTGCTGCAGAATGGGCTGGAAGTGTTTCAGGTAGTCTGTCTGTATCCTTCTGTCCTGGCACACCTAGAAAAGCCTGGGAATGACCCCCCAGTACCTCACGGCTGCGGTGACTGACCCTTCCCCAAATGAGGGTCACAGAGAATCCAAAATCTCTCTACCACCCCATCGCTGTGTTTGCCCACAGTTCCCTCTCATATCTTGCCTGCCCACAGGAGCCCATCTAACAAATCCCACACACAAAGCCTGGCTGTGCTGGATGTGGGATGTTTGTAGCTTCCCCCAGTGTCAAAATGCAACAGTGCAAATTAAAAGCCAATACACTGCCCAGACAAACACTATTTGCCTAACAAATAATGGATATTTGCAGAACATGTCACGGCAGAGGATTATAAAGCAGGAACTGGGAACTGTTGTGGAGATTCCTGGATGGGATCCAGTTTCCTACATATCACTTTTTAAAGTCACTTTGATTAAAAGAACAGCAAGACACTGAAAAATGGCAATTCTAGCAGAAGGAATAAGGAGATGAGAGGCAGCATTATCATGAAAGGTCTGTGAGAGTCATTTCTGTGATTATTAGTTTAAGAAAAAGAAACAAAAAACAAGAAACTTACTTCAAAGTCTTGATACTGCTCTTCAGTGAGAGACTTCTTGGCTACAACAAGAACCCTCAGGCCTTCCCGAGCCATGTTACCACACTGGAAAGAAGAATCACATTGTAAACCATAAACTCTATCTCAAGTAAGATGATTTATGCACAGCATTTCAGTGACTGCAGTGCCAGATAGCAGGTTAAGAAAATAACTGTCCCATTTGAGCAACCCCAGCGAGTCTACAACATCTGATAAAGTGCATGATAAACTCAAAAGGAAAAAAGGAGATCTGCAATGGTTTGCAATCTATCCCAGTGATCAGAAACAAAACTGTCCCTTCTGCCATATCACTGCGGCAAAAACAGCCCCACTGATTTCATCTGCTCTGCCTCTAAGAACACAAAACTTTGATTTGATGACTTGGAATCTATGGCCATAAACTCAATAAAATAAGGCCAATGCATTATTTCTATGAACGTCGAGGCGTGGGGCTGGAGAGAACCAGTAACCAAAGCCACAGCTACAAACTGTGTGTTGGCATTACTGCAAATCTGATGCAAAGCTGCAAAATGGAGTTTTGAAACTAAAAGACTTTTTTCAGTCTGAAATAAATCCAGACACAGAATCAAGCTCATGACAAATGTGGTGACCCTGAATGGCAGTAAGTTTTGAGTAACATCCATTTTATTTATGGACATTACTCTGCACTAAGCATGTTGAACTTGCAACCCGATTTCCCTGTTACTGCATATATGTTTGGCCAAAGACTAACCCACTGAAGCACGCATGATCTTTTGGCCTGCAGGTATTTTAGCACTTGTCTCCTTTGTGGCAGAATGACAACAGAAGCTTTGTCAGGTGCTGCCCTGGTAGGAGAAAAGCACTTACACAAGGAACCCCCATGCTAAGAGAGACTGCCCCATACCTCCTCTTCCAGCCAGTCGTTGTACTGCACGATCCCAGCCATCACCACGTCTGCTCCCTTCATGTAGAAGGTGATCTCTCCCGTTGACTCATCCTGAAGAAGCAGAAGAGTCAATGCTGGGGCAATATTAGCTCCCTTGGAGCGGGCTAAGCAAGGAGTCTTTCACAAAATCACAGAATCTCAGGGGTTGGAAGGGATCTCAAGAAATCATTGAGTCCAACTCTTCTGCTAAAGCAGTTCCCTTCAATGGGTCGCACAGGTGGGGTCCAGATGGGCCTTGAATATCTCTCCATAGAAGGAGACTCCACCTGCTCTGTGGGCAGCCTATGCCAGTGCTCCATCGCCTTACAGTAAAGAAGCTCTTCCACATACTGGTATGTAACTTCCTACGTTCAAGTTTTAGGCCACTGATCCTTGTCCTATCACTATGCACAACCAAGAAGAGCCTGGCCTCATCCATTTGCCTCCCACCTCCCTTCAGATATTTATAAACATTTAACAGATTTCCCTCAGTCTTTTCTCCAGGCTAAACAGACTCAGGTTACTCAGCCCTTAACCATAAGGGAGATGCTCCAGGCTCTTCACCTTTGTGACCCTTCACTGGACTCCTTCTAGGAGATCTGTCTTTTTAGAACTGGGGAGCCCAGAACCAGACACAACATTCCAAATGTGGCCTCAGCAGAGCAGAGTAGAAGGGGAGGATCACCTCCCTCAACCTGCTGGCCACACTCTTTTTAATGCACCTTAGAACAGCATCAGTCTTCTTGGCCACAAGGGCACCCTGCTGGCTCCTGCCCAGCTTGTTGTCCACCAGAGCACCCAGGTCCTTCTCCACAGAGCTCAACACAACAGTCACAAAAGTATCTTCAGCACTGGGTCAGGCTGAAAGCCCCTGTGGCCCAGCACCTTGTCCTGGGGCTTGGAGATTCTACTCAATTGGAATTCAGGCACTTGCAGCAGGAATTCAGACAAGTGTGATCAGCTTTGTAATCAGCAACATGTGATCCTGACTGTGTGTGCCTTCAGAACAACCTCTGGCCCTACCCTGAAAACCTGCTTCATACTTATCGAAACAATAAAACAGATGCACAAAGCTTAACAGACTGAAAGGCACTCTAATCTGCCCCTGTTACATTATACAGTATGGGCATAATTACAGTTTATGTTTGCTGCAGAAAGGTTAGCTTGCTGCCTGCCTTATCTGATAGAAGTAATTTGCAGGCTGCAAGCAAAGCGTATTTACATTACCACAAATTAAAAAATCCCTTCTAACCAGGCAGATACCTAAGGAGGTCACAGCTATCAGTATTACAAGCTAATGGAAACTCTGGCAATTTCCTCAAAGGAGACAAAACAATGAGTGAGGAACAAACCGCTCCATCAACCAAGATAGCCACCAGGGATAGGAAGAAAATAAACTTCACACACAAAAACAAAAAGCCCAGGAGGGTCTGGAAATACACAGCCATGAACAGAGGAGGAGAAATTAAAAAAAAAAAGCACACAATAAACGCTGTTTCATTTTTGCACTACATAATATGGGTATCAGTTTGTTCTGCCATTACTGAAACCGGTGACGACGACTCTCCCACACACCGTGCAAGTCAGCAGGTAAAAGCCTGATGTCCCATGGCACCAGTGGGACAGAATTCACTTCCACAGCAAGAAAAAGCAGCACCTGATGCTGATACTAAAAATCCAAAGAGGAAATAGAAGTGTCTTGGCTGGGAAAATTAAGTGGCCAAGGATCCTTTACTGAGCATTTTAACCAAGCTCAAAGATCTTCACAAGTATGATTCTGATGATTAAGCTTCAGAATCCTTTCCAAAGCCCTGAAGCATTCAGCCTTCATGGACCAACAGCCACACATCCCACCTCCCCAGAGCAAAATGAGTGCCGCTACCAAAACGTCCTCAAATAAAACACCACACATTTTGTTAGAGGTAAAGGTAAGGGTGTATCTATTCAATTATTTGATTTAGAAGCGTCCACCAACATCTCTGTAGGAAACTGCATAAGGACTCCACTTCCCGTGCTGCAGAACTGGCTAAGATAGCTGAGAGGTTTTGTCCAATATAAATACTGTATCAGCTATCTCCTTGCATTAGTCATTTCCTCTCGGCAAGTTCAGTAGGAGGTTACAGCGTTCTCATATTATGGTGAGATCGCACTATAAATCCACACAGAGATTTGCCAGTTACATTGTTTTGGAGAAGCATCTTTTTCCACCATGGTCTGATTCTGGCTGCAGTTCAAAGGCTTCTCTCAATTCCAGATATGACAATAGCACTATCTTTGCTTTGCAACAAAGATCATTCCACATGGGTAAGGGGAAAAAAAGCAAAGAGAAAGAAGAATGGAAAAAGTTGTGGTCAAACAAACAGGCCTCCTTACAAGAAGATAAGTAAGTAAATAGCAGTGCAAAGAGCGGCTGCTTTGTTAAAACAGGACTTCTTAGAACTGAAATAAGCAGCTAAAGAAATGACAGTTGATCATACGTAACAAACAGATCTTGCAAAAATATCCCAAGCCAGGCAACATCTGCTGCTTGTTTTCACTATCGACCACGGCTTTATTTACTAAGAGCTGTGCGTTGGAGGAGACCTTTTTTGTGAGGGCCAGAGAGGACAGGAGCAGCAGGAGAGCTGCGGTCCCTGCGAGGATTCTGTGCCACTGCCCAGCGCTGTGCGTGTTTCTCTTACTGAAATCCCAGACCCAGGTCGTGCAGGAAGCCTGGCGAGGCACTGACAATGGCTCCTGCTGCCTGAAAAATGGCAGTTCCTCTGAGCGGGCAATAGCTGCATGGATAAGCAGAAAATACCATCACCTGACTCCTACTTGGTGCAATTCTGAGTGCAGTTTGGCCCTGCAGCTGCTCTCTCCCCCCTCCCAGCACATTGCTTCTGTTGTCTCCTTGACACTTCATGCTACTTTCCCTTTTTTCCAGCTTTTAGACACACAGCACAGCAGTAAAAGATCTACTGAAAAGGTAACCACCTTGCAAGCCACGGATCAAAACCAACATGACTGCCCACACATGTAAATACATACATTCAATAGTTTTATTTGTTTAACTATTCTTAATGCAGACTGCCTTAAGACAGTGTTTTAGAGCAAGGTAACACCAGGCAGTCAACACGTGCTCCTCAAACCCCGGTTCTGCATGGGCTGCTATACCAGCACAGCAGTAGCTCACAGCTGCAAAATGAAGACATTTAACGAGCACAAAGGGTGGGCACTGCTTCTGCTAACAGCACAAACCTGTCCTACAGACACCGGCTCTGGCCCTGGCATTGCTCCTGCTGACCAGCAGTGGGAGTTGTGCTGTTTTCTTCAGCAGTGCTATGTTAAATACAGCAACACACAGTAGGCAAACTTTTCTTCCTAAATGAGAGGAATGCAGCTAACAGTTATTTCAAAAGGCATAAACTTCAAATCACTGCTTTGTATCTTATTGTTTTACTACACATAAAGGAGGGGGGATAAAAGGGAACCTTTCCACTTAGACAAGAAAGAATTTCAGATATTCCATATCTCCGCTGAGCACACAAACAAAATTTAATGAAACGTTCTCTGGTTTCTTACACTTCTGACACAAGAACAAAAGTCTGTGCTTTATTACAAGCAGTCGTGGAAGAAAGAGTATTTATAGCTCATCTTTTTCTTCTCGGACTTGGAAAGGCCACCTGAAGTCTCTGCACGGCTTTCACTGTAAGATACAATCCAGCTGAAGACGCTGCGCTTGCTGCTCGTGGCAGCTGTCCCATGCAGCACAGCACAGCTGTGTGTCCAAGCACATTCAGCTGGGGCTGTACACTCAAACATTTAACACACTGCTTGCTTTGCATGAGCTCGGCCCATCAGCCCATTTCAACAAGCATTCCTGCCCCCAGGCAGGCTTTAATATTCCCAAGCCTGGAACAACTTGAAATATGTACTCGTGCCACCATACTGAGGCCTGTGATCCAGCATTTGAATGACATTCTTTGGGTGACAGAAGATCCCAGTCCAAAATACTCAGGTGACATAAAGCAAGCATCCATTCACACGAGCTTTTGGGAATTTCAATCTGTGCAGAACACAGATCGCCACACATGGCTTTGCAAAGGTCACTATGTGCACATACTGCAGCTCCATCCTAATCACAGAATCTCCCAGTAATGGGAAAATTGAAGTTCTCTGTGGCATCTACTGTTATTGAATACAACCGTAGTGTTGCACAACACGACAACATCATCCCCTCACGGTGCAGTTTCTGACAGGGGCTGAGCTCCAGAGTTCAGGTCTGTGAAGCTAACAAATGCAAACAAACCACATAAATCTGCTGCAGAGGAGGCCCATGTGTAGATATTGCTCACAGCTGCTTGCAACAACAACAAAGGCGATTCCTGTTACTGCTGTACCCTAAACATGAGGCAGAAGATATTTTACACCCTGTTCCCAGATACCCCAAAATAAATAGGAAGCAATCCAAAAGGAGGCAAATATCAGTCTTACCCATTCCCCACCTTAAATAACAAGGCTGCAAATCACATGAAATGATACAGCAAATCATTTATTGTCCTGGATTATAGGTTTACTACTCATACTTTAAATTCCTGATACCAATTATCCGTCGGTGCTTTCAGTAAAAATAACAAGGATGTTTTAATTATCTGCAAAAGAAATATTTAAATTGCCTCCTCTCATTTGCTTTGCAGGAAAATGGAAGCGGCTCACTTCAGCTGGGCTTGTTCATTTTCCTAGCTTCGATTCTCTAGCACTATCTTGAAAATTAATGGCAATAGTGGCACCAATTCATTCCTAGTGTTTTTAAAACACCTACACTTTCTTCTTTCTTTCCACGATAATTAACTTCTAAGAGTCTTATCTCCTACTGTGTTTGCAGACAGACTCACAAAGGTACATGCACCATTTCAGCTGGGCACACACAGCCTCCACAGCGCCTGCCTGCTGATAAACTTACCCACTTGCACTGATGCACCCTTTTGCCTGCACTCAGCTATTTTCAAACTCTGCTCACGATATAGCATTCTCAGCATGGTTTTGAGCTGCTAGCTCAGGAAAAAAACCCACCATGTTCCCCGCAGCTACATCAAATGCCTCCTCTGGAGTCCTGCACTTCCACAGGACCCAGCAGAGGCGTGGGCAGTGCTTCCCCACCACCAGGAGCAGCACGCTGACGTTGTGTGCAGTGGCACCAATCCATGATCCCTCTGCTCCTCCTCAGTTGCTGTCTCCATCCTCCTGTTACATGCCAACAGAGCATGGACAGAGCAGGACCTTTTGCAGAGGAACATTGCAGAGATTGCCCGAGGGATGCAGAGCAAAGCTTCAGAGTCAACTGGAGCTGCCCTGAGGCTGGTGGGGCCTCACCCCTGGGGAGAGCAGTCCTGCACTCACTGAGCTCCTCTTCCTCCGTGCCAGCCGCCACAGGAGGGAACACTGAGTTCAGGTCCCAGGGCAGGGGATGGCTGTGTCTGTTTCATTTGCTGGCAGTGCTGGCTTCTAGCTTTCTAGGGAGAGGCTTATTTGAGAAACAACGTGGCACCTCTGCTTATCATCAGAACTGCTGAGGTTCATTGCACAGCCAGCCAAAACATTCTGATTTTCGTTCCTTATTGCCCAACCAAGCCCCTCCTATTTCCATGGCCATATCTGACCAAGGAAAAGGACGTACCACCAAACTAACCCAGCACTGAGATGCTGCTGGCTCCAACCACAGAACCAGCCTGTAGCCTGAGGAGCCACACTGCTCCAAGAGCAAAAGCACTGTGCCTCCCACACTGCATTCGCAGGACAGCCACAAAGACAGAAGAGCGTTGCTGAAGCCACCTACCCGGACGATTATTCCCATGCGTTTGCTCTCGTAAGTGAAGGGGAAGATCTGGAGGATGGTGAAGTTCAGGATGTGGCCACCCGGTGTCCTCAGCTGCATAGAGGACTGGTCTCTGCCCACCAGCGTCAAGCCCACGCTCTCGGTCCACTGCACCAGGGCCACCTGAGAGGGAAGGCACAGCAGGCTGTAATCTAGCTCTGAAATTATGCTTCATGAATTAAAACCGTTCCCATTCATTGAGCCTGAAAGTGAAAAAAAGCTGCCTAACTGGCACTTCTTAACAGAGAAGCCCTTCCCTCCACACATCAATCTCTTCTTCTTACTTTTTCAGGATGGCAGCACAGCTGACACCAGCCCATACATCAGCAGCCTTCAGAAAGGATCAAGGGACACTTCATCCAAACAGACACAAAATATTACAAGTATTTTACAGTGACGTTTTCAAAGCTTGAGAGCATTGGGCACGGGGCTGCTGCTGATTGAAGGTTAATTATTCCTTGGGCTTTTGGGGCTCTGATTTTACTTAATTATTACCCAAAATTTCTTAGCAGGAAATGGCATTTATTGTGGGAAATCACTAGATACAGGAAGAAATTAAATCTACAAATACTCGCGTCGACTCAAGATTTTACTAAGGAAGTTAATGCAGCTGGTCTAATTGGACAACCCTTTGTGTTCTCAGCTCCTTTTTCATCTACTGTTAAGATTAAAAAGTGACCTAAAATTTCTCTAGTCTTAAACAATTATGAAAAAACACAAGCTGATTTGGCTTTGTTCTTAAAGGCCTTTATGTCATTTTGAGTCGGTATTTGTTTTTATGCTAGTCAGTTTTTGTAGGCTTATTCACAACGTCTACAACAAATCAAAGGATCTTCTGAGATTCTTTTTCAACTTTCCTTGAGACATCCTCCATGCATTACAGCGTGCAGCTGCATAATCCTTCTCACCGCCTCCCAGAGCAGAAACTGAGCTCAGGTTTCTAATACTTTGGTTAATAAGCAACGACTGGAATTTGTTGCAGGGTGATGTTACACGAGCGCTCTCAGTGTACATGGCACTAAATGTTCATCAGACATTTGCAGCTCACCAGTGTGGGCAGAAGACATAAATCTCAGACTATCTTCATTGCTACTTCCTTCCAGGTGCCCATTTCCTCCCTCCTGCCAGCATCTCATCCCAATCCTATATTAGGAAGCATTTGAACCTTCTGAAAGAAAAGCAACGGGAAGAGCAGCATGGAATCTGGAATCCCTGCTACGCTGCGCACATCATACTTCTAACTAACTGCATTTCATAGAGCAACGTTACTCATTTTGGTCTGCCCTGGGACCACAAAAAGGTGTGACAACAAAGGGGAGGGATAATGAAGGACGTTGCCCCTCCTCCTTGCTGCAGTGTCCAGGGGCACTTCTTTCAGCCCTCAATGGCCCCCCAGATGAAGCACGTCCAACTGGAGAAGTGATGCTGACCCCTTGTAACTCACCACCTCCCAGTCTGTGCACTGCTTTGTGAGTAACCTGAGAGGAAAAATGATACAGTTTTGAAGTGTCCCCATCAGATCCGCTACAAGCATTGAAGTTGCCATTCCCATTCACCACACAGCACGATGTGCTTGGCCCTGAACACCAGGGCACAACACCAACCGAACGGAACTGGCTGCTCTCCAGCAGGGCCAGGAACTTTATGCTTCCAGAGCAGCATAAAGGAGGTCTGCTCTGCACCCGTAAACCAGTAGCTGGTGGGGCTCCCAGTCACGCTGAAAAGATGAGAAACATCCAAGATATGCTGGCATCTTCTACCAAGATGGAAACCCCTCATACACCTTCAGGAGAGCCCATGTTGACAGATGAGGAGAAATGAATAGGTTTCTGAGCTCACTCCAGGAGTTTGCAGCCCTGCCCTGGCCGGGTCAGGTACAGATCTGTGCGCTACAGACCAGAGCAGCTACAGCAGCACAGCGCAGAGCCCCCCAACTCTGCTCTTTCTGGGAATTAAATTATCCAAGCCACCAAAGCAAATATCAACTAATAAGCTTCATTCTAAAGAGACAAATTGATCCTTCTGCGTTATGAGTCTCTCTACAAACGTCCCATTTAGGGTTGCCTAGGCACACAGGCAATGGGCAGAAGCCCATTGATCAGAGCACCCTTTCATGTCTTGGCAGCTGTGGCGGGTTGTCAGGGTTAAAGACTGTTTGCCCAGGAATCTCAGGCACTCTTATCTCTGATCAGATTATATCTATTTCATTTCCCCTGTTAGTTACTGTATGGCTACAACTGACACGCTTGCAGAGCCCCAAGGCTGTAACTGATATCTGAATAAAGATACTTCAAGACTTCTAAATGGCAGTGTGCACAGGAAACAAATTTAGGAAATCCTGCTTTCTGTTACAGGAAATGAATCCTATGCCAACTGGTAGAAATTACCCTCGCTGTTAAAGTAAAGAGAATGCAAGTTTTTGTACTCATTTCATAAACTGACCTTCCCTGCCATGGTAATATTTTATTGATATAGGATTTCAAAGGCTGCCTTTAACCGGAGCCCAAAGTCATTCCCCTACAGGGAATGTTATTTAACAGCATCACTCTCTTCTCAAGGACTTGACTTGTGCTGATCCTGCATTTTGTACCATCTAGAGCGACATGCACAGAGGATGTCTAAACAATATTTGTATATCTAAGACCCACAGAAAAGATTTCTTCAGTGCAACAAAGCATATCTGATTGTAATTCTCCACTGAAGACATTTGGAGAAAGGAAAAATAGAAATACTGGAAGGATTAGTCATCATGCTATAGTAAAATAAACAAACAAACAATAATTCCTTTGGTATTTGAGACAAATTTCTGCATAAATATTTTAAAGACAGAATAACGCAATAAAAAAAAAAAAAAAATCACTGACATATATATACCATAGCATAAATGTAAATAAACTGAGGATCTGTGAGAAAGCAGCCAGCGAATGCTTTAGGAAAAAGAAACAAAAACCCTCAAATACAGAAATTACCATCTGGAAATCATTCAGATCTCATTTCAATCCAGAGGCAGTTGCTTTCTGTAAAGCTGCCTTCATGGGGGAGAGCAACACAGTAGAGGAGAAAAGCAGGTAAGCAAAACAGACCTGGACTGTGGGTGTGATGATCTCACCAGCTCCCAGGCCAGAGAGGGCCAAGCGTTTGTTGTTACAACAGGCACTTCAATGGAACAGGGGAAAGCAAAGATGCAGCTTTTGTATAATACAGACAAGATACACAACCTGAAATGAATGAACTGCCTGCCTGGGAAGAAAAAAAATCTACAGGGAACGTTTTGAATGGCACAAAATGTGGAAGCTCTATGCCAATCTTTCAATAATACCTGCACACACATTTCTGAAAAGTGGCAATTTGAGGACTTCAGCCAATACATTCCTTTATTTGCAAACAAGTTCTCATCGCTAACTATGAGGAAAGCTAGTTTCTCTTCTGATGCCAGAGGAGGAAAGCTTATTATCAGAGGCAAGACTGTTTGACAATAAATGGAAGGATCCATCAAATGGGTGATCTCAGTAGGATTCTTATGGAAAGTGTAAGACTTTAGCCTTCCAAAAGTACAGAGCATATATAATTATACGAATGAATAGAAAGCTTTTTTTAAACTGTGAGACATCAAAGAAGGTATGTCCACAAAGCACCAGTAAAAGGCTCAGCAACAAGCTGCAAAGTTTGCCTCCACTGCAGCACCACGCACAGCCCTGGTTGGACATGGGGCTGGAGGAAGATGGCACAGCACAGCCCAAAGGCTGTGAGCCTCTGGCTCACGTGGGCCATCCTGCAGAGCTGCCCCAGGTCCGTCTCACCCACACAGGAAGGGATGCCTCCTCAGACAAAAGGGCCACCCGGCACAACTTCCACCTTTGTCAGGGGAACCGAATTTATTACCTACAAAATACACCCCAGACGAAACACGAGTGTGGGAACACGAGCTGAACTCTACCAACTGACCTCATCGGGGCTGGAGGCCTGGTACACCCTGCACGAGTCCTCGTAGTGCCTTTCAGCTTCAGCCTGGTCCGTCACCCCGTTGGATTCGTACACCGGCGTCACGTTGTGGCACAGCGCAATCGCCTTCACCGCCTCGTGCACGCGGCTGCTCATGGTTTTACGCACCTTGGTGGCCAAGGCCAGGCCTTTCACAGCGGGCGGCTCCTGAGATTGCTTATGGGGAAGGAGAAGAGAGTCTCACTGCAGAGGAAACGACTCTGATTGAGACTTCACTCAGTGAAAACCACGTAATATGTAATCTGTGCAAACTCTCATGTCCCTCGGGACGAAACGTGCTCGTCGTGCACTGTGATTCTGATCACCGCTGGGAACACCGCGTAACTCGTTTATCTGTGTCATTGATGGAGGAAGGTATGCAGGACAAAATCACCTCTGCTGTTAGAAAACACATGAGAAAAGGGTGCACGGACACAGGTCTGCCCAGCACTGATGGGTGCCAGGCCAGGGTCACAGGACTTGGTGAAACCGCTGTGCCCCCACACATCAGTGCCTCGGCCGGGTTCCACGTGCAAGAGCACTGCTGGAAACAGAAAACAGATGGGTTGTATGGACCTAGAAAATCTTAATTGCATTCATTTAATTTTTAATACTATTTTTAGTACCAGAATGGGACTCGTCAGATAATTGCACAATTACTAAATTATCCTGATGGAAGAGGGGACACGCAGCAATTCAGTTTCCTGCTCTGTTAACCTTTAGTGTCAAGAGGACAAAAGCTTCGCTTCCAGGTCAAAGGCCACAACGTGGTAAAAATAAGAGCAAAGAATAAGGACTACATTTCCAAATGAATCGCTGCCTGCCAATGCTTCTCGTTACCGGGGATCTCACTTCACAGCCATAACTGCTAAGTGAGACACGTCCTTCAGTGCAATGCCAAGTGCTACTTCCCACACTGTAGTGATTACGACACGCAAGGTTTTCTGATTTACTACCCAGCTCATCAGCACTGTTGCGACAGGCTTCAACCAAACCAAACACAGTAAAGCCCTGAAGGTGCTGAAGGGCATTTGGACCGACGTGCAGCACTATCCTCATAGCAGGACAGGCAGCCATCAAAACATTCTTGATAAGTATTGAAAATGTTGGCAAATAATTAACTGATAGTCAAGTTTTCTCTGGAGATTGAGTATGAATTGATAGAACATAAATCTGGAGCCTGGGGTTTTTTTGTGTTTTGGTTGTTGTTTTTTTCAGGTTCTTTAAGTACAGTTCTGTGTTACTGCTTACTCAGTACTGATGGCTCCTCTTCCTATATTAATTCCCCAGTACACAGCATTTCAAACAGCAACTTAACCCAGTAAACATTACCTGGTGTTAATTTCCCAGTGAAGCAAATGCTGTGGTTTCTGTAAGCGGTGAATAACTAAATAAAAGTACCCTATTTTACAACCTGAACTCAGGACACAGCACATGCACTTGCAGGCCCATGCAAGTACTATGGCACTTGGAATCTAAAGAATAATGGATGAGAAACAAGCTATGAGTGAATGTAAAATGCAATCAGATTAATATTTATGTATTAGGTATCTAATCACCTTTTGATTTTTCCAAAAACTGACATACAAGAGGCAGATCCCTGTCAGATTAATTCATCATTAGTCTGGTAACCTGGAAAGCTGATATGAATAAAGAGTTAAGCAATCCAATTTAATTCTACCTGTGTGTATATACTGAATATGTGGCTCTGCACTTCGTCCATGGAGTCAAGGCCGTACGCCACTGTGCCCAGATGAAGTCGCTTGAAGACCATCTCATTCTGTGTAAGCGTTCCTGTAACAGAAGCAGCATCAACATGGAACGTGGACCAACATTCCTATTCTGCAAGGCATGATCTTGTCCTTGCTGTATCCCAAATACAAGAGAAACTGGTCCAGAACTTGGATTGACCACTGCACCAGGCTCTCAGCACAGGCTGAGGCTAAAGGTGACAATATTAGAAATCTCAGGGCAAATTCCCCTGGGAAGTTGTGGTGCACATTCCTGTACCAGTAAGTAAGAATGGGATCATTCACCCAAAAGTCAATGCCAGGATAAGGTGCAGGCATAGCTCTGGTCCTGCTGCAACCAAAAACAACTTCTGGGAACAACTGGAACAGCACCAGGATTTTATGTGGGACAAAGCTTTTGATTACAGCTTAGTCCTCTGAATCAGCCCAACTGTAAGCAGTGAGGAAGGCAGCGGGCAGACTGATGGCATGTTTCTGCCCATACACCTAGGCTACCTTCATCCAGCTGTAAAACCTAACTCTAAAAGTGCTTTTTACATTTACCTTCAACCTTGGGTTTAATAGCATTCTTCAGAAGCCAAACACCAACAACATGCCATAACTCAAAGCTGTATTTTCTACACAGATACCTGTTTTATCTGTAAGCAAGTAGGATATCCTCCCCAGCTGCTCAGGAATAGTGCTGGATCGAACCACGGTCCCAGGGATTTTGGAGTCTCTGCGGATCACCCAGCTGTAGACAATTTTTCCCATGTCCAGATTCACACGTAAACTATGGAGGAGCAAAGGGAGAAAAAGTGTATCTGAAGTAAAACTCTGGAAAAAAATCACTATGCATTGCCACAGTGTGATGAAAGCACAGGGCTTCTCTACTGCATTTGAGCAGCCAAAGAGAAGTATGTTCAAAATGAGTGGTTGGGCAGCAGATGGGGAGAACTGCACACTGCTGCACTGGTAATGTAATTCAAAAAGATATATGGCAGAACTACGTGGAGAAGAGCAGATGAATCTGTGAGGATGGTGAACGTAGACAAGTAAGGACACTGATTGATAAGGGGACAGCAGGTTAGAAATGGAACCGAAATGAATCCCAGGCCTACGCTGAGAATAACAATCTGCTTATTGATATGGTGCAATTAAATATGAAAATTTCAGTCCCTTTAAAGGCATTTGGGTCCTATGTTGTATAAATATCTCTCCTCTGCGTTTCCCTCTGTTCTTATCAGAGTAACCAGGCAGTCCAAACACAGAGGCAGTGACTTAAATCACTGACCTGCAGCCTACACCAGGGTGCTCAGACAGTGGGCAGATGAAAACACTGAAACTCAGCAGGAACAACAAAGCAACTCCTATATTCAAACAGCAATTCTATTTATATTCTATATATAGAATTTCTATTTCTAAATTTGTTCAGTTGTCAAACAAGGAATACGTAAGACTTTACGTGTCTGTTCACATTAGAAGCAGGGAGGAAGATGCAAAGGAAGCAGTATCTCACTGGGAAGAATTAGTAGTTGACTCACCTAATTGGAATGATGTTTGAGAACAGGAGGAGGAACCTTATGATCTGAAGATACCAACGGCCAGCAAAATGCTGAAGGGCCACCATGACAAGTGAGACCACCACCAGGGCCCCAAACAGGATCTTGGTGAGACAGTTCACTTCTAAATCAAAGAGACCAATCTAAAGAAATAAAATCAAGACATTTCCATCACACCATTGGAGCTGTCAGCTCAATTTAATATTCACAAAAGGAACGAGCCCCTGTATTCAAAGAGCCATTCCTCACCAGTCAATGTTTATTTTTCATTTAAAACGCTACAAACATATTTGAATTTATGAACAATATTGTTGCAATTATTAAGTTACTAAATACTAAATGAATACTAGATTACTAGATACTAAAACACTAGATTACTGAATAGGAGTCCCTACTAAATAGGATTTCCATCCTTTGGCAGCTGAGAAATGCATGAAGAGGTGAGAAAAGACTCATGCTGTCAAAAGCTGCAGACTGTATAAACACCCCCACTCCCTGCCTTAGCTTTGCTACAGCAGAACACAGCAAAATAAGCTTTCCCATTCTACCTGGGACTGTTTAATTATAACCATGTAAGTCATCAGCATTAGTTATGAAGCACCAGCAGTGTTAAAAAAGCAAGCAGGTACATGTACAACAGGCTCAAAGAAAAGAAAGATGGCAACAAGCTCTGATATGGTGGCTGTCTTAAACAGGAGGCTGAAAGATATAAATCCCTGTTCATCTGATGCTGTCCCTAAAGTCTGTCTTTGGATGGACCTATCTTTGTTTAGTGATAAATTACTGCCAAGTTTAGTTATTACAATATTGCTTTCTTGCCCTACCTTACTTCTTGGGTTTGAAGTGTTCATCACACTGCGCAGTTCCCTTCCAGTGTAGAGGACAACTCCCACAACAGTACCTAAACAAAGCAGAATATGCATCAGCCTAAGAAGTACAACCTCTGCTTGCCTTCTCTGAAAGATGCTCGCCAGATCCATAGCCTTCAGTTTTGAAAAGACTTTTAGCAGGTTAACTCCTAAAGCAATGGTAACAAGGACTAGGAAGGTGAGTTATCTGAAATGTAGAATCCATACAAACACAGATGCTGAACAGAAGACAGCCTACTAGGAGTCAGCAAGTCTCCACCACACTGCCCTTATGGCTGGACTCGCAGCATCATAAGCTGCTCCAGCTGAGGAGCATGCAGAGAGAAGCCGCGTGCTTTGTTGGCTTGTCTCTTCCTGACCCCCATCCCTTTTGAAGTTATTTGTTACTATGACTATAAATAAATAAAAACAGAGAAGGAGGAGGGATTGTTTGCTCCCACCACCCCAAATCCCACTTAGGGGTGCTAAACGTGCCTTACTTCAACACGGAATGGGTGCTCTGGGATATGATTGCTCCTTCTTGGTGAATTTTGCCACAATCAGAGTAAAACCAACAAATTCCAAATGCTTTAAAGACAGAATTAACTTATTTTAAAATCTGTGTCTTAGCTGAGTATTTCTTTAATTGCTGTTCCTCCTGGAAGGTGAATCATACCAACTCCCACCTTACTGCAACAGATGGAGCTGCTGGGAGCCCATGTATTTTAATGCTATGTCCTGCAGTTTCTAGAGATCTGAGAGAAGCATTTTTCTCCCTTTTTGCAGAAATATTGTACCAAACTGTGTTATAAATCCCTGGTTTTCTACAGCTTTCTCTTAAAGACTTTGCAAAAAGTAGCTGCAGTCACGAGTTTAAAAGCTGCTATTGCCAACGCTGGTTGCTACAAGAAAATTTTACAGGTCTATAAAAATGGATAAAAACACCACTGAGGGAAAAAAAAAGAAGAGTGCTGTTGCTGATACATTGCCATTTTATGCACCACTATTCTGCTGCTGCCACTAATGACCAAAATTTTAACAATTGCATTAAATTGAAAGTGTATTATTTCTAAATAAGATTAACTCAAAAGAGGCAGTTACTAAAAATGCTGAGAAACATTCCTTTGGAGATAATAATAAAAAAATTAAAAAGTAAAACACATCACTGTAGCCAGATGGCAGGAGGGGTAAGATCACCTCTATTAAATCAGCAGATGGCACAGCTACTCCAAATCAGCTGCGAACAGTCAGAGTCGGACCCTCCGACCACAGCAGCAGATGGAGAAAGTCACATAGCTCTGCTCCATCCTACAGGCAAGGGCTGCTGCCCCAGCGATGGCAGCACCACGACTTCACAGTGTTAGCTTACAGAAGAGGAAAAACGACATTCACGTTTTCTTCTTGCAGAAGCAAACTGCAACATGCTATTTATTACTGCCATCGGAGAAACAAAAATGGATGTTCTATCAGTCGAGTCAGTCAAACTGAGGGATAAAATCTACCAGGTCTGGAAAACAACTTGAAGACAAGCTGGTGCGTGTAAACAGAACATTTCTGATTGTTTTATGGCTATCCAAGACAGACTGTTGTACTC
Organism: Lagopus leucura; assembly: GCF_019238085.1. Taxonomy (NCBI): domain Eukaryota; kingdom Metazoa; phylum Chordata; class Aves; order Galliformes; family Phasianidae; genus Lagopus; species Lagopus leucura. The sequence continues at coordinate 2,552,639 of NW_024962293.1, read as the reverse complement.
ACCAGCTGGAATGGCAAAAATACCTGCAAATGATATTCTTTCTAGCTGAACTCTCAAAGGTATCTGTACAAATAGCTTTGCTCTTACTCAGGAAGGAGGGTGGGCTTTGCCCCAAAGCAGGATGGACTGAAGCAGTGCATTACACAGCCTGTGGGTGTTGGAAGCCGCCCGGCCCCAGGCAAGGTGTTTGCAAGCAGAAAGCAGGAAGGCAGAAACCTTCTGCATAGTAATTACTAATCTATAAATACTATTTACTTGGCCCAACTGTATGCAGATGACCAGGTTTTTAGCGCCCTTTGGTCACATTGCTGCAATAATACTGTAATATGTGTCAAAGAAGATCCTGAGCAGGGATAGATGGAAACATAAAGGAATAAAATCTATTCATATGTTCTGCTTTTAAAAGGGAAAATGAAAATCTCTCCAGTACTTCACAAAAATCTTTCAGAGTTCACGTTCCTTCCCATTATCACCAATCCCAGGCACACTGTGGTACTGCACTGCAAAGCCCCTCCTCTCTGCAGCTACAACCCCAGCACTTCTTACAGAACTTCACTCTCCTGCAGTGAGTGCTGTCCTGTAGTCCTGACAGGCATGCTAGGCAGGAGAGGAGCAAGGCTTTTACTTTGACAAGCCTCTGCAGGAGGGCACTGATTAATTTCAGGCCTCCAAGCTTATCGTACACATGCACTAAAATGTGTCAAAGATCGTATTTTTTTCCTCCTTTAAAATTACGTAAGATGAACTCAGTGGAAGCAGTTACCTGGAAATCTTTCATCTTAGCTTCTGTTACCAGAATCTATTTGACACCATTTCTGTTACAGATTAGGATGTCAATGCGAAGAGCAATTAAGTGCTATTCTGGTCCTAGATGCTAGAGAAGTGCCCAAAGGCCACTCCAGTTCTTTCTCATCTAGGAATGTCCAAGAGGCAATTAGCCACCAGTCCGGCTCCCCAGAGGTGTTAGGACAAGTGGGAAACCTCACTCCCACTGCTAATTTCTCCAACTGACAGATATTATTATTCTATCAGAAAAAGACCTTTAAAAATTGTTAACATATTCCCTTAAAAATAATTTACACGTGCCTCCACCTTACCTGATGCAATCACTGTGCTGGCCCACAGGGTGTTTTCTATGCTTAAGCTTTCATTCACAGAAGGGTCACTGTCCTCCTACAATGGGGGGAAAATAAGACACCGTGTCAGTAATTTAAAAGGCAATAGGCTGTTGGCGTTACACAGGGGTGCTTGGAGAGTGACGCTCTGTCAGCAGAGGGCTTCTAGGAGAGACGGAGGATTTTCATTAACCCAGCGAGATCTCTGCCTAGGTTGAAAAGCATCACTTGATTTCAGTACAGAAAGTAGAGTTGGACGAAAATGTATAAAGACAGACTTCCTCCTGAAAGCCTCTATGCATTAAAAAAGAGAAAGGGATTAGTGGGAAGCTCACCAGGAACCCCTGCTTTTTCACAGGCAAAGGGTTTTAACCCTACAGAGACTGCAGCGGTGCTGATTTCCTTCCGAGCACCATGCACACATAACTACCAACCTCAGTCCAAATGTTCAGACCTAATGCCAGCAGTGGAAGGTCCCACGTCACAAACAGCCCATGACACTGTTGCCAAGTCAAAGCTTCAAAAACAACATTCTTGTTTCAGATTTATTTCATGTATTTTACGGAGGGGAAAAAAAATAAGAAAAGAGAGTGAGAGAAAAGGCACGAGGAAGAGCATGACCTCACATTTCTCCTGAAAGAAGTCTGGCATCCTGCTGGTGTTCAGCAGGTTGGCACAGAAGACAATACATTTGTTATTTCGAGCAGATGTAAGTAGGACTTACCCTTGTGAAGGTTCCCACAAAATTGTGTATATCAATGTTGGGCTCTTCTGCATATACGTACGACCGGATTTGCAGCAGGTCCTAAACACAGATGTGTTTGGGGCATTTAGACAAGCACGTTTTAAGAATATACAAATGATTCTAACAAAACACTTCAAGTCATTTAAATCATACTATTTTCTTGAGCCCAACTACCTAACAGAAAATATAACCATTATACCAACATGTAGAAGGCATTTACCTGCTCGTATTCATTGGACTGAAACCAAAGAGACTCCTGGGAGTTACTTGGTTGTTAGTGCCCCATAAAAACAAATGCAGCCTGAAAAAAATTCAAGAGAGCCTAACAAACACATCGCTTCCTAGCAAAGAAGGTCTGGATCTTCCAAGGTAACCAAGGAACATCCTAACTCTCAACATTTAGCTTGAGATGCCAGTGGCACTGGGAGCAGTTCCATGGCGACAAGGAGATATGTCACTTCTGAACAGTGTTTCCAATGCTGACTCCAGGTGAACTATTCACTTCACAGATCGAATGTTTTGCTTCTAAGCTTTGGTATAAAATAATCTTCCTGCAACTATACAGACAACATCAATAAAACAGGTACCCAGATTTCTTTCTTTTCTTTTCTTTTTTTTTAATTTTTGAAGACAAACTACTTTAGCTAGAGAGCACCAGAGGAACCTACTTTAGCTAAAGAGCAGTTTAGCTGGGAAACAGCACATTTAGTGGAGGCTAAATGCTTGTTTCAGATCATACAGGGAAGCACCACTGGTCACTCCTCCTTTCACAAAGGTGAGCCATGAACTTCCAGAGCCGTTTCATGAAAATGCATGAGTTGTGTCTCTGAGCATACTGCAATCCAGGAGGAAAGGGAGCATTTCAGGTGTACCAGCAGCAAGGCACCTGTCCTGCAACAATACCTGTCCTGCGCTGAGTTACTGCAGTGGTCTCTGGAGGGGAGAGCAGCATTCCCCCATGAGCCATGTCCTGCTGCAGGGTCAGCACAGCCTTGCTGTGCAGCTCTGCCCGACAGCCACAGACACCCAGCCTCACCCTGCCCCAAATCTTCTCTTTGCTGCCAGACCGAACCTGCACTGCGCACCCGGTCCTGTGCAAAACAGTGTTCACTTGTTTCTCAAAGCCATTAACTGAAGCAGAGGAACATTTGCAGCTGGCTGACGGAAACCTCTCCCCCCCAAGTGAGTTTAGCAGGCAGCTTACAGAGGCGGTCGGCAGTCTCTGGGTGCAGGTAACCGGCAGCCGCAGTTTCCAGTCTGTCTCACCATCCAGCTGGTCAGTGCGAAGGAAGCAAGACCCTGGGGAGCATCCACAGCCATGAGTGCCCTCACGTAGGTACACCTACAGCTTACAGAATGGTTTTGTTTCTAGGACATCTTTCTTTCTTTGGAAACAGTATCTGATTTAAAGTAATACTTGTTAATACGGTAAGAATAGATGAATTATACTCCTGCACCACACATTTGTTTCCTCCCACCAGTTCAAAGTACAGTGAGATTCTGCTCTGTATCTTTAAGACATTTGAAATTAGTCATCATGCTCTGTAAACCTGCAGATCAAGCGTTTCCTTATTCCAGACTTAACAAAACAAACCTGACCAGCACGTAAAATGATTTACATTTACAATGCATGGCATTTTGTGACCTCATTCACCCTGGATTCAACTACCTACGTTCTTGGACTAGCAAACAAAGCCAGAGTGTAACATCCTGAGAACTGGTGGTCCCTGAAAGCCTTTGAATTCCCCATTTCTTCAAAATTTTACTATTATCTATTTCTTTCACGTTTTCAAAAGATAATTTTCTCTAAACAACCAGTGAAAGGTTAATGGCTATTTTGACAATTGGTTCCAGATGTTTACCATTCTTCTCCGACGTCCTCAGGAAGATCATGTCAGCAGGGACCCGCTGGTTCTGTTACAAGAAGAAAGGCCATTATTGTGCACACACCCCACACGCGTGCACAGCTCCTTCACAGCCCCGGCCACGAGCAAAGGCTACGGAGGAGAAAGAGCATTTCTTTGTCAAACTGAAGCTTGGTATTCATTTTGCTTGGAATCCTAAGCTCACTTCTCTGCAGAATCCCGAGTGCAGAATAACAACCGGAGCCAGCTCCCACTGACCAGACTGGCCAACGTCTAGCTTTACAAAAGAGCTAGTGATAATTCTGGAGGTCAGAAGAAATGTTAAACCACTGCCAGTTTCCTCTCAAGGAAGCTCTATGCTGGAGGAAGGCACGCACCTGGGGCCTACAGGTACCAGGGTTTGGGTATACTTCTTTTTTTTACTGAATATTTTCATACTAACAGTTTTAGAGGACACAGCTGCTTGCATGGAGAAAGTGTGAAGAAAATAACTGGAGGAAAAAAAAGGAGAAAACGTACATCCCAATGCCCACAAATGGATCTGTCCCTCCACCTTTGTGTTGCTTATACCAAACACATTTTGGTGTTGTATGCTGTATTTGTATCAGACATTTAACCTGTGTGCAGCAGTCAAAGATAGGGTCAGGGAGCCTTTTTGTCTTGCTACGGGGAGATCAGAAAACATTGCTTATAGGCTCTTATTCTGAGATCTGGTTTGTAAAGGCAGTGATGCTATTTCCAGGGCCAGGGGGAAAAAGGGAGACCCTGGAAAGTAATTAAATACTGTGTTATCCAACACTCAATACTGTAAGCCTATCATAAATCAAATACCTCAGTTTCCAAGAAAAGCACTTTACAAAGAAGACGCACATAAAGGCTCACCTTTTCAACAATGATGAGGTCTCCTACTTGTATGTTAGAGCTCTTCACCTTCACAGTCCCTGCAGAGGGAAGACAGCAGTGTCACAGCCCCGTGCAGCAGGGCAGGGCTGCTGCCCATCACCCCAGTGACAGCTCTGACACCAGAGCCATTACAGTCGGGAAAACACTTTCAGTACGTGCCAGGCAATGGTGCAAAACCAGGAAAACTGCAACACTGATCCATTTGCTGCTTCCCCAGGTGGCTGAAAAGCCAAAGCTCAGCTCCCCAAGCCAGGACCTGAAAGCCACAACTAAAATGGGCACGCGTTCAAAAGCAGGCTCGTTCCATCCTGCAGCACAGCGCTGTCTCTGGTCACCTCAGCTTCCTCTCCTTCACCTCCGCAGGGACACAGCCCAAACCACCCCTGCAGAGAGCAGGCGCTACCGAACACATCTGTGTACTCCTTTCTTTGCAGTTGCTCCAAACAGAGGGTTAATTTAACAACTGGCTAGTAATTTCAGATCGCTAGCCAGCTCCTGATCTGCCTTCTCAAACTAACTAGCGATTTAAAAATCCATTAAATTGAACCTTGCCTCTCTGTGTCTGTTTTACTTCAACAAAAGCCTCTGTAAGGTGCTGTGATTTGGGTAGAAGTGGGGAAGGCACGTGGCAGCTCGCCCTGGCACAGACAGCACTCCTCCTGTACCTCCACATTCAGGGCTAACTGGCCAGATAGCAGTGCAGGGGTGAAGGAGAAGGGGGAGGGGAGGGGGAGCAGAAATTAGCACAAAGCACAAAGGTCACTGGGATTTTACTACTGGCAGTCCCTTCATTAGCATCCTTCTCAGGATATGCTTCAGTGTTTCTGCTCCAAATTAACAATGAAAGCCTTTCTGGGCTCCTGGCAGCCTGCTGCTTTGGTGACACACTGTGTGCTTAACAACATGCTTCATCACTGCTGCTAATAAATGCAGACTTCCTTGCATGCTGTAATTATTCCTACAAATTATAAGCAGTCATGGCCCATTTCACAAATATCTCATAGGTCTTCGGCAGATTCTGGGTTTTGCCACGGGGGAGATTTATATTTTGGGTTGTTTGTTTGTTTTAAAAAAAGGTAAACAAAATGAATGCTGGGCTAAAAACATCCCTGCCAGGCAGGAAAAGCACCAGGGATTAAGAGTCCATTACCCTGTGCTCCAAGAGGATGCAAAAAAGCATCCTTGGCAGCCTTCTGCCCGGCCATCCAAAGCTAGGTGCTCTGACAGATAACATCTCTTCCTCCCCTTTTAGGACGGTTATTCATGGAACAACAAAAAGCGCTTTGGAATATTCCTCTGTGCAAAGAAGGTTAGAATCCCACACAGCACAGCACAGCAACCCCTGTGCAGCACAGCCCACGGGAGGAGAGGTGCCCTGCTTTGACCCTACGGGGGACTCCCTCCTAAAGATCGCACGGATGCTGTTGGTGGTTGGCAGTATAGAAATGCTTCCTGCAGGGCTCGGGGATGGAAGTTTGGTTTTGTATCACTTTTCCTTAATGAAATAAAGTTGTGCTGGAAGAAAAAAAAAATGCTCTGGCAAAGCTACAACACAATTGTTTCATATCATTACGCGCATTAAAGGGCTTTTTGCATCACTACTCTGAAAACAGCAATACCTGCTCCAAAATGTTTTCTAAAAAGCAACTGGAACACATTTGCCTTGCTCAATAAGCCTCCCGACATCAGCTGTTTTAAAGCAAAAGGAGCTCTGTAAGCACTGCATGCTTTCACAACTCCTGTATACATATGCGAGATGCCCTTTTTAGGTAGCAGAGCCAATTCTGCTCCCCAGCTTAGCCCCGGCCTCTCGTGGATGACATCCCTGCAGTCTGCACCATATGTCCCACCACGAAGGCACAGGACCAGATGTTTCCTTTGACTCAGGACTCCCATAAAGCAACTTACTCAAATCGGTTTTATTTTGATCTTGGGAATTCTGCAATACCTCTCTCCTTCTGTGGGGAAACGAGCTCCTACACGTTAGATGCTTTCTCACACATTTGAGAAACTAGCTAATAACACAACAGCTTCATTTCCCAACGTTGCTTTGTTATTAAAGTATGCCTGTAATAAGAAATAGCTGCTTTTATAAAGGCACTCAGAAGGGCTTTCTAGGAACACCCAGGTCTGTTAGCACAATCACAGAAAAGCAGCTAGTTCTGATCTCTTCTGGTAAGGAAAAAAAATGTGATTCTTGTTTCATTCTGAATTGTTTGGTTTTGATAAAAGCCAGAAAGGAGATCTTATAATGCAAGCACTTTGCTGCAACTTTATCTATGGCCTTTGGAATCATCACCAAATTTGCAGTGTGAGGATATACCACAAAGCAGATTATTTAAAGTATTCAGCCAGGAGAAATGCCTTTTTCTGTCACACGAGCACTTAAGATCTCACCATAGATGTGCACAGCTAAGGCAGAGTTCAAAATAGTTCATCTGGCATTGAAGATTACAGAGCAGTTTATTGAAACAAGTTGAATGCATGCCAAGAAATGAAAGGTTGTTCGGATGCACTGCACCCAACTTTGGGCTTCTGTGGCTTTTATGCTGTATAAACTGCAGAGCGGGGCTCAGAGGGGTTGGGAAAATATTGTTTTTGTATGGCTGGTAAACGCCAATGATCTGTATCTTTAGGAGCACCCCTCGGTAGGAGGTCTCCTCCCATTCCTTTCTGTGGAGTCTCTCTCTGTTATACAGTGTTACCCAGGGAGGGCAAGAGAGAGAGAGAAGAAAAACAAACCAAGAATTTGTGAGCACGGTTCTAAGCTTTCTATCATGCAGAAAGTCAGCACACAGCCTTCTGAACACAAGGAGGTTTGTAGGTTTATGAATAGGGGATTGAAATTTGATTATTTTTTATTACAATCCAAACAACTGTCTTTTAAAGGAAGAGCTTTCTATTAAAAAAAAAAAAAAAAAAAAAAAAAGCTACAAGCCACTGGTTCATCATTTTGGAACGTAAACAGATCGTAATGGTGGAGGAGAAAAAAGGTTCAGAGCGATTTGTCTTATGATGTTAAAACAACACAGAAAATACCTGCCTGCCCTGCATCACACTGCCCTCCAAGAACACTACAGACACTGCAATTCAGCAACCGTGTTCAAAATAAAACGTGATCCAAAGAGGATTCTCATCTTCTCTCTACAAAGAAAGCAGCTTGGCAAGGCTTACAAAGGTGAGCAACCCCAGCACCCGACAAACTCTGCACACAGGAGCAGGGCTGGGCTGCACGGGGACTGGAGCCCTCATATCTGTGCTCACTGCACCCTCACTCAGAACAGCACAAGAGCAGTTTTGTTGATTGATTCTTCAGTATGTTTATGCACATCTGTGCTTCAGTCACCCTGACTTCATTTACACCAGAGAACGTACTCTCAGCCTTGATGTTGCTGTGGGGGAGTAAGGCTGAAGATGGGAAAACTATTCTCCAGTCACCTTAATGGCATCTTAGTGCAATTACTCGGGGGAAATAAAAATAGCTCGGAGAAAGCTACAGAGCCATTAGATCCATTATTGCCAATCTCCCAGAGCAGCAGTGCTCAGCATCATGCCTCACCTAATCTCCCCCTCCTAAGCACTGGCTTTAGCGGTGGAACTATTGTCAGCCTTCAACCAGCCAGCAACAATCCAGAGGGCTTTTGAGCAGCGCCCCTCTGCACCGCAGGGCTGTGCCAGTATCCCGAAGCACAAACTGTGCTGCGAAACAAGAACAAAACAAGTCCTACCCGGAGTTTCCCAGCCGCACTGAAAATTAACGGTTACGTTCAGCTGCTCTCAACTTAACTCCAACTTTGCCATTTGCTGCTTTTACCTCTGACCTAAAGAAGCTCCTGCTGGAAAGTTAGCCACCTTTTCCTGCTGCTCACAGACACATGCACTCAGAAAGCCACCATCGACCCCCAGCCATGCTGGCATCACACACTGCTGCTGCGGTCAGAAATGCCTCTCAGCTGTGGTGGCCTTTTCAAAAGTGGATGTTCACATCCTCTGAAAGGCTCGACTACTGACAGACTCTGAACTTCGCACGAGACAGAAAATGGCTTTGCTCCCCCACCAACTTGATAATCACAAATAATTCTCTGTGCTTTTTCTGCTCTCACCTACGCTGCTCGAGGGTTTCATTGCTGATTCTACACCAACCGTGTGCTAATAACAAACAAAGTGGCTTAGGATTTCCAACCACTGCCCAGCTGCCAATCCTCCTTGGGTTCTTTCACAAAATTAGAGAAGTTAAAGGATTGGGGGAAGGGAAATCATTCATGGGAAACGTAATAGCAATATGAAAAGAACTGAAGGAGAGGTCAGGCCCCTTATAGATCACTGAATAGAATCCAGAAGGCAACTCTTTTATATTTTTAAATAGATGTAGTATACCCCTCTCGGGTGAGGCTTTTGTTGGTTGCCAAGCATTTTAAGTGTTGTAGTAAGAACATGTTATTAAAAGAGGATTTAATATTCAGAAACTCAGATTCCCCAGTTTGGAGATGTCTCATAATTCCCAGCATGTGAAACATACACAGCCCTAAGCAATCACTTTTTAAAAAGCAAGCTTTTTAAAAGTGTAGAAGCGCAATTGTTGGAAGCTGTGCACTTCTAACACACCTCGTGCACTGCATCTTATTTCAGGGCTGTAAACTTTTATAGCAAAGACACTTGAAAATAATAAAAGTTGCTTAAATTCAGCTAATTCCCTTCTTAAAAACAAAGCCATGGCGTCACCAACACTGTCACAGTATTAGCAGCCACTGTAGCAAGGCAGCATTCAATGTTTCAAATGAGACTTTAAATGCCTTTGTTATGTGTGACAGAGTCGTAAACAAGAGGCAGAGGCAGCAAGCAGCACCAGAGCTGCAGCCTGCGCTCATGGAAGTGAGGGCTCTGCATTCCTCACTGCTGGAAGAAGGGGCTAAAGAAGATGCAAACAAAAATAAGAGAAGATATTATCAATACTGAGGAACTGCATCTGTCACTGCTTACAGAAACATATAGAAGGTGTGGTAAAAAGCTTGCATGATGCATGTCACAGAAGAACTATGAAACTCAACCAGTATTGCATTTCAACAAGGGATGGAGTGTGTCAGTACGTCAAGCAATTCGCCTGAAACGGAACATGTGCACATCCAAGCTCCATCAGGACAGAGTGCTTGCACTGAACTCTGGTTTGCAGTAGGCATGCTGGAAGGGTTCCCAGATCTGGGCACGGCCACACGGCCCACCTCCACCCTCACACGTTGAATCTCCTTTTGCAGAAAGGACAGTTTTCTGACAGTTTCACAGACTGAGGTTTGATTTCTTGGTAAAATGCTTGTGCAAATAATCTGACACTGTGGATCCTCCTCACTTCCCTTGGCACACAGTTGTTGTTGCCATCAAGGAATATGAACTGCAAGTTTATAGGAATTGTTTGCATATCTGCTTCTCTCACCCACACTGTGACCAAGCAAGAAGTGCAGGCAGGAAGGACAGGAGAAAATGAGGAGAACAGCAGCAACACAAAGAGCACGCATCTGTTACAGCCCGCTTCATCCTACTGTGTGCTTGCAGTGTTTGCCTCCCTCCTCTCATTCCTGCACCGCTTCTCTCTGCAGAAAGGAAAACATGTTTCCCTCCCGGGAAAAGCCACCTCTGAACCCCAAGGTGATTCGCATCCGATTTCATTTCCTTTGCTTACTCAAATCTACCAAGAAGGAACAGTAACCTGGAGAAAAGGTTTGGCCCATGCCAGAATTGAGAACATTGAGAGTATGCAGCTTCCATCAGCTGCATGGAACCCAATGGAAGCAGCTGCAGGCTGCACGGTGAGCCCCAGGGCAGCTCCTGCAGGCAGCCAAGCAGTGCCTGGGCCGTGCAGCTCCCAGCACAGCTCCACACAGCCCACCCAGCACTCACCTCTCCCCGTAAGCTTGCTGTAGATCTGTGAGTTCACCTCCTTGTCGCGCATGTAACACCTGATCTCCTCTGCAGCCTCTCGGATGACGGTAACAGCGAGCACAAATCCCTGAAAGGGAACAGGGCAAAGAGTGGATGGAAAGGCAGCAGAAAAGGCATCTGCCTCTAACAGGCGCCGTGCAAAGTATTCATCAGTAGTGATGCCATCCATTAACTGAGAATGAAGGTTCCTGCCACAAATAAAAGCAACGTTTCTGGCACATGGAGAATGATGAGGATCACCTGTACAGGTCAGACTTTACAACACGCCTGTCTGATTCCCTTAACTAAAATTGTACATGCAGAGTCCCAAGGAAAGGCTATTTATTTTTATTTTTTTTAATGCATTCAATGCTGCTTTTGCAAATGCTGAAACTGGGAAGCCATCAGGTAACCTTTTCAGAGAAGCATTGCACCCCACAGTGCTGTTTTGCACCACCACGGAAGTTTTCATTCCGGTAACCAACAAATTGAGAAAGCAGTGAACATTTCTCTCCTATGTGCAATCTGCATCTGTGTGCTTAGCTAGAAAGTCCTACCTGCTTCTCAAAAAGGGAAAAGAAAAAAAAAAAAAAAGCATTGGAATTTTCAGCTTATGTTTTAGCTGCTTGAAGAGTCTTCAAATAATGACCTCAAAATATTCCCACATGTGCAGTCTCACCATGCCATCACACAGGTCATCCTATCCCCAGCCCTGGGACTAGCAGCCAGTGGTGAACAAAGACCTTTCTTATGCTGTTTTCTGGCCACTCCTGAGCCAAACCCCAGTTGCTCACCTGGCACAGACAAGCCACAACTGCCTGTACAAAACCAGAAAGGGAGTTCCTGTGTACTTACAGAACAGGATCTGGTGAAATTCTTGTTGGATTCGCACTGCAAACGGAATTAAAAGTACTAATTTGAGAGAGAGAGCAGTGCGATCCAGGCATTGACACGAACAGAGCCTTGGCAGCTGTGTCCTCAAGTTGCACTTTTACTTCTTTTGGATTTACGCCAAGGATTTCACTGGAAGCCTGAAAGGCAGGAAAAATTCCCTCTGCCCCTCCTCAGCCCAGCCTCTCTTAATAGAGCCATGGACTTTCTATCACAACCATTTCACAAAACAGCAAACAAACAGCGCCTGAGAGCACTGTGCTGCCATAATCAAACCTCAGTTGATTTTTTTTTAAATGCTTCTTTAAAGCAAAAAGGATTTATTTCTAAGCTCAAAATTTTCAAAGCTCAGGAAGGTGAGTGAACCCAACCTGAGTTGGTTTCTGCTCGGAGCAGCAGTCGGATCAGAGACCCTTCTGAATCAAAGCTATCCTGCAACACTATAGGCTGAAGTGCAGCAGGAAAGATATTTGCATAAAGAGAGAAATAACAGTTGTACTTGGATAAAAGCTGGGGAAAAAGTACAGCTACCTACATGAAAGCATTTGCCAGTTTTGGCTGGTTCATGCAGTGCAGTTCAGAGATCTAACAGCCCCACACAGCTATTCTTCATTACATCCTTTGACAGCATATGAGTTTCTGCTTCAAAACTGATTATTATTGATTTCCTTTGATCAGATGAAACATGTGGCTATCAAAAGAAAAGGGCAAACGTTTAGAGGAAGGAAAGAGTATCTGCACCTTGAACAGGTACGAGGCTACACAAGTTTGTCTCTCTATATTTATATATATGGTTTTTATATTAAAAAATGGCAGTTATTTTACACGCAGGGCTGTTTCTCAGGTTTCTCTCATTTGTTTTTCACAATGTGGTTAAACCATGAATCAGTCTGTTGACCTACGCCTAAACTGCAGGTCAAACTGTTTGGCAGGAGAGCATAATTTGCCTCCGTTGCGCATATGGCCACTCTTTAAGGTCACTTCAGAGAGGTGCCCTTTGGTCCCTCGCTGCAGTAACCAGGCTGGTCTGGCCTTGCAGTGCTTGGGCTCCTTGGGAGGGCCAGATGCCCTCACAGACCCTCCACCAGCACACCCTGCCTTCGGAGAAGCTGTGAGCAACACACAAATCAGCAGGGCAATGTATTTATTCTGGTCCCCACTTACTTCACCACTTTATACACAAAGTCCTGATGCCTCTGCAGTCACCACGTGCAGTGCTTGAGAGCTCTGTCTCTGCTGGCATCCCACTGATGAACAAGGTAGAGGCAGAGACCTCTCACACCCCAGGGGCAGCTGTATAAAACAGAGCCCAAAGCCAGAGCAGCTATCTATGTGACATGTACAGAGCAGAGCCTGAAACAGCCAGCTAAATAAATGATTTAAGGTACAAACTTACAGCCTGGAGAAAGGGCAGCAAAAGAAATTGTGTCAAGAAATGAAAGTTTCTTAAGTAAACAAACCTCAAATCACCTACCAGAGGAACCCAGTATGTGTAGAGCGCACCAAGCCTCATTTCAACAACAAATTGAGAGCAGGCCAAGAGCAAGAAGTAAAGGTTGAAGAAGTATTTGAACTGGTTAAATAACACCTAGCAAAAACACAAAAAAAGAGAAAAGAGGTCAATAACAGAGCTTGGAAGTCATACAGGTTGCACTAATGCTCTGAAACATTTCTGCTCATACATACATGGCCACTTAGGGTAGTCTTAAAGTATTCCTGGAAACTCTTTTCTAAAGATCAACCTACTCTTCCTGGCTGATGGTATCCTGGTTGGATAACACTGCCACGCAGCCAGGCCCGAGTATTAACACAAATAAGTCGTTTTGTTTTGGTTTTAAACTTCTGACTATCTTCACTCTGCAAAGAGACACTCATAGCAAACAGCAACATCATTAGCTACAGGATTTGGTTTGCAAAAAATCACACCATCAGAAGAAGCCAATGAACTCAGAAAGCTTGGCTCAACCAGAGACCACTTTCTGACTTTAAAAGTGGGCAGAATTGGACTTGTTTCTGCCGCTGCTACCAGAAGTGTCGGATGGATGATCCAGCTGCTCCAGCAGGGATGATGGAGCTGCTCCAGCAAGGAGCTGCTGCCCATCCACACAGCAGGCTGCTCCCCCAGCAGCTCCAGCAGGTGAGAGGCACCATTTCCCCCCTCGCCCCTGAAATGCGGAGCTGTTCTGCTGAGGCGCAAACACCAACCAGATGGCACTCATTTGCTTCTGTGCTCACCTACCGTAACAGCGCTGGAACTGGGCACAGCGTTGGGTAGGATGACAGGAAGCGCCTTTCCTCACACTTACCCCAGGGAGAAACGTAAAAAAGTTGTATTTCTGGTTGTTGATAACATTGCGGGGGTATCTCTGGTCTCTCTTCTCTGGATGGCCAAGCCAAACCGTACGAGGCCTTGGGTCTCTTCTCCCACAGCATCGTAAGCACTCACAGCACCTACGAGAGGAACATCTGATTTTAAATAAGAAGTTACTCTTTAACCATGATTCTCACACACACCCCAGGCCCTCTGCACCTGCCAGGACAAACAGCCTAGGATCCTCCATCAGCCACCTCTCATCTGCTACTGTTTTCCACCACATTAAACCACCTGTAAACCAGGAGCTCTCCTCCTCACCAACCAGCAGGTCAGATCTACAAACTTACCTTTGTCTTACTAACAAAACTCAAGAGAGAGAAATCTTTCTCCCACCCATGACTGTGTACAATACCCACATCACAAAAGCTGTTTGCAACATGAAGCAAACAGTATGGTGGTGTGAGACACTCAAATTCACAAACTTTACATACATTTTATTTCATTATATTTTTATATTTTATATATTATATATTTTATTAAGTTGGTATCTTTTAATTGGGAGTTCTCTTTTTCCTTTGCAGATGAAGAACTAAGATAAATAGTCATTTTACCAGTTACTTGCCTCTCAAATAAGTTTGAAAGGATAACAGATGAAACAGTGATGTTCAGATTGAATAAAAAAATAAAACGGTCTATAGAAAAAAAAAAATCCCTTTTTTCTGTAATGTAGGAAATAACACAAGATTAGCCTACATCTCATGTTTTAACTACAGTGAACTCAGAATGATAGAAATCCAAACAAGAGGCTTTGCCCACAGGAACAAGGCTGGTATTCACAGCTTCATTTGGACGTGCTTCCAGCTATGGTGGGAACCACTCAGCCCTTCCAGCCATCTGAAACCAGTTACCTTTGTTTATTCTGTAGGCTGGGCCTCTCTTAGGGATCCTAGTCATCAGCAACAGGAGCTAGGTACCTACATCCAAATATTTACAATAGGACGAAGCTTGAACAGCCTACTACTGTCGTTTAACAGATATTTTACTTGGGCTGGTAGTTTTTACAGTGTGATTTTCACCAGTGTGCTCCAGAGAAATTTCCAGCCATCTGGGCAGATTGTCAAGCCAATATCTAAACCTCCAGAGCAGACTTCCAGTCACGTTAAGTTCAGTAACTTACAGAATATTTAGTCTAGAATGTGCATGAAAACAGTGAAAGAACCCGCCCAGGTAAGCAGGACATTCCACCTTCAGGGCAGTGTGCTCCACCCGGCTGTTCACACCATTACAGTGCTGTCAACCTAGAAGGAAGTTAACAGCTAGCACTGCAAAACCCTTACAACTGCTCCTTCCTGAAGGGCGCTGCAAGCTCCAGTACTGACAGCAACTCTGAAGGGAGGGAAGTGCAACGTAACTGCTCAAAAGCGAAACGACCCGAATTTTCACATGTGTTCTGCAATGGAAGCCACAACCGCCTTGAGCATTCCCACCACACAGACACTCGGTGCTGTAGGAATTTTAATGTACAAATGATGTGTTACTATAAGGCTTGAGAATGCACCTAAAAATACCAGTTCTAAGTACAGACACAAAGGCCATGGAAAGATCTGCCATGAAAAGTCACAGGTTTGTGAAATTCCTGCCCTGCCACACTCACAGCTTTCGCAATGTCCTGAATTACAGGGAAAGCAAACCTAAGACCTCATCAGACAAACAAAGGAAAAACTTCCTGCTCAGCAAGTTTTCAAAGGCAAGTACCAGAAGTATCAACGTTTGAATTAAGAATACCCAGCATTTCTCCTACAAAGTCTCCTACACAGCCTTTCAATACATGGCTTCTAAGCAACATAAAGGCATTTGTCAGAAAGAAAACAAAACAACTTTCAACCAGTGAAATAATACCAACAATACTACAACCAGCAATGACCAAGCTGTGTGCTGTGACAGCATTCAGCTGCAGAGCCAGGAATCCCACCAGGCACCGCCCCACTGCTCTGAGCTGGAAAGCATGCAGGGCAATGAAGGCTGATCTTTATCTCACATATGTCCAGGGAAATCCCCAAAGAGAATGTTTTTAATTCTTACTTTTCTAAACCAAAGCACGTCCCCAGGATGGCATTTAACCCTCTCTTTTTCCCCAATCTTGTTCCCCTTCTGTCCCGCAGACTGCCCGCACTGCTGCGCCTTGCTGGGCATGCAAAGCAGTGCGGCAGCATGTCAGAGGCAACAGTTATTCCTGCACACCAATAGTGCCAGGGAATGCATGGCCTGGCACATTGCTAGCAACAGAGCTGCTGGTAGGAACACAGACATCCCTTAAGCACAGAATGACCACAGAATCCTAGAATCACCAAGGCTGGAAAAGACCTACAAGTTCATCCACTCCAACCATCCAGCTGTCACCAATAATTCTCACTAAACCACGTCCTTCAACACAACATCTAAATGTTCCTTGAACATCTCCATGGTTGGTGACTCCGCCACCTCCCTGGGCAGCCCACTGCAGCGCCTGACCACTCTTTCAGATGTTTTCCCCAGAAAAGAAAAAAAAAAAAAATATCAAGTCTCATTGTACTTATTTCAACTCTGATGCTGTCATTAATGAGGAATGCATACCTAAGCCCACAAGTTCTGTTTGAAAACCCTTTGTATGCCATCCTCAGTCCTTACAGGGTGCCTTACGCAAACAGGAGCGGCTGCAGCAGCACTCAGTGCTTCCACAGACCAATGGCACATCCCACAAACCGCCCAGGGTCACGTGCAGGCAGGATGACTTCACTACCTGACTCCTTCTGTATTACACTGCCAACGTTGCAAGCTGAGTAAACGCCACTTGTTACCTCCCATGTGCACCCCAGAGGCATGGAGTGCTTGCACAGAGCAGGGACAGCCATGTCTGTGTGCACCCTCCTGCGCTGCAGTGCTACGTGTCAGACTTGGGACACCCATGTGCAAGGATGGCAAACTTTTACAAACATGAAAATGTTTACAAAGACAGCTTAAACGAAGAAGTTCCCCTTGTGTTACGTTATTCACATTCTAAATCACAGTTTGACAAACAAAAAAAACCCAGACTCAGAAATCACCCTAAAGGACAATCGCTCAGGAGCATCTCTTCTGAAATAAACTGCCTCCCAAACTCCAAGTCCTATAGGCAGTGTAGCTCTTCACCTGCACTGGGAGCTAAATGAACAGGAGCTGCTGAAGGTCACGGGGGCTCACTGTGCAATCACAGGGAGCACTACAGAAATGCACTCTCAGCAATGATGCAAGCAGCAGTAATACAACAACTGACTGTCAGATGTGTGATGAACAGCCATCACCAAGCAGCATGTTGGACAGAGAAACATTTTAGAGAGAAAATGAAAAAAAAGCTTATGAATGCACAACAAAACTAATGGAAAAGTGCCACATTTTCCTAAAACTGGAGTAGATTTAGTCCAATCAGTGCTGAAGCACATCATATATTTAATCATTCCTCCAACAGTCCCATTTCTCAGATGACATTTCCATGTTTCTCACAGGTGACACTGTTAAGCATCTGCAACCTACAAACCAGCCTCCTGCATATCAGAATTTTAAATGCATATAAACAGTTTCCTACTGATATTAAAAGCAAATGAACCAAGCCAAGCCAGGCAGGCACACTGCCCAGCTCTGCCAGCACCCCAGCCCAGCCCTGCACACCCACCTGCAGGCGGCCAGGAGCTCCCATCTCCCTCTGCTGACTTTGAAATGGAATTTGCCATTTTAAGCAGACCCATAGAGCACAAACACGGACTGTAAAGCTCCTCCTCCCCAGTCTCATTCCCTGTTCTCCCTCCCGCATTCCTGGATCAAGGCCTCTTCACATTGCAGAGGCATGGTGAGCACAGCAGCTCGCTGGGTTCAAAAAAAGCCTTGCAGGATTGCAAACTGAGACCATAAGCTATTTAGGGAAAAACTTCTGCTGTGCACTGAAAGGAGTGCCTGGAGGGCTTCGGGAGCTTGCAGCTCACTCCCATCAGTGCTCACCCCGGGAAGCTCCCATGCCACACCGCCATCCTCCACCACTTTGTGCCATCCTCCCTTCCCAACTGGCACACATCTGAGTGGTCCTCAGAGTGCTGCAAGGCCATTGGGAAACGTGGCTGAATTCATGGAGTACAGCTGCAAAGCACAGAGAGCACACGCTCTCTGACAACAGCCAGGAAGGCCCACATGAAAGTTATGCTCCGGAACAGATAACCACTACTCCCATTGGTTTATTAAGCACATGCTTTCTCTCACTAACACAGATCTCAGCTGTCTGGACCATTATTCATCTCTGCAAAGCTACTGTACAAGTTCCTCCCTGGCTGCTCTTCAAAGCACACTACAAGCTAAGGCTGTAATCAAAGCAGCATTGAGATGACACCTGTCCTTTGCTGCTTGTATGAGAATTAGGTATGAGAATTGGGCATTTATTCCTTTTTTATTTTTTTCTATGAAGTCATTCAGTCCATGAAATTAAATCTATTTCTCACTCCAGAAGACACCAAGCCAGCAAAATCTGTCTAAGAACTTGCCCCCACTGGGGAAAAAGGCAGACATGCTAGAAACTGCAGTCAGTCTATGTTAAAATGAAGCCTTTCACAGCTTGGTTACCAGCAGATTTTCACATGTATAAACAAAGATGACTTGTGAGTGCCTTTGTTTGTGTTTTTCTCAGAGGAAACAGGAGGAAGGTCCTGATGACAGCGCAGGGCTCCCCAGACTCCATCCCAGACCTGACCCCAGGACCTGCCCTGGCCTGCTGACTGACTCCTCCTGCAGTTGCTCATAATACTTTGGATTCCTCCACCTCAGTGCTTTGCTACCCACACCATCATTTGATTGAATTACAGCCTAATAATCAGACAAACAAGACATAAGCTCCCAGGAAGCAATCAAATACCCAAACAGAAAACCTAAAGCCAAGTTATTCAGACTGCCATTAAGAAAAACCCCACGTAATCTTCCTTCAGAACTTCAGGCTGCCAGCATTTCTTGATGGCACAGAAGCAGCTTCTGCGTGTCTGCTGACACCAGCTGAGGTCTGATGCCACTGAGCTGCAGCTTGGGTTAGGTGGAGGTTATTACTGCCAGCCACTACCAACCACTTCATAGTAGAGATGTGCCAGAGATCAGAGCATTTTCTGACCAAAAAAAAAGATTCAAGAAGCTTTGAGAAATTTCTCTGGCTGCTGCTGCCTCCTCTCTCTGAGCCTTTTCAATCACATCACTGAATTCAATGCCATGGTGGCTGCACCCCGTGGAACCTGTCCAGCAGCGCATGTCATGCAGGGGCTGGGAGTTCTGTGCTGCATCACACGCACCTTCCTGCTCAGCCTTAACTGCCACAGACACTGCTACATCAGCTCACAGAAACTGTGCTGATGTTTAGTATTCATTATACTGCTCCCTATTAAGTACAATAACTTCAATTAGAGGAACCTGAATGAAGGCCATCAACCCAAACCATAACAAACAATGGGAAAATAACAATTTCCTCTCGTTCTAGCAGGCATTATTTCCTTCGAGGCTTTGCTTTCTTTTGCTAGCATCACTCACCGCGCCTACAAACACATCCAATGCAGAGCCAAGTTCTGCACGGCAACCTGACAGCCGGGTAACCCGGGTGCCCCGCGCGCACCAAGCCGTCTGCAGGCAGTGCCATTTCCCACCGAAATTCGTTCTTACTCAGCTTCCTGTCTGGAAGCACCGGCAGAACACATCCACTGCAACATCCAGCATAAGGATATTGTATTGCTTTCGCTGATACAGTTACAGAGCGTTCAGCCGGAGACCTTCGGCACAGCCCCGCACACCGTTCCCAGGCAGAGCCGCTCCCACGGACCATCCCGCAGCTCCCGGCTCTCACACGGCTGTTCCGGCAGCGCTGCTCCGTGCCCGCCGACCCCCAGCGGTGGGTTCGTGGGTTCGATAATCGCAGGCCCCGTTCTGCCCCAGCCCCGGCTCCGCAGGGCCGCCCGGCAGGATCCTTCCCAGCGCCGGGCGTGCCACGGCAATGGCGCCGGGAACGACCTGTCAGCGGCCGCCAGCTCCGTCCTCGTCCTCCTCCTTTTTCTCCTCTTCCTCCTCCTCCTTTTTCTCCTCTTCCTCCTCCTCCTTCTCCCAGTTCGCTCCCTCAACCGCTGCCCAGCGGCGACCCCCGCCCTGCAGAGGCCCCGAGCAGAACCGCGACACGGGCAGCAGCACGGCGAGGCAGCAGAGCCCCGGCCTCGCGCAGCCGCCCCGCAGAGCGCTCACCCGCTGCGGTGCTTGCTGTCCATCCGCTTCTTCTGCCGGACCGGCTGCAGCGGGATGTTGTCGGTCATGGCCGCGGCGGCCGGGGCGGAGCGGGGCGGGATGCGCTTCCCAGCAGCGCCTCGGCTCGGCGCGGCTCCGCCGACGGGGCCGCGCTCCCAGCACGCAGGTGCCGCGCCCGCCCCGCCCGGTTCGCCCCGCCCCGGCTCGGTTCTGACCCGCGGGCGGCACCGGCTCGGAACCCGCTGGCGGGGTACCGCGCTGCCGGCACCCGTGCCCGCCCGCATCCCGCATCCCGCATCCCACCTGCCACTTCCCCTTGGTGCCCCCAGCTCTTCTTCCCAGCCGAGCTCAGCACCCTCATACTGGCATCGCTGGTCTCCTGCACGCACAGCCTCTGCATGCGTGGCCACCTGGGCTTTCCCGGAGCAACAGGCCCGCGGCACGACCTGTGCGTCCTCTGCCTCCTTCAGCCGGCACATGTGGACGGGTAGAGGTGCTGCTTGTGTCTCCCGTTACACCACCCCTCCACCCACATCACAGGACGAGGATCCCAGGGCTGCCCCTCGCATCATTCTTGCCTGATGACCATCACCCACACCCGGCCACGACTCACTTTCAGGCCTGATTCAGATTTCAACTGTAAATTCAGACAGGAGTCGTCCCAACATTTCTGTTCTGTTTAAGACTCAAAGCTTTTCTTTCCCCGTTCCTGCAGCCACTCCCCATAAGACTTGTGCTCCAGACCCTGTTCGGCTTTGCTGCCCAGCTCTGGGTGTGCTCCAGGGGCCTCAGTGACCTTCCTGTAGTGAGGGGCCCAACACTGAGCACAGCACTTGGGGCAGCCTCACCGGTGGCAGTACAGGGGGGCGATCACCTCCTGCTGACCACCTCCTTCCTGCCTGAAACCACCAGATTCACACCTGTGCACCCCACGGATGGAGGAAATGCCCAGTGCTGATAAGGATCAAACAAAACAGAGCTACATGTCCATCTCAGCATCTTCTGCTGCAGTCTTGGTCACCACAGGATCTACATCTCTTTCTAGTTCAAGGCCAGCTTTCACTCATCCACTTGCAGACTGCTGGCAAAACCTTTCCCTTACCAAATAACCTGCCCACAATCGGTCACCAGGCAAAGAGATCTGTGTCCTTGTACCTGCTGGCAGTGCTGCTGCAGCTCCTTGCCCTGCCTGCACTTTGTCTTGTAGCTCATCGTCCTGCTGAGCTAAAATACCACAGTGACAGTGACCAAGAGCAGGGAATAAGTGAGCCATAGTGTAAGTCCAACAGCTCTGTCTCTTATATTAAAGCACATGAGGCATTCCCATTTAAAACATACATTACCTGCAGAGTGCTTTCCTGCCAAGTTTCACCGTGGGATTCTGGGCAAGTAAAATGCATGATAAAAATGATGAATCATTATTCAGCAACACCACACAAGCATGCTGTGTATTGTAATATACAAACCATGGCATTCAAATGACAGGCTTTAAAATACCCATTGGGTGCAAAATACATGTGTCCTGATGGAACAGCAAACACTGCTCTGCAGTCCTTCAGAGACTGCTCACACTGAAATGAAAACTGATGAGCATCATCCTAATGCTCTAATTGCAGCCACAAACTCCATTTTTTGGCATATCAAATTCTGAATGGATGGAACATTTGTTTTTTTAAGATTAAGTTTAATGTAATCTTAATTAACAGTCATAACTTTCCCAGTGAAAAGGGAAAAAAGGAAAAGAAAAAGAAAAAGAAGGAAAGAACAAAAGAACAAGTCCTGTCAAATTTTGTGGGGAGCTCTGTTTGCTCTCCAGCCCTCCCAGAGCATCAGCTCAGGTTGCACTGTGGGTTACAAATGAACAACAACTGCGATCGTCAGTTCTTTTCTGTGCAGTTGCAGCCTCCCTGCCTCACCCTTCTGCCTTTCCCCCCAGGTCTCCATCACCCATCAGGCCCCTCCTCTCCCTCCCTGCATCCACTGCCTGTGGCACAGCTGCTCACCCATGGGCAGAGTTTTCAGAGCGCCTCACAGATCCTCACACTGACCTGGATCTCTGCCTCACACCAATTAAAGGTAAGTAAACCATAGAATCATACAATCATACAATCATAGAATCGTAGAATCATAGAATGCCCTGGGTTGAAAAGGACCATAATGATCATCTGGTTCCAACCCCCTGCTGTGTGCAGGTCGCCAACCACCAGTCCAGGCTGCCCAGGGCCACATCCAGCTGGCTTCAAATGCCTGCAGGGATGGGGCATCCACAGCCTCCTTGGGCAGCCTGTTCCAGTGCCTCACCACTAAGCTATTATGGGGTGGTGCCTACCTTCCTCCAAGAAACAAGACCAGTGCCGGTTACCCACTCAAACAAGAGATGTTTGCTTTGACAGCATGTTTGCAATGTTTGACCATTACTTATTTAGCACAGTATGCCATAAATTTTATTCTACTCTAGTTATGCATTTAAATAAATGATTGAGTCTGTCACGCACAGGATTCCTGTGATTTGAGCTGATGAACACTATTGAAGGTGACAACACCAATACTCTGCTTGGCTTTTTATATGCTGGAAGAGCAATAAAGTTTTGGGGCTGCATTGGCTTTTGCTTACTATGTTTGTTGCTTTTCCCCACTGTCCCCAAACACGAGTGCCAAATTATAGGCCATTATAACATCTAAGGGAACGGCTCAGATGCAGGTGTGTAACTGGTTGCACAGACAGCTCCCAACTGTGGCATTTTGCCTGTACCTGTCATTACCTTGTTTCATAACTGCAAGCTTTACAAAGGCCAGGGTTCACCTTCTTTGTCTGAAAATGCTGCCCTGCACACACGGTGCAGCTCCATCTGCAAGGCACACAGCGTGCAGGCGCAGGGAGCCGGCTGCTAAGGGCTTGCAAACCTGCAGGCATGCGTGCATGATTTCCCCACACACAGACTCACTCACACAGATGACACGGAAACAGAAGCTCAGGGGAGGAGAAACGTCACTGTCTCAAGGCACTGCTGGGACAGATCTGGGCTGTGGCACTCACTCAAAACAAAGGCAGCGTGCAGAAGATGCCCGCTCCCAGAGCTCAGCAGCCGCACACGCAGTCATTGCCAGGAAGGAGCATTTTGGTAAGAGAAACACAAAACAAACAGGGATGTCGGAGCAGGAACTGTCAGCACTGCGCTGTCCTCGCTTGTGCGCCCTGAGCCTACGTGGGATGCATTCAGCTCTTAAATTTATCTTCCAAGCGTCTGAGCTCAGACAAGAGCACTGCAATTAATGGGCGAGCTAAACACTACCAGATCACAATGCCCTGTTAACACCTGCATCTCTGATCCGCGCAGACGGCTTTGATATTATTTTTTTTCTTTTGACAAGTGGGCGATAGCGGATATCCTTTAAGCCCATATTTAATGAAGCCCTCCATAAATCCATCAACACTTGCTAAAGGAAACTACAATAAAGCTCATTCTGCCATAGGCTTTGCTACGGAGGGAACATTTGGCGTTCTCATAATGAAGCTGCAGAGCAGAGACTTCTCACGCTGATCTGAGGAAGTGCAGTATTTGTATGGGATCTTTTCCCTCCTCACTCAATTATGTGTTGCAGATCAAGAGGAGGACAATCCCTCAATATCGAATTTTCACAACAAGAATATCGTCAAGCTGTCATTCCTTTAGGACAGCTGTCAGATATAAGGAACAAGGACAGAAAAAGGTGCTGATTTCAAGAAAAATAAACACTATTTATTCTTGAGATGATTTTGCTATTAGCTTCAGCTGTTTTCTAAGCTGTTCCCATGCTGATTTTTACTGTTGTTACACATCCTGTGGGTGGGATCAAAGAAATGAAAACCTTCAAACTGAGAACAAATGGTTTACAAATTTGTCATACATCTTGCGTTTGTGAACTTTTCAAAAACCATCTCTAGACATCGGTCATTGTGTCAGACCGACAAAACCGATGGGGGAACAGAGGAAGGGATAATGAAGAAATGACACTTTTCCAAATCTGGACATGGTGAGCTGAGAACACATCTGGAGATGTAGATATGAAAGCAGCCGATTGAGTGACCGCCTGCTAAACGTTAAGGACCTGAGTAACCGAGCTGCCTTTCCCAAAACAGCCAATGTGCCAGCAAATGACTGCTGCTCTGAACATACAGACTGCACAGGGACAATTTTTTTCCTGAAACAAACGTGCAGAGAAAGGTCTTCAGGAGTGTAAGGGGCCGTTAAGCCAACTCTGTGAGCCTGATTAAGCCATCTCAGTCAACACACACGCAATTGCACAGCCACTGAGGGCCCGGGAAGGTATCACACATGGAGGGTTGCAGCACAGATCCTGCCTTACTGCAGCAGCAGTGCAGTACACCCTCCAGTGTTTTGCTCCATGCAGCCCTGGGGCAGGCACAGCTGGCCCTCACATTCCTGTAGCCCCCAGCATTGGTGCTGGTCTGAAAGCGGAGATGAGCTAACTGGAGAATGGACAAATGGCCCAGAGCAGTTAAAATAAAAATGGTACCTTATTTATACTGCGGGTCATATTTGTTCTTACATCTATCTAAGCAAAAGCATAGAAACTTTTCTATACAACAGTTAGCAAACTGTTTTCTAAAATTATTTCTTTTGTTGTTTTTTTGCTGTTCGCTGTGTCCTGCTGGACCAGAATAGGGAGGGAATCCAGAAGCACCCCCTGTATCACCATCCCAAGGGCAAGCAGGCTGCAGATCCCCCCCACCCCTCCACAGCCCCTCAGTGAGCTGCCCCTGTCAGAAGTTACATGTGACAAGAGTGAGACTCATAAGGAGCTCTGAAAGGAGAGGGATGCTGCGCTGGACTGGCTGGGAAGGCCAGCACATAATTTAGGTACAACGAGCTCTAAAAATCACACCAATAAATCAGCATCTGTCAGACACCTTCTCAAGTATCAGTGGCATTAACAGAAGAAGGCTGCAAAGAAATACCACTCTTTATAAGCAACTAAGTTCAGTTACTGTAAGTTGCTTTTTAAGTTCAGAAAATAGAAAATATAGGATAATGTAATACAACGTAATAATTTACAGCAGTGTGCAACTGATGGTTTGGGTTTTTTTTTTGCCCCTGAGTTACATTTCCTGCCCTGCTGGGTGTGCAGTAAGAGACTCTTTTCTAGGTCAGTGATGAACGCGAGACAGAGCTGAGTGCACGGCCAGTGCTCACCCACAGCCCAGCACAGGATGGGACCCCCAGAGCTCAGCACCAGGGGCTGAGCACCACTGAAAGCACCAACCGTGTGCCATCACCCAGCTGCTATGAAAGCTCTCTGCCTCAACTGCTGTCTGGCAAACACTGGCAGCCACTTCTTCTAATCCCAAATGTACCTACAACCACAAACTGCTGCAAACACAGTGCTTTTCATCAGGAGAACATCACAGACAGACACGTTGCTTATCCCTGCTCCTCTATCTCAGCCTATCTGCCTTCCCACTGCTGCAGGTCCTTTCCACCTGGACCACGGCCACCCATGCTTTGCTCCAGCCTGCGCCCATCAGCCTCACCTGGGGAGCTGCTACCCAACTCACTGAGGGAACCTCACCCCCTGAAGTCCCTGCTTACTTTTTGAAACACTTTGGACTAAAAGGGTAAGTCAAGAGAAATGTTTCTTTAGAATACAGCTAATATATTACAGACTTATCATTTTCTTAAAAATCAAGCCAATTTTCAAGTTCAAATTTAACATTTTTAGCCTTATGTCTTCGCCTTCGCTTGAACAGTGAGCATGCTGCATTCCCAACTGCAAAGAGGCCCCTGTTGAGTGAGCTAATAGCAAAGAGGAACAGGGAAGTCCTTCAGGTGAGAGGACAGGCTGATGAGCAGAGACCACAGGCGTGCTGTGCTCACACTGCTCTCACATCAACACAGCTGGTTTGACTTCAGTAAACTTGTTCCTGCTTCACCAGAAAAACTTAAGCACTGTGTGTGAAAAAGCCATCCCAAAATTTATTCTCAAAATGCCAACAGAAACTCGTCAGTAGATACTCAAAACTACAGAGTTCTTACATAAAAGTCATACATTCACAATGCAGAAAACTTGACAACAGGGATGCCTTTTGCATGTTCCATGTAACAATATCCATCTTACAGTGTAAACAGGTACTGGTATGTTCTCACGTACAAGTCCAGCAGGAAAGGCACAACTCGGCATACAGAGATCATAAGCAAGAATCAGGTGCAACAACATTACACAAACTTTTGGTAATCTGTACTTTTGGAGCCTTCCACAACAGAGACTGGACTTGATTTCCTGTGGTCCCAAAGACTTCTTTCCATCGCTCAGTCCTTCTTTACCAAACGCTCAGTTTCCAGTCTGCTTTAGAGCCCACTACACACGGCTCCAGCAGACATCAGAGGAATAGTGAAAGGTCAGTCCAGTAAGTCTTCAGGTGCTTCCACTAATACATCAGGTTTTGGTTTCAGATAGTGCATGGAAGCATCTGCTTGAATCTCAGTTTATTACAGTGGTCATTAATAGAAAAATAGACACTACATCTACAAAAAGAAAAAAATGAGGTAGATAACTTAGAATCCAGATGACCATCCCAGCAACCTTCATACAATATGCACGGATCATTAATTACCATTTTGGCAGAATGCAACTTCACAGACCACCAAGAAACTTAATGACCAGACTAGGAATGCCATCCAAAACCCAAAAAAACATTTAACCTAAGCATGAATACTTCATATTTAAATACAGGTTTACACAGACTGATCTTCTAAATTACTCAAATTAAAACAATAAAACTAAAAAAAAAAAAAAAAAAAAAAGTCTCTTGCTAAGGAAACTAGTTCCCATGCCTAATTGCAACAGTCACCTGAGATTCCTTGCAGAGCTTTTAGACCTGACTTCCCAAGGCAAGTCTTCCCTTTCAAGAAAGAAGAAAGTATATACATACCCACCCACATTTGTTTTGGGCTCTTGGTACTGAAATAAAACATCTAGGAAAAACTGCACATCTTTGGAAGTAGGGGTTTTGGCACTATACGTGGAGGACTGTTCTAGTAGTACTATTAAATAAGCAGCAGTCAATGAAACAGAATTCCTTAGAAGCAGTGATTGAAGAAAAACAGCAACTTCCTTTCATAGAACTTCTGAGGCAAAAAGGAATTAAAAAAAAGTCATTTTTATCGCCATTATAGTAAAAAAAAGTACATTCAGAAATCACACAGAGCCAAAAATTCAAACAGAAAAACTACTTCTAAGAGGGTGGCAGACATTCTAGGATATTTACCCGCATTAACAGCTTTCATTTCTTATCAGCAAATACAAGCTTCTCCACCAACAGTAGGCTGTTTCCACTCTATTTAAAACCCCCAAGTATTTCACTCTAAATGAAGAGGTAAATAATCTAAACCTTTGGAATTTCAAGTTGTAGAAATTTCTGTAAGGCTGTACACATTAAAGTCACACATAAGAACTACTTTGCAAGACCCGCATCTTTCCAAATAAAAGGAAAACCTATTCTTTATTATTTACTATTTGCAAAGCAATACCGTGATTGTACTCTGGGCAACGTAATCTTACAAAGACAACCATAAAATCATTTGCACGTCAATAGGAAAATAGGAGGCTGAAGTGGAATCTCTTAAAAATATATGTTTGTATATATATATTTGTTCTTTCTGCACGTCATCTTCACTAGAGCTCTTAGCTAACAGCAATTTTGTTCTCCTCCATGAAGTGAGGGAACTGATGTTTTGGCACGTTGTCTGCAGCGGCTCCGCCGGCCTTTTCCGTGTCAGAAGCAGCCCCAGACTGGGTCCCATCCGCTTTGGAAACCGTAGCAGTGTTTATTGCTGAAGCACCCGCAGCACTGCCTGGAAGGGTCGGTAAGCCGCCGCTCTGGATCACTGAGATCTCGTTGGTCTTCATTGCTATGCCATTGCTGAGTACCGCCGTGTACTGATTCCACACTGTGGGGTCAATGCTCACCGAAGGAGCCATGATATCCTTGGGAAACATTTCGGATACCTTCTTGGGGTCATTCCCCAGTAGAGCCATGGGGTTATCGATCGAAAGCCTCCTTCCCCGCCTGGCAGAATTATTCCACATGTGAGTTCCCACATGGACCTTTCCAGGAAGGGAAACAGAGGATCATTAATGCCACAATTCTCTTACGACAAACTCACATTCTGCTTTGCTTGCAACTAGAAGAAGCTATGAGTGCATTCATAGTCAGTGAGCCTTCAGGTAGGTGTTTAAGCCAGTTAGTTCTCGCCTGCCTTTATCCTCACCCTTCCCACCTGCATGACAGTCACTCAGCAGCCTTTTGTAACCACGGCTCCTCAGCTTACTACTGGAGCGCTTGTAGCAGTGTGTTCTTACACTTATTTGGAATGACATCAGCACGGTTGCTCCCCCACCTTTCAAAAAAGAAAAGCCACATTATCTGCCACCAACAGACTGCACTGAAGCAGTACTACTCAATGCAAGATAAGAAAAAACAAAAAAGGCCTCACCAAGCAATTTGGAAGAGATGTTACACCTAAGCTAAAATCTTCCGTGCCGCACACAAGGCACTGCTGCTTCCCACAAGCAATTGCTCACAAATTGCACAGTTTAACGTCTTCCCTCCCCAAATGCATTTATGCAAGTAAACTGAACATTTCTCATAGGACTGCACCAAGGAGCTGCGAGTCCCCTGTAGGGCAAATGGACTAATCTGAAGACAAACAGACAGGAGTCAAAGCGACCATTTGAAGAGCCAGAAGAAAGCCCAAGCTGTTCCCAACAGCAATAGTTCTTCCCTCCTTGCTAAGGCCTTCCCCAGCAAAGGGGACCACAGTGCAGCAGGCAGCTTACCTTCAGGTTCCCTTTCGTTGTAAAGGCTCTCCCACAGATGGTGCAGGCAAATGGCTTTTCCCCTGTATGCGTCCGCTCGTGAATCTGCAGGGCGCTGGCGGAGGAGAAGTTCTTCCCACATGTAGTGCAGATGTGCTGTTTGGCTGGACGGCAGAACTTCGGTCGT
The DNA here is from genome assembly GCF_019238085.1 of Lagopus leucura. Taxonomy (NCBI): domain Eukaryota; kingdom Metazoa; phylum Chordata; class Aves; order Galliformes; family Phasianidae; genus Lagopus; species Lagopus leucura. Next base: position 2,523,622 of record NW_024962293.1, on the reverse strand, counting down.
GGCACCAGAAGAGGGGCAACACCAGGGGAGAGAGCTGGTGGGCCAATGAAATGGCCAGTGCTAATGGGACGTTCACTTGGTATTTCCATTTTTATGAGGGCTGGTGGGGCTCTAACAAAAGTAGCTGGAATACTATTTCGACCTTGAGAGAAAAAAGGAATATATATATATATATATATACATACATATATACACACACACACACACATATATATATATATATATATATATATATATATATATACACAGACATTTATCTACACACACCTGCACACACAGTATTTATCCCACCTACATCTGCATTCAAGGAAAAGTCTGTCTGGGATACAGAAGCCCCCACCTTTAGAGATACATGCTTGCAGAGCCCTGTAGAGCCCTATGGTAGGGCTGTTACACACAAACAAATCTTCTCATTCCTGTCTTTTCTAATGATCTTAAGACTTCAACATTCTCACTTCCTCACCAAATTTAGATAAACATCATTCTTGGTGCTAAAGAGCTCAAAAAACCCCACAAAATGCTCCAGTGTTTTAATGCCACATTCTTGGGTTAAATGGTTTTCCACAGAATATCAACATGTATACTTTAAATAGCTACAGGGAAGTATCAGGTATGTCCAGGAAATAGAGCAAGCGCACAGCCTCTGCTTATTTTAAGGGGCTGTGCTCCCCTTGCATGAGATGTCTTTTTTTTTTTTTAAGCCTTGAACTTTTTCTAAAATTTTGAGTCTGAGGCAGGAAAGCACGGTCTAAATGGAGAAGGGGGAACTGAACAGGTTTTTCCTCCTGTTTGTTCTGCTAGAAAAGGCTTTCTTCCATCCCGCTCCCCCACCCCAACTTATTGCAGCATTTCACATTACTCACCATACTCTCCATTTGCAAAGTGTAGCCCAGGTTCTTCTTTAATGACTTTCCGACCAATGTTGCCATAAGTTAAATCCAAAGCAACGACCCCTTCCATCTCTCCAGCAGCACCCTCAGGGCCCTCTGATTTACTTCCCGTGCCTACATCTTCTTGGCTGGTGAAGCTCGGGGACTTTGACCTCACGCTCTCAGTTTGGCTGTTGGCAGGGGACAGAGCCTGCAGCGAGGTGGACTCGGAGGCAGCAGGACTTCGGCCATTCTGATAGTCTGGATCTCCAGCCACAGAAGACGAATCGTTCGTCATGCCATCACTTTCTGTAGAGCCATTGTCACTAGACTTCAAGCTGCTTTGCCGTTGCAGGTTCAGAGCAGAGTTGACAATCTTCATTTGATTCTCCAGTGCTGCAATGCCAGAGAAGCCAGCAGCTGCGGCCGGCAATTCTGACTGTGCATCGAATGGGGTAGAAGGTTTGGAGGAACTCCTGGGGCCATCCTGAGACTCCAGGTCCTCTTCCATCTCCATGCTTTCCATGCTTTCATCTGGGCGGCTGATGTCACCGTTCTTCTCAGCTGCAGCAGGATCCACTTCAGCACTGTCACAGGTATTTTCTGGCAGGGGTGTGTTAGGTATCTGTCCCCCCATATGCATGCGGATGTGCTGCTGCAACACAACCGCATTTGTGAACTTCTTCTGGCAGATAGGACACGAGTGTTGCATCTTCAGAGGAGTATTGGCCCGATGGACACCATAATGAGTTTTGAGATTCCCTTTGGTGGAGAAGGCACGGCCACAGATTTTACACTTGAACGGCCTCTCCCCGGTGTGGGTACGATAATGCATTTTGAGGGAGCTCTGGCAGCTCAGCACTCTGTGACAGATCAGGCACTCATTGGGGTCCGCAGTGGACTTATCGATGTTCTCAACCAGCTGCTGAAGCTTGGATGTTTCTGAGCCTTGCTCGTTCGACCCGGCCACGTGGAAGATGCTCACACTGCAGGCAGCTTGCGGAGAGCTCAAGCTCTGCTCTGTTCCTGATTCATGACCGACTGCCCCAGATGAGGAAGAGCCACCTTCGCTGTCTGGAGAAGGCCGAGAGGGCAGCTCTGCTGAGAAGGCGGCCGGCTCCTTGGTGCCCGTGAGGCTGGGGGCATTCGGAGGAGCGCTGGAGGCTGCAGAGGTAGGCAGGGTTGTCAGCAGGGGTTTGCTATCCACAATCAGGTTAGACTCATCCAGTGGCACAGACATCCCGTACGGGATCCCACTGCTTGTGGGAACATTGTCCAGGTGCTCAGGGACCGGGTAAGGGTTCATCTTGATGTGGGGGTATTTGTCTTTGTGACGCTGAAAATGCACTTTAAGGTTTCCTTTGGTTGTGAAGCGGTTACCACAAATGTTACACTTGTAGGGTCTCTCCCCGGTGTGGGAGCGGAGGTGGATCTGCAGGGCGCTGTCGTTGCCAAAGACCTTGCCACAGAATTTACACTTGTGTTTGAAGAACGGCTCCTCCGCATTCGATTTGCTTTCAGACACACAAATATTGGGAGGTTTCCCTTTCACCCTCTTTGAGGAATCTATGACAGAAGAAACGGCCGAAAGGGGATTCTGGAAGATGACGGAGTGGGAGGACTGAGGTAGCAAAGGATTCGGGAACCGAGAAATGGAGCCAGCAAAGGTTCTGCTCGCCTCTGGCTTCAGGGGGAAGGAGGAGGAGAGGCCGGCAGCCAGCGAGCCGGCGGCCGCAACACCAGTGTTAGCATGAGGTAGTTTGCCTTGCTTCAAGGATTCCAGCGATAGGCTCTGGCTCCCCGCCTTCTGCCCGATCAGCGCCACGGCGGCCGACAGCTGCTGGGACATGTGAGCACCCAGCGCCTTCAGCGGGTCGGCGGCAGCGGCTATGGAGGGGTGCAGGGCGTGAGGGGCCATCATGGCGATCTGGATGCGGATCTGCTCCGTCAGCTGGATCTGCTGGAGCTGCTGCTGCTGCAAGCACACGAGCTGCTCCAGGATCATTGGAATAGCGTTAAAGCTGGCGGCTGAAGAAGCGATGGCGTCAGTGGTACGCTGGTTCACAGCCACTTTAGTGCCACGTATCGTCTGCAAAGTCACGTTAGTGTTCGGTACTTTGGATTTTGGTAGATAGCTCAGCCCAGGAGTCGCGGGTGCAGCCGGGGGTTCTATTTTGAGGTACATCCCTCCTACCGATTCCGCGTCGATTTTTCCTTCTCTCTTTTCCGCAGAACTGGCGCAGCCCTTCGCCTGAGTGTCCTTGCGTGCCCTGCTATCCCCTCGGTCACTCGAGAAGCTCCCGACAGCAGCTTCGGAGAAGCCTTCAGGAGGGACTGCTCCCTCGCTGTCATTCATGATTAGGACAGGCGGATTTTTAGTGCAATTTTTCTTATGCTCAAGGAATTCAGAGAGATCGAAGAATTCTGCACAGCATTTCTCACAGATCTTTGTTTCCTCTGTTCGGCACCTTTTGGAGCTCATTTCGCCATCTCCATCACCTGGGACGTCTCGTGGACTCCCTTGAAACAAAGAAGTCACATTGTTAATTGCTGGACTTAGACTGGCCCCACCAGAACTGCAAGCCAAAGACACAGGATGTTCTGAGAGTCCCACAGTCCAGTTTGTGGATTGAAATCCTACTCCTTTGCCATGAGCGCACTGGCAATGTTAAGAAATTATGCATCTCAGTTCTGTTTTCCATAAAACCAAAACAGAGGAAGTCTCATGAGGCTTGACAGAAGTTTATCGCAAATCCCTTCATACAGATAGAAATGGAACAGTACAAGCCAGCTAGTCCCTGCAACATGGCTTGGAGTATGACCCAGGTGAGAAAAAACAGGCACCCTAACAGAGGAAAAACCTGATTACTGTAAGCTAACTTTGTGTTCAGTTGTTTTTGTTCGTTTGAACTTCAAAATTCTTAGTTAATGGCCTCACAGAAATTGTTAGCACAAAGTTCAGAGCAGTTCATTCTTCACTGTACACCAATACAGTAAATGACATTCATTCCTCCATTATGGAGGTAATTACTACCTAAGAGGGCTGACAGAAGCAAAATTAACTCTAATATTAGCTCTGAAATATTTCAGAAGCAAACTCACATGAAAAGGCCTCTAGAAAGTCACAGCAATAACAAGACAACAATTAACTCACAAGAACCCCAGAGGCAGAAATGAACCTACACTGATGCTGACAACTACTGGAATGCCGAGCTGTAGCCCTGCTTGTGACACACATTAAGTTTCAGACCCAGTGAGGATGCAGTGCTTAGCTGCATCTGTAAATTATTCCTTCTCTCACTAAAAGGAGACAAAACTCGCAGGTCCACCCCTGCCCTCCACCTGCTGCCACCCCACAAACCAAGCACTATTTGCAAGAGGACACATACAAAATATGACTCAGGGAAGTACCAGAATGGGAAGAGAGGTTGAGAAATTCTAAACCAAAACAGGATGTTTTTGCTCAACCCAACCATCCTTCAAGCACCAAGCTCCTGCCAGCTCAAGGTGGGTGAGCATGCAGGAGACGAAGCTCCAGGCCCCTGTACTGCAGTGAGGATGAACGGGCACAGCTCCGGACAGCCCAGCACCACACAGCATCCTGCAACCTGCAGTAAGCGCTCCAAGCCTTATGGGTGCCAGGGCACAGCAAGCAAGTCCCCCACTCGCCTCCCACACGCACCAGGGGCACGTTGCAAGTCCCACCACCACAACATCTGAATCACAAGTCCCCTTGGATTCAGGTCCCGCATCTCCAGTGCTTCACCCCAGGGCTGAGCTCCGATTCCACACTACCAACCCACACTGTCCTGAAATGGAACCAAGTACTCTGCAAGCACCAGAGCGATCTGTGGCTTTCATTTTAAAGGTGTAACTGAACCACACATCCGATACGTGTATATCCTGTACATGGCAGGGTGGAGGTGTCTGGGCAGCAGCCCCAGCACGTTCACCATCTGCTCTGGGGCAGCATAAGAGCTCTGCGGGGGGTGATATTGTAAACCTTGACATTTGTCCAGGTAAAAGAGTATTATATATACATATATATTCAACTAATCAAAACTTTAACTGCTTAACATGTTGAGTGATGGAAGTACACGTGAAAGCTTTTTTAAAAAACTAGTTCAACTCCAGCCTCTGTGTATTGGAGACCTGCTGTACTGCAGTCTGTGGTACAAATCTGGGCACACGCAATTCTACTAAACACACTTCAGGTTACATTTCAAAACGAGGTGCTCTTAGCTGTGATCAACACGGTTTCAAACCCTCATATCTAAACAGCAAGTCAGGGAGAGTGACACATTTTTTTTCACCCCTCCCCCCCAAACAACTTTCACAAATGAAGGAAATGAAAAAACAAAAATAAGAGTTTTGTTGACATACTTCCCACTGCAAGCGGGAAACTGATGTGCCTAAATTCAATTTAACTACGAAAAAACAAATCTGGTCTGTAGAGTGCTTAAGTAGAAGAAGTACATGATGCAGAACTCGGTCAATAATTAGTGTCAGCTGAGGTCAAGAATGGATGTCTTCCAGCTCCCATGTCTGGGACAGTCCAAGCAGTTTCAATGGAAAAGAAAGCACTCAACAGTGGAAGAAGTGCCTTCTCTAACTGTGCTGCACAGACTCTGGGTTTTTCCTTGACTACATGAGTAACTATTCCCACCCAACAGGTACTTCACAGAACCACAGCTGTAAACACCAAAACCTCTTTTCCAAGTCCTTTAGCATTTGGAGCTTTATCTTCCCGAGTTGCAAAATACCCCTAGGTTTTGCTTCAGGAAGAGCAACACTTTCTGCCCACATCTCCTGTGAGCACGCACACACACATCACACCACTGAGTTTGCATCTCCATGGAGGCCTCATGAAATGCTTCAGGTGGAGCAGAGATGCCCGCACAACAGACTATAGCCCACCCCAAAGAGGTGTTCCAGCATAACCATGTCTAGACAAGGTCTCAAGCTACTTCCAAGCATACCATCATAACTCCGTCCCATTGACAGCTCCTTCTTCTTTTGCCACCAATAAGACTGTGCTATATCCAAAGACTGTCATTCCCCTCCAGCTCCAACAAAATCCACATCCCCCATTTCCAGAACTCCGAGGAGTTCCAGAAGAGACTTTTCTGGTCTCACACACCCCTGCCACTGCTCAGATGGAGCAGCAGATCCCCAGGCCCAGGAGCAGCAGGTGGGGCTGCCCTGTGCAGCTGCCAGCACTGCTACCATCACATTTTGGTTGCCAGTTCCCCCATCAGCAAGGCACTAGCTGAGCACTCCAAATGAACTGAATTCCCAGCTTGCATTGCCCTGCTGTATGACACAGAAGGGAAAGAAAGGCGTAACGCTTCCCTACAACTCAGGGAAATGAAGTACAGCGCTTCATTTATCTCAAAACACTTTGTCGGTGGTGGTTTGGAAGATATACAGCAGGAATACGGCGCTCAGTCACCCCACAGCAGCTGGGACACAGAGGAGCACTCCAACACCCCACTGACACCAACACCACACCTGCACCCAGCTGAGCCCCAGCTCTGAGCACTTCCCGAGCAGCCCAAGCCAGCCACAGCACTCCGCTCTGCCCTCTCCAAATGCTTCTCAGGAGCAGGGCTTCTCCTGGCCTTGGTGCTGTGGGTTTTGGTTTGGGTTTTTTTTTTGTTGTTTCTTTTTTAAATCTCCCCACCCCCGAAATTCAGGAATGTTATCTCCCAGCATCTAGTTATCCAATAAGTTAGAAGAATGCAGTAAACCCAGCAGGGGGGTTAGATTGAATCACTGGCAAATGGATGGAAAAAATCCACTATTGTGTAGGACAAGGCGGTCATCGACAAGAAGGGCTGATAAAATCCACACTGCTCGAATTAAGGGAGGTGGTTTTTTGAGAGAGAAAGAGCCAGTAAAAGAGGAGAGAAGTAAATCTTATCTGGTTTGATTTCATTCCAAGCAGGGCGCTGCTGGCCCTCTGCTCAGCTCAGCAATTAGCAGCCTCCTTTTTTTTCAACTGTGAGAAAGTTTTTCTGGATGCGATTTAGAAGGCATCGCTCAGGGCTAAAACTGTTTTCTTTTTCCTCCTTTGGGCAGTTTAATGCCTTCAGTGAGCACTTTTCCCTCTGACCAGGTATGATCAGCTTCTAATACTTGAACATGATTTCAGCTGCGGACACACGTGCCCGTTTCCTGCAGGCTGGGAGCAGTCAGCCTTGAGGTGCCCTCTGTGCCCCCCAGCACTGCCCTGCTGCCCCTCACGCCTCCAGCTGACAAGTCTGGCCACTTCCAGAACTGTCTGAACTTTCCCCTCTGCCCTAATGCAAAATAACACATTTTTTAAAATATATTGAAAGAAAAAGTTTTAAAAAAAAGTCACTCATTTGAGTACGCCAAGCCTTGGACTGATTTCTTACAGGAGTAATTCCAAAGGCCTCCGTGCTTTCTCTGCCGAATTTACCTGCAGCATTTGTTATCCAAGCCATCCACGTGTTACCCCGACTGCAACTCCTCGTGCTTTCAGGTTTCCTCAAGGCCTTTTTCTAAACCATCTGACCACCTATCTAACGACTTGCTTTTTGGTCGTCTCTCTGTCAAAGCGAAAGATCCGCCCAAGGTCACCGTGAGCCACGGCAACACCGCACCCGAGGGGCAAAGCAGCGTTCAGCCGCACGTGGAAGAAGAAAAAAGTTCGCAGGTCTCGAACCCAGCACACCGCTCACAGCCCCCCCACTCCCCCAGAGAGGCCCGGAGCCCCGCTCCCGCCCCAGCAGCCTCCGGAGGTCGTTCCGAAGTGCTTTACAGCCCGGAGCCGCCGCAGTGCCCCCCGCCCGCGGTTATCCGCGCCGCGCGGAGCCCGGCGGGCAGCGGAGGGCACTCACGGCCCGCGGGGTGGGGGGGAGCGGGGCCCGCGAACCCACGGGCCACCCATGCACTGGTATTACTTTTCTTATTATTATTATTTAAAGCAAAGGGGCTCCCCCCGTCCTGCTACAAAGCAGAAGTGCTGTAACAAAAATAGAGCTTTCCCCCCCGCACGAGCAGCCCGGCCCGGCCCTACCTGCTCTGCGCGGAGCTCCGCGGCGCGCTCCTCCCGCTGCTGTGAGCGCGGCGGCCCCGGACCGCACTTAACACGAGTACAGTGTTTAAGACCGAGCTAAACGGCACAAACCCCGCTGCCAAGGTCAATTGCATGAGAGTCCTAATTGTAAGCCTGACATCAACTTACCACCCACAGCAAGCGGGAGGAGGCAAAGGTTAGAGCAGCAGCTCTGTCAAAACGTCACATGCCGCCGAGCCCAGCGAAGGGCTCCATCACTACAACCAATATAATGTTTCACTTACGTAAAAGGAAAAACAAGCGGGCATCGCCCAGCCCCGGGCCCCTCCGGCCGCGCAGCCCCGCGCGTCCCAGCCTCTCCCACCCCCCTCCCCGCCCTGCGCCCATTTCGGACGAATCCAAACGAATAATAATAAAACCCACCGCTACCAAACTCGTCACTTTCCTCATCGAACACCTCACCAACATCAGCACAACTCCACGCACAGAGCGCGGAACTGAAGAAACGAAGTCCAGAACCACCCCGAGAAAAGCTGCAGTTTGATACTGTATTTTTAAGAATAAATCAGATGGTTTTATATATATATATATTTTTAGTGGCGGCTACGGGGCACAATGGCCATTTTCATCCCCTTTGTGGAAATGCTAATTTCTCTCTATCGCATGATCCCCCGATGCCCACCTGCTGATTTTTTGACCTGTTAATTGATCACCGCGTTGGCCGCGCCGCAGCTTAACGCGCCGCATTGTTCGCAGAGGTGGGTCCGCATCGCTTCGGGAAACAAAACAAAAAAAAAGGGCATTTGCAAACTAGGAGATAAGGGCTTGATTTTATTATTTCGATTATGTATATACTGTCGATAACGTCCCAGCCAAATCCCTGCGGTATTTCCACTTTGTTACGTGCCCTCAGCACTCCGACACACCTGGAGCGGGGAATACGGGTACCGCTTCGGAGATCAGACACTCGGAACCCACGTGTTTTAATTTGGGAAGGCACGGAGCTCCCGCAGAGCTCGGGGCCGCGCCGCCGGGACGTGTCCCGACCGAGGCCGGCCCGAGGGGTCCCGGCAGAGCGCGGCCGCGGGGCGGCGCCCTGCAGCTCCATCCCGGCTCCATCCCGGCGGCGCTCCGGTGCCTCCGCTCCGACCCACAAAGGCGGCCCCGGCCCCATCCCGGCGGGAGCAAAACCCCCCGGAGGGGTGAGAACTTCGCCAGGTTCCCCCTGGCCCGTGCTGCTCCGGCTCTCATGGTGGGCGGAGGGTTTCATAGAGGGATATATAAAAAGAAGGGCGAGGAAAAAAGAAAAGGGGAAAGAAAAAAAAAAAAAAAAAAAAAAAGGTCGACCAACACAAAAGCAGCTGCCCATTGCCCCAAGTGCGCGGTGCGGAGCGATCCTCCCCTCGCAGAACACCTCCCCCGCCCCGATGGGCCGCATCAGGAGTTATTAACCCTTTTGTTTCAGCGCAGCCCCGGAGGTGGCTTTCCAGCAGCGGGCAGAGATTTACATGTGGAAACATCACCTCCATCCCCCAACCTAACCATATGCACAAAGGAAAACAGTCATGCATTAAACATGGGATTTATTGCCTTCTGGCCAGCTTGCCGATTCTTAAGTCACCATTAACCGGACCCAACAATTGCACATTTCGACTCAAAGAAGAGAGAAGGGGGAGGAGGAAAAAAATTAAGAGCCCTAACCTCCTGCGGTTTGGGAATCAACAGCTCCCGTAACGTGCATTGGTATCGATCAATTCCAGGACTGGAATCCTCCCTCACCTCCCCCCTCCCCCCCAGAAAAGCAGCCCATTTGGGAAGGCAAAGAATCCCCCAAAGCTTTAGAGCTGACCTACAGAAGTGCTTGACCACAACACCCACAGTTCTAAGGAAGCGGCCGGGGCCGCTCCGGCAGTTCTTCCCGCACCGCTACGGACCCCGGGGCCACCGCCGCCTCCCCGGGAGCTGCCCCCGCTCCTCCGTACTGCCCGGGGTGCGGAGAGCGGGGAGAGCCTGCAACGCAGAGGAGCCCCGCGGGGAGATGGGGCTCCGCCGGGGGAAGCCGGGCACGGAGACAGCCCCGAGCCTTTCTCTCTCCTGCGGGGAAACGCCGGCAAACAGCCACTTCTCTGCACGCCCACCCAGGGCTCTGGGCTAATTGAAGTTTAAATATATCCTTTCCTCTTCCCTTCGCAAGGCAAAGGGCTGCGAGCTCACCGAAAAGGAGGCAGAGTGATTTGCGGGAGAGAAATCCCCCGCACCACCCAAATACAAAGCGCTCCCGCACACCCCGCGTTAGCTCACCGGAGTTATTTTAGGAAGTCGGAAATCAAAGATGGCTGGAGGTCAAGCTACAAAAGGTCCAGGGCGATTGTGATCTCCAACAAAAATAGTCCGAGCGCTTCCCCCCCCCCCCCCCCCCCCAACCTCTTTTTTCTCCTTTTAAAAGCCCCACAAAGTCTTCATCTAACTACCGAAAAATAGGCAAATCGGGCAACCGAACGAGTTATTTCCTACCCCCGAGAAGATGGTTCACAATTCCTTCCGTCCCCCCCCCCACCCAAAATCCTTTCCGCCCCAGGGAAGGTTTGGGGGTCCCCTCCCACGGGGCCGCACCCTGAGCGTACGGGGCCGCCGCACCCCGCGCCCCCCAGGCGGGATCCGGCGCTGCTCCGCGGGACGGGGGGGGGAAGCGGGGCACCGGAGGCCGCCACGGCGAGGGCCCCTGGGGCCGTGCTGCGGGCAGCACCAACCCGCAACACCCCCGTGCGGGCAGCCCCGTGGAGCAACTCCGCGGTGGGCCCCCGAAGGCGAGCGGAGCGCCCCCAGAAAGCCAGCGGGGAACCGGGTCGGAACCCGACGGGGGAAGGAGCAGAGGGCGAAGCACGAGGGTGAAGAAAAGCGCCCCCCCCCGAGATCGCCCCGCTGCCTCCGCCGCGCATCAGCCGGGCTGCAAAGCACCGCGGCCCCCCCTTACCACTTGCAGCATCTGGGGGCTGCTCCTCGGAGTTGATGTGCTGGGGCTTCGCCTGCTTCCGTCGCGACATGGTGCACCAGCATCGGGAGCAAAATAGTAGCAATTATTTTCCTCTTCACAACAAATTCCTAGAGTTGGGAAATTACCCCCATTGGGCGGAATGCGCATGTCAGAGTAATTATGATTATCAATAATGCATTGCGATTTATCATGGGTCCCTGACAGCTGATTGGCCTGAGTCCAAGGGCTCACAGATTATTCAAATAAGGTCCATTGATCAGGGCGCACCGGGGCACGCTGGGCGATGTAGTCCCGGCTCGGCCCCGCGCGGCGACAAAGGCGGTGCGGCCCGGGGGGGGGGGAGCAGATCCCGCTCGGGGAGTAAACAAACACGCGGCCGACAGGGCCGATGGCTTCCTTATCTCACCTGCGCTTTTTATATTGCACTTCTGAGATACATTTTTTTTTTTTTTTTTTTTTTTTTACCTCCCTAAAGAAAGCAAGCAAACAGAAGCAAAGGACAATACTAATTTCCCTCTTGTCGTTAGATAAGGTGGAAACGAGATTGTCCGAAGCGGGGTCTGCTGGTGCTGCAGCACGTTGAGGGGCTTTACGAGCGGATCCAGACGGCGTGTAATTACGCTTGGCGTTGCTTCATTTGTTTAAAGCCTTCTTTTAAGTCTCACTTTCTGGGGAGCGACAAAATCGGGCCAGTCGCGTTTTTTAAAAAAAAAACAAGAAAAAAACAAACAAACAAACAAAAAACAACAACAACAAAAAAAACCAACACGTTGCACGCGTGAAGGATTCATGTGAAAAACTCGAAGCAAGAACGATGGCGCGCACCACGTTAATTGCGTCGGTACAGAGCGGAATCCGTTTCATATTTTCCCTCCTGTTTGATCACACGTGAAAAAAACGCACCACCGTTACCCCCCCCCCCCCTCACCCCCCCCCCAGCCCCAACCGGGTCACCGCCCCGCCGCCGGCCGCGGCACACAGCCGGCCGCTCCGCCCGCCCCCAGCGCAGCAGCGGAGCCCACCGGGATACGGGGTCGGGCGTGCGGCTGCGGGACGGTTTGGAAGAGCGAGCTGCAAGACGGGCGTGGGAGTCCTGAGCTCCTCTGCTTTCGTGCTGAATCCCTTCCAGGGACTGTGAAAAAATGGAGCGGGGTGACGAGGCACCGGGGAGTGCTTGATTTGGCCGAGGGGTGATTGAATCATAGAGTGGCCTGGGTTGAAAAGGCCCACAGCGATCAATCGGTTCCACCCCCTGTTGTGTGCAGGGTCGCCAGCCACCAGATCAGGCTGCCCAGAGTCACATCCAGCCTGGCCTCGAATGCCTCCAGCGATGGGATTACATTCATTTGGGTTCAGAAGATGGAGGTTTGGCCTGTTGGACCCCATGTTTGCTTACCATTGTGTCCCTCAGCAAACTGCTTGCCGGGGTCTGTGCCTCAGTTTCCCACTTGTAAAATGAGGACAGCATTTTCCCAGCTGCGAAGCTGCGGGACTGCAGACATCAATCCATAGAGCTGTGGGTGGAGGGGGTGGGGGGATGACTCAGGAGGGTGATTTAGAGAGAAAAAGCCAAATCTTGCTAAAAGGTGGGGGGAGGAAACAATGGTAGATGACTGGGCCGTGCTGTTGCCACAGCCCATTGCACAATGCCACAGTCTCCTTTTACTGGTGACTTTTTCAGCATTTTTATCAGCAAAATTTGGGATCTGTACCATTATTTTAAAGTTTGAGCTGTGGACACAGCCATGTCAGGTGCCCATAGGACTGCAGGACTGACTGCTTTGCGGGTTGTGTGGGCCAGCCATGAAAGGACCTCAGCACTGCAGACCCGGGGGAGCCGTGCACCGTGATCTTGGTTATGTTCTCTTGGAGTTTTGTTTTCCTTTTGTAGTGTCTCCTGAGGGGCTTTATTTAGGGAAGGATAATACAAATCTTAGAGAAAATGCGGTGGAGCAGAAGGTATCACCTTCCTCCTTGGGCAGCTGTTGGAGATTGGGGAACAAATTCTGTTTTTCACACCACTGTCCTTGCCCTTTCCTCAGTCCACAAATATCACAAATATCACAATGCCTCACAAAGCCCTCCTTTTGGTGGGGTATGCTTAACACGCAGGAGAAACTCTATTTAGTCGTATGGAATAGCACAGATTAACAGGTATTTAAAATCATTTTTATCTGGTGTTACTCCACCCTCCCTCATGCTCCCCAAAGAACTCTCTGTATTTGTTTGTTTAGCCAGCAGTTTGAAATGCTCTTTGTCTCCAAAGTGTGTCCTGGGGAAATAGACTGTTAAACGAGATTGATAGCAATTGATCCACAGATAGGTATTTACATTGATGAATTTTCTCCTTTTACACTTGATATGTTCAGAATAACCAACAGATTTTCATTTATTACACATAATGCTGCCAGCCCACACCAGTCTATTTATTAAATACAGCGCTTTAGATATTATGCTGACAGCCAGACAGCCCTGTACAGTAGATCCATATTTAAAATGGGCATCTCACGTGGAGCATTTGTACTGAATTTGAAAGAATATATTATATGAAATCAATGGAAGTTTTGGTATTGATTTCAGAGGACGGGGGTTTCAGTCGGTACGGCTCTATCAGTGAGAGAACCGAAGGGGAGTTGGGAAGCATTGAATTAAGGAAGAAAAAAACAAGATGCTGTATTAGGGGATGGGAAGGCAGCAAGAGAAAGAGAGAGCACAACGGGCTGGGAAATACGGGCAGAGGAGAAAGGTGCCCAAAAAACTGCCCAGAAGCTGTTCCCATTGTGATTGTGAATAGGCAGAGCTGAATGACTGCGTCGTGTGCAGAAGGCTCGGCTTCAGCCCGGTCCTATGGATTAACATGATTTCAGCTTCTGGACTTGAGAAATAGCAGGCTTCCTTTTCTGCCTTGACGTTTATTTATTTTTTTAGGAACAGTCTGGAAGGACAACCTCCTGCCAGCCCCACCAGCGCTGGGCATCCCTGGTGACGGTGCCCTGCCAGCACTGTGCAGCCCCGTGCTGGGGCCACGAATGGCGGCTCGCAGTGCTGTGCTGTGTGAGCCCTGCACCCACTGCACCCTCACAGCAGCACTCTGCTCTGCTGCCCAGCAGGTCCCTCTGTGCAGGAGTGTCACTGCCCAACGAGTGGGGCTGTGGTTGTCGCTTTGTCACATTCCCAATAACCACGCTCCACCAGCTGGGATTTCTGTGAAGAGATTACATTATTTTGCATTTTTGAAGCAGTATCTGAGCATCGACTGCGGGGCTGAGGAGAGGATGAGTTTGGAGGTGGCACTATCTTCACGCCTCCGTCGAAGTGTGGGAAGGTGAAGGAGAAAGAAGCTGTTGGGGCTGTAAGAAGTACCCACTGGAGTTCCCTCCTTCTTCATCCCATACACAGCCTGTCCCACTCAGGTTGACCGCACTGCCATTCCTAAGACGCTTTACAATACTACAGAAATACCACCTTCTTAACGTTAGCACTCCTGATGGGGCACCAATCCCTGTGCGTTCCCTGCCGTCACAAGCAGAACGTATTTTGCCACAGATGCCTCTAACTGAAGGTGCAGGAAGCGGCTCCGAGGGAGCTGAGGGGTAACATTGGAACTGTAACCCTGTGAAAGAGCCACAACTGGCTCCAGCCGGAGGAATGAGAGGCATGTGGGCCCGGCAGGTAAACAAACAAACCGGGGATGTTTGTTAAAATGCCCCAGCGTTTCATCTAGGGGAGAGTAAACACCATCAGCTCTATTTCTCACAGCATGAGAAGCATCCTAATGTAATATCTTGTATTAAGTGGCAGAAATGAGGGATCTGCCTTTGCCCAAGTATACAAACCACGTATTTTAAGGAATGGATTAACTTTGCTTAGTGAATAGCTTGCACTCTGCTCTGCAACATTTATTCATTTTCAAACACTTGTTTGCTTTTGAATAAACACTGCGATCAGAGGTAAGTGTAACTTACCGTTGTGGTGCTGCCTTCATTGAATTTCATGTCCCAGTGGTACATCCCAGATAGTAACAGGAATCCTGTGAGATCGTTTCCTTCCAGACAAGGTACACAAACTTTTTTTAACACTAAGCTGTAATGGAGCCTTCAGAGATGTCTCAGTATTGACTTTTTTGCAGGGGAGAGCCCAGCAGTGCTTTTAATCCATGTTAACCTTGTGCCCGGGGCATCAGGGTGGGCATTTTCCCATTTCTCCTTCAGAACTAGAAATGAAGCCAATGGGATATGTATTTTTGTAATGAGTGCCAAACCATACCTGAATGTGATGGCAAAATCTTTAATCAAGTGGCTATGCTGAATCCAGTTTGGTAGGTAACTAACTGGGTTGCCCTCCCCCAGTGCTTATTGTCTTGGATAATCATGAGAGACTTGCACGTATTATTGCTTCATTATGGTCAATACTTTGTGCCATTGTGCTCTGCCAAAATGCAGCTCCTTGCACTTGGGGAAGAGCACATGGAACACATTGCCTGTCGTGGTACAGAGCTGACTTTGTTTCAAGAGATCTCCTCCCAGGTTGCAAGGAAAGTCTGCTGAGTTCATGCAGGGAAGATTCAAAGCAGCTCAGAGGATGCTGTGTTTCCTTCTTCATGTCAGTGAAGCACCAAGATCGAAACTGAATTATGTCAAAATTCCACTCAGCAGGGTTTTCTACTTAGTGAGATTGGCTTTCACTCTGCTTTTATGACTTACGATTACTAATGTACGTATTTGATGTTGGAGATCTATTTCTTTTGCTACAGCAGTTTCTCCGTTACTTATATCAGTTCTGTCCTGGTCCTGACTCTGGCTGGTTCCGTGGGGGTGAGTTTGGTTCGTGCCATTCCTAATGGAGGGCTGACAGCCCATCCTTAGTGGGGATTCAGAGCATGAGCAAGTTTTGGAGATGCCATCTGGTCTTTGACAGCTCAGCTGTTATTAAAAACAAAACAAAACATAAAACAACAGCAAGCCACAGCAGCAGCTAAAGCCAAACCAAACCAAACAAACCCAAACCCGAGCCCTCTGGCTTCGTCTGGCTGGAACAACAACGGGGAGGGAAAACACCCAGAACTAAACATTATCACTTAAACCATACATGGAACAAAGTGAACACAAAGTTGTCTGAATGGGGGCCTGAAAGCAGAAAAAGGACATACACACGTTGCATGGCTTGAAGCATTGGCTCGTATCAGAATGGTGAGCTAGATGTTGGAAGGATCAAGCTTAGTACTGTTCGTTTTTTTTAATGCTGTGAATAAGGTGGAAAATTTATGGAATGTAACAATGTGGTAACTTTTGCATCTGAATTATTTACTGTTTTTACAATGTATGGATCATGTTCTGAGTGTAAAGTTTGGGAAAATGTCACCCATTCTCCGCATTCCAACTTCCCTGCAGATTGATTCTTGACCAAGCCTTGAAGACAGCAGTATGTTCTCTCTGCTGCAAGTAACATTCTTTCAAAAAACTCTGATTTAAATGTATTTACCTGGTTTTGCTGAAATGTCCAATGCTACTATTTTAAATGAATGATTCTGGAGATTCTGTCTGATTCATGCAATGAGCTGTGAGCTCACCAAATGTAAAACTACACATTTAAGTACATGCAGGAAATTATTTTTTAGTGCTAGGTCATACATTGCTCATGTACCACCTCTCTGGATGGCTGAAACTTTCAGCCACTGGGAGATGAAGTATGAACTCTTCATTGGGACTGATGAAGTAAAGTCCTTAGAACTGAAAGAGAGGACCTGGCGTTGGTGGATAAACACTGAAACTGAGCCATTGAGATATGGGGCAGGACTAATTAAGTTTAATAGCAACTCCTGAGATTAAACACAATAGGACATCTTTGCTGTTTGCCAGCCGGGTCACTTCAGGCAGTGCATTCCGGTATGAATTAAAACCAAAAAGCTGCAAAGTATTCCCTGCTATGAAGATGAGTTGTTTCATTGTAACCCCGTTCACTGGCTGGTCAGACTGGTTTAGGACTTGGTTCTTTTGACACCGGTTAGCTGTATTTTCTGATGTCACACTGACTCAGCAGGAGCAGCCAGCAGAGCCATTTCCGTCTGTCTGGCTCCCCTCACAGCTCTTTCACACCGCCTGCTTCTGTACCTACCGAACCCTTGATGCGTGTGCAGCAATGCAGTGGTGCTCCATGGCCTTGCACTTCGTGTGTGTCAGCTGGTCTGTCCCTTCATGTGCACTGCTGAAATACTCGATGGATGTGGCTCAGCCCAAAAGTCCTTATTAAGCTCGTTTGTAATTAGAAGCTGGCAGATAGCTGGATGCAAGTAAAACGGATGTGATGTTTGGCTGTTAGATGAAGAGAGGTCCTGTGCAAACCTCCCACGTCTCTGCTGGTTCCAGCTGTAGCCTGGTTATTCCCGATTACAAGTGTTCAACAGCCTGAATTTTAGTTTTGTCCTAATAGCTGAAGTGCAGCGTACCCTACAGACCTTAACTAGATTAAAAGACAGATCAGCTGTAACTGGAGTCTCTGATTGAATTAGATTTGGATTACAAATATAATTGGATACTACCCTATGGGAGGCCCTTCAGAGGAGTTATATCTTCAGAGCATGGAAGTCGAAAAATCAAGAGACTTTGGGAAAGCCTTGATGCTGTTTCCCGTGTGAACGTAGCTAGTCCTGTACTGTTCCTGTGCCTTCAGCAGAAGGACTAAAAAACAAGAGGCAAAACAACCTTTTGACATACATTCCCAAGTAAAGGCAACATAACCTTGCAGTTTCATAACCTTGCTAGTGATCCGGCCAGATTAGGCAAAAACTGTGCCTGAAAGGAGCTTTAAAACCCAGTAACAAGTCCTAAGTATGGACTAATAGTCCTCAGGTTTTATTGTAGGATATAAGCTAGGAGCCACATGAATTCCTTTTGCTGACATGGCTTTTGCAGACATTTCCATTTGAAAAGAGCAGTTGGTTGAACAATGGTCTGAGCGCTGGTTCAGTGCTTGACACCTTGCAGCATGTAAAGGACAAAGGCTTGGAAACTTTTTTTTCCCCATATGATATCTTTTCCTGTTTGGGGCCTTTGGCCTTTGCGCTGAGCTCGAGCCACCAGAGCTGTGGTTAAGTAGGTCACACCATAAACAGGCTTATCAGCATAACAGCGGGTTCATAATTCAAGCAGGAATACATTTGTGAGAGCGGCGAAACAAATCCAGCAGCCCCTTCACTGCCCATCCTTTCACAAAAACAAAATCAAAATGTGACCCTCGGAGCATCCAGTCCTGCATCGGTCTGAGTCCCCACAAAGATATCAGCTTTGGGTGGAGGGTGGCCGTGGTGCTCCTCCGTGGCTTTGGGTCTCTTGAATCTTCTGCATCTCGGCCTCGTTCAGTCTCCTTTCCTAACCCTCAAAAACCTCCAAATATTCAAGCTGATATGGAAATAAATTGTGTGAGATATTTAGGGGAGAAAGCACCCACCCCAGGTGCTTCTTGGTGGGTCTGTGGATGCCCCGCTGGCACCTTCTGCTTTAGGTTTCATCGTGAAGCTGCGCTTTGTGTAAGGGCTGCTGACCCCAGGAGGCTCCAAGTGCCTTTCCACACATGAAATGTTGTTTAGAAGATAAAAGTGACCTCAGCAGTTCTATAATCCCCTGAGCCATTCCTTGTAGTGCTCTCCATCCCGGCTCCCTCCACAAACATGCCAGAGCAGCAGAGCCCCTTGGCAGGATGCTCACTCCATAGATGACAGCCCACAAGCCCGTGTTCACCCTGTTTGCTGACTGTTAGTGGCACCAGTGCTCAAAGGAACTCCGGGACAAACTGCACCTCATTTGGTTGGGGTTTTTTTGATACTCCACAATTGGGTATTTTCAGGGACAATGACAAATGCTTTAAAGCAATGCCGTGCCCAAAAAGAAAGCCTACAATCATGAAAAACAAAAAGAAGCTATGGGACTCCTGGCTCCTTTGTAACACCGAACATGAACAGCTAGGAGAGGTTTTGTTTGTGTCATACGTATACACAAGATTTATGCTTGCAATTAAGTTTCAGTGTAAATTAGACTAGCCTGCATGTCTGTTTAATTGCAGGTGCAAAACAACTCGTTAAAATATCTTTTTTCCCTCTTGGGTCTGTAAGGAGTTCACATCTGAGCTGCACGTACTTTGCAGATGCCAGTTGTGCCTTGCAAAAGCAGCAGACTCAAACTCTGAAGTGTTCAGGCAGTAAATGGTGTCTTCTACATTTTAATTAACACGGTAATTCAACAAAAAGTCCTTTTCTGTTGTTTCTGTATATAATTCCCTCAGTTTTGCACATCAAGACAGAATAAACCAAATCCAAATATTGATACACGCTGAAACTACAGATACAAGTGAAAAGGTATCTCTCTTGTGCTTGAGATTTTCCAATTTCTAAGCCCGGTGTTGTGTGACAACTTTAGCATGAGCAATCTTTATCTCTGTGCCAGTTAATTGAGAGAGCTCAGATTACCTCGAGGAGCCAATCGCTCCGGGTGGGGGTTGCTGTAATTTAGGACACCAGGAATTTTGACTCCAAGAACAATTCTTTTCAAACTTTTCTTTTCATCTCCGAGATTAGCTTTTAAATTTTCAGAGAGGAACAAACCAGAAGCACGGGGAGCTGGGCAGTCACCTTGGGTGCACTAAAGGCCAGCCGAAGAGAGGGAAACATTGCAATTCCCTTTATTTTCTGAGCTTGCACCATTCCTGATTGTGCATGACTTGACAACGATATATTGATTTTTCAGGAGTTTCTTCTTACATTTACAAAAGAAAAAGAAATTACTGATTGGAAAGAAAAACTGCTTTGTTCTGTTTTGTAAAGGAAATGTTTGGTTTTTTTGGTTTGTTTTTTTTTTTTTTCTTCCCATCTTTTTTGTTATTTCTTTCGTGTGTTTGGAAGAAATAGAAATGCACTAGAAGAAGAAAAAGAGAAAGAAGATGATGCCACAGGGATCAATACAGAGAATTAGGTGAAGGAACATTCTGCGTGCTTTTTGGAAGATCATTTTTCATACACTAAGTTTCCTCCAAGGTTTCTCTGGTTGCGGTTTGATTTCGGAGGTTTGCTGGTGGGCTTTAGGATGCTGAAACCCTGTTTGCATTATTCTTTTGAGAAAAATAAAACATGAGAAAACTTGGGCTTTCGGGGCCACGTGAGGCAGCCCTGAGAAATGCAATTATTTATCAGCCCTGCAGCTGTGTCAACGAGGTGTAACACTGCTGCCTGAGGGCTGAAAGACTCGATCACGCATCATTAATTTGCAGGGCGTTCCCTCCGCATCCTACAATCACCCAACATCCCAAGTGGGAGCCCAACCCCCGGCCCCACACAGAACCACCCCAAAGCCCAACCCAACGTCCCCGCAGTGTCCCCGCACTCTTTGAGCTCTGCTATTGCTGAACCCACCGCTCTCTGGGGTGCAGCTTTCCCCCCCCTGCCCAGCCCTCCCCATTACCACCCCCTGGGCCCCGTTGCCCCATGAGGAACTGCAGCCATTGCTGGGCCTCCCTTCAGTCTCTGCTCCAGGCTGAACAAACTCAGGGAGCTCAGCTGCTCATCAAACACCCTGTGTGCCAGATCCCCATCTTTGTGGCCTCCATAGATGCTGTCTGACCAGCAAGCAGGCTGTCACTCTCATTTCCCCTTCTATCTCGGGCAATCAGTATTTGCAGTGCTTTATGAAGGCAGAAGATGACAAAGATGCAATCAGGAGAAGCAGTGTTTTCTCTCAGGGTGAAGTTACAAAATGGAGAGAAGGCTTTAGTTTGGGTGGTGTAAGACTTTGGATGGGTTTCCATGTTCATGGAGCCAGCTTTAGCTTGAGGACATTTAGCATCAGCACTGAACAGCATCACAGCTACGTGCTCCCACCTTTCTCCTGTGCTTTTTATGTTGTAGTTACTGCAGCAAAGAAGTTGTTAACTCAGCTGGATCATTTCCTCAGACCATGGCCACAAAGAAATAGTTTGTGGATGCAGGGGATGGGCATGGGGCTAGAGCAGGCGTGGGTGGCTCTGGGGGCACCTGGCCAATACCTGCTCCAAGTTGCCCTTCTTGTGCCAAACCTCACCAGCACAGCTCATCAGGGCAGCATCTCGGCCTCAGAGCACTTTCGAGCTTGAAGAAAGCTGTGCTTTTTGTTTGCTTTCTTCTCTTTTGTCACCACTGTAAATTCACATCTAGGAAAGGGGAAATTAGTCTGCAATTATGTACTTATTAGGCATTCTGAAGCTCAGTTAATACATTCTGTAACCCTTTGAGATATGGGGGAGGTCTGCTGGATGCACGGCATTGACAAACACAGGCAGTTTCTCCCTCCAGCTTTGTTTCTCCGTGTTTCCAATTCAAAAGATTGTGCTGTGTGTAAAGATGACTGAACTCGGATCAGTCGGGCTGTAACTGCAGCTACCCGTGTTTGGCTGGCAGTCAGCCTGGCTGTGCGTTATTTCAGGCCCTGCCTGTATGAATGGAGTTGCTTCAGCACGAGGAATTTTGCAGCAATAGCCCGGGGCAGCCATACACAAACAAGCAGCCTCTCAGGGAGGAATACTCTGAATGAGTAACCCAGGATACAGTTTCCTGGGCTAGGGTTGGTTTACCTCAAGTCGCGGAATTCTATAACAGGGACATCACTTTTTTGTTTGCTTTAAGATACCCTACTCCATCTTTTTCTAATGAGGTACTGGAGTGTTCCCCAGGGCTAAGCAGCTTTTCGCATATTTTGGTATCTACAGGGATTTATCAGGAACAGTTATGCTAAAATAAGGCATTATATTGCTAAAGGCCTGCAAGGAGCTTGAAATTTCAGGAAACAAAGAAAGGATTGACAGTGTCTGAAGCCCACATGCATTCCACAGTGCAAACCCCAGTTTGCTCATCCCAGGGGTGTTGCAGGTTGTCCCCCAATTTCTGCACAGCTCTGCACTGAATTTGTGTCAGTGAAGACTATGAACATGTTTAGTTCACCTGATGCTCAGCCTAGAAGAAACATGCTACTGATAATACAAAATAGGAAGGACAAAAATCATCCATAAATTCACCTGTGTAGCCTAAGGAATGGGCTTCCAGCTTTTCCCCTGGGATGCTCCTTCACAGCCAGAGGACATCTCACTGTCCCCCCCCTTGGGCTCCGGCCCAGCACTGACAGCCCAGCAGCTGCTCTCCCACCTCGCTCCCTATCAACATTCATTCAAGAAGCACTGATTTTATTTATTCTGGCTTTACATGGAATTATGTGATCTCTGCAAAACGCTATGGAAATTTCACCTGTGCATTTGTGAGAAAAGAGAGAAAAAGCTCTAATGCAGTAGTGCCTGTTTGAGGATGCATGTCTGCAAACTTCCCGAGTTCTGGGGACGTACCAATACAAGGCCAGCTGATGGCACTTCTGGAAATGAATGCCTGCTTTCAGAGCACTCACTGTTGTATTGAGCAGTTTCTTGATACAAACTGTTGGGTTTCAGGTTACCAACTCCCACGATATTTGATGTTTCATTTAGAACTGAAGTTCTTAGAGAAACAAATGGTTGTATGAGAAGCTTTTCTTCCCTGGACCTGTAAAGTAATCTTAAAAGACGTGATAACAAAGAACATCTTGACAACGTGGGGTCTCCATGGGGTTCACCCCAAGGTCACAATCCCCAGAAAGTAAACAGAACATTTCCAGAATATACATATATATATGGATGGATGGATGGATGGATGGATGGATAGATAGATAGATAGATAGATAGACAGACAGACAGACAGACAGAAAAATCTCAGGAAATTTATTCTAGAGCTTTTTGGGAAATCTAAGCTAATACCATCTTTTTTTTTTTCCCCCTTTTTCCCCCCCAAGTACCTGTGGGGCAGAATCCTCTGTTTATTTCACTCATATGTGAAATTCATTCATTCAAACCCAGTGCACGTTCAGTTCTCCAGATACCATCAATGATATGTGAATAAAAAGGGATGCAGGTGATCAGATTTTGGCCCAATGGCTTCAGCCTCTTTCTGGTTTTAGTCCGATGATCACAGTGGGTAAATAGATGGCAGCGATACAATTTGGCACAGGTATTAAAAATAAGGAAAAGAGATCTCAAGGGAGATGGATGGCAGGAAGTGAAGTAATGGATGAACGAAGAGAAAGAAGTGTTCTGAGCGGCGTGTCACTGTGATAGATTGGCTGCAGGTGACATATTCCTTGGAGGTAGGAAGACGTGTCAGCATGACCACAGGAGCAGGTCCAAGGTGGCCACCAGCCATAAGGCAGGTTTGCCAAATTGCCTCGGGTTCGTTATATTTATGAGCTTTAAAAGCGCGTAAACTATTTGTTGTTTTGTCGTTGTTGTTTGTTTTCTTTTCCAAAGAGAATAACCATAAATAATGCAGGACAAGGCTGAGTGCAGCAGTGCAGCAAACTGTGCTCGTCTGCGTTGTGACGAGTCTGAGATCTGTGTGTGTTGGATTGGGTCTGTGCAGAATGAGTCTTTGGGGCTGCATTGTAGCATTGAGGAAGAAAACTTCTACATAAGTAGCCTGTTATTGCTGCCCTTGTAGGTCTCGTGTTCTCTTGTCCTCTATGGGCAGAACTCCTTTGCAGGGCATTTGCACAGTACCTCCTCCTGAGGTGTCTGAGCACCAATGCTTGATGGGGTGCTCAGGGCAGGCAGTGAGAAGGAGCCTGCATTAAGCTGATGTGAGATAACCAGCCACCACATTAGGTTTCATCTTGACCTGAAAACCAGAGTATAGATTAGACCCCAAAGCCTGAGGTTAAACAACCCTTGCAGATACGCTATTAGCAATTACAGTTAAACAAAGATAGTTCTGTCATCCAGTCTGCGCCTGAAACTTTTAAAGCCTTGTCTCTGTGGCCGTGAGTCCCTCAGCCCATAAATCACTCCACAGAAAAAGCATTTCCTATGAATTTGCTGTCTAACATAATAAAATATCTCTCGAATGTCACGTCCCCTTTTTATGTGTCTCTCTTCAAAATTTAAATGATTTTATTTCCTGCTGGAGTCGGGCTATTGTTTAATCTTTAAAAGCTTCTTGCCTGATTTTCAGAAGTGCTGAGCACTCACAGATGGCATCAATGGGTTCAGTAAATGCTCAAAATCCATTTCGGACCAAGGTGTGTTTGGTCAGTTCAATGATGCCGTTGATTTGAGCCCGTCTGACGTTTCAGATTTCCCAATTCGTGGGCAGTGGAGAATCACACCGAGGGAATGTGTGCTGCACGAAGGGATGGGGGTCTGCTCTGAAGAGGTGCTTCAAGAATCAAACTGAAAAATGGATCCAAAGTCTCACTGCTGGCTGTCCAGCTAACAACTCACCTTCAGCAGCCCTAGGTAGTATTTAATCTTCTGAAGAATGATTACTGCTTGCAAACATGTTAGCAAGAACAAAACAAGATTGGCTGAGGATCCACATGTTACGATTATTGGCTCTTGCTGCGGTGATGTGGGTGGGCTGGAGGCTGAATTTTTCAGGAAAAGATGCACAGGGAGAGAGGGCAGGAGCACGGTGGGACCGCAGCGCTGAAGCTGCTCTGTATCTGAACTTCCTCCATGGAAGTAAAATATTTTGCTTATAAAGAATTTTCATAAACATGTCTTCGGATGTGTATTAGAGGTACGCCTTAGGATGTGCATTAGGAGTAAGCTAAACAAGATGATATAAACACAGGGATGGCCTGTAATAGGAGAATGGATGGCCTGCCCCGCTCCCCCTGCTGCCCCCTCCTCCTGGCGGCCCCCCCGCACGCAGCTCCCATTGCCCACATGGGCACTCCCACCCGGGGAAGCCTCACCCAGGAGCACAGAGCTCAAGGGAGGAGCCCTTTCTTCGGTGCCCTAAAGCTGCTACTACACCTCAGTCATCTTCAGCCAAAGCTACACTGGGCAGATCGACCCAGATCGACCTCAGAGGTGCATCCATGCCAAAGATTCGCAGCTGACGCAGAGAACAAATCAAGGGAGCACGGAGATTTTTTAATGGATTTGCTGTTATGTGATTAAGCATTAAAAACAACAAAAAAAATCAGCCTGATTTTTAAAGGTGTTTGAGTGTTGGCAGTTGGAGATAAGCACGTAAAGGGCCTCTCATTCAGCCAGGGCAGGTGTCTCCTTCTCACTGAAATTCAGAAATTCCTCAGAAACATTTTCCCTTTCCTTTTATCTCCCAGTCCCGATGCCCATTAAACCCTGACTTAGGCAAACCTCAGCTAGAGAAATAAGATGGTAGATGCTAAACAGAGCAAATGCCTAATTAGAGACGTTCCCACTAAGCCCTGTGTTAGAACTGCCACCACATGCGACCTATGGAAAGGTACCGGTGTGGTCTGAATGGTGATGGCTGAACTGAACTGCTTTCATTCAGAGAGAGGGCAGCAACTGAATGAAAATCTGTGAGGATTTTTGGAGCCAGGGTGGACAGTGTAAGTTATAATCAACTTTACTGTATATAGCACTAATTACACGTCTGTGGTACTCATCAGACTAAAATGCTTCCTGCATGATGTAAAACAAAATATGGTAAAGATTAAATTAATCATGCATTTTATAGACGAAACTATGTTTCTAATATTTTGTGACTAACAATAACTTCAAATAGCGACTGTAAAAACAGAGTGTTTAGGAGCCGTAAGAGACTAAAATAAGGAACACATGGACCACAATCATCTCGGAGGCCTGGGCTGCAGTTAGCATCACCTTCAGAAGTACAATTCTTGACTGTTGAATGAGGCGAGCAAAAAAGCCAGCCCAGTGTAAGCTCAGCAATGCTGGCCAGGAAAGAGCTTTTTACCTCTGAAACCAGGGATGGCTTTAAGGTAAGCTGACAAGAAGCCAACACAGTCTGTGCTCCCGAGGCCTGACAGTGCTTGGCATTGCTGTTATTGGCAGAACTGAGAGGAATAAGTGACAGTGCACAGCTCAGCAGTGCCCAGGAGCACTGCAAACCAGGTCCAGTTCTCCTGCCTTCACCCCCCGCCCCGCACTGCAGCACAGGCAGCACAGCCGTTGATGTCACTCCTCCTCACACCCTGAGCAACATGCGAGTAACGCATTACAGAAGGGAAGCAAAACAACAGCAGTTTGCTTTCTCGGCAAAGTAATTAATTCTGATTATTATTTTTTGGAACGGCGGCTCCGCGCTGCTCCCTGCCCATGGACAGGAGCTAAATCATTGCTGTGAGAATGCCGACGGATGGCAACAGCAGCTGGGGAAATCTTCCCACCCGTAGCACTGCTGTGCTGTCCCAGCACAGCCAGCAGAGCCAATTTCCACCTGGTAGCAAACAAACAGCATCTGCATGGAGATACGGGACGTGGAGGCTCTCTAGCACAAGGGCTTTTTTGACCCATTCCCTTGTTTGTTCTGCGGCCCCAGCCGGATTCGTCCCCCTTTTTGTCTTTCTGCTCCGTCTCATAGGCTGCATCACTAACAACTTGGTGCTATTCAGTTTTATTTGCTCTTAAAACGAACAAGGCATTCTTAGGATGTGTTACGTGATACTACTGCTTTGTTACTTCCCCCGGATAATAAACAGTCTGGAAATTAATGATTTATAAAGGGTTGGTGCCTGTGTGACAGAGACTAGAAGTGGTGACTCTGATCCCGCTTCTGCCTGTAGCTCCGAATGCTTTAATGAGTCGCTGCTGATGGACATTTGTTCAGAACCCTGCCCAGTGCACTTCTTTACACCTGAAGAAGTCAAATGAGCAATTAGCATTAATGCAATGGCCACTGATGAAGGAAGCTCATGGAAGTCATTGCTCTATTTTCTTCGCAATGAAATACGCACGCAGCTGAATTATATTAGAGAGGCACAATTCTGCATGGTAAACTCCAGTCAAGCCTTGTTTGTTGTACAAATAAGCTTGGGCTCTGCAGGATTTAGGAAGGGGGAGGGGTGCACCACGCCGGCCCTGCAAAGCACTGCTGGGCAGCCCCACTGCCGAGGCCTGGCAGCATGGTGGGCTCCCAGAAATCTGCAGCTGCACTGCACAGGCACCGGTGGGGCAGCGGCGGCTGCCAGCAGCACAGAAACCCCTCCACCTTTTTTTTCCCACAGTCCTTTTAGTGCTGATCCCCCGACCTGTGATCCACTTCTGGATCTGTCACCAGTCCCTTCTGTCACGGAAGCATGGTCACTCCTGCCACTTACACCCTCAGCTCTTATCAAGTTATATCAAACACAGTCAGGAACACACTGCATGACACAAAGGGTCTGATCTTGCAATAAAACTTAATCGTCTACTAATGTGAAGCAGCACTGTGCTGAAAAGACGAGCTTATTCATGTCTGCACACATCCTCCCTTGCAGTTGCCCTGGACTTGATTTAGCTTTCATGGACTGGCACAAGCCTTCCCCTGGCCACGCACAGACATACCCTATTTACTGGAAATACACTCGAGCACATCCTTAGCAAATACAAAGGAGTAAAACTAAGTGATGCAGCAACAATTCTGGAGGCTGCTACTAAAAACCCAGCTTTGCTAGGAATGGCTGCTACAGCTGAATTGAAAAAGATTCCTTTTATAAGCTGTGCACCTGCACAAATGTCATTAAAGTCCAAGCAGAAATACTAGAAAGCAGTTCTCATGCAAGATCCCCAGTACTTTCATGAGACACGTATAGGTCCTGGGCTGAGCACGTGGGGTGTAACACCCTCACACAATGGGCTTTTGTTAATGAGCTCAGGAGAGGCTCCAGTGTAACTTACCATACAATGGTGCCGTATGAGAGATGTGCAAATTCGCAAACACCCCCACAGTGTTTTGTGGTTTTGAAGCAGCACGGTAAGATCACATAAGCTACACTGCAGATGTAGGAACAGACCGGGCGTTTCCACCACCCCCTGCTCCATTTCTGAGACTCTGGGTCAATGTCTTTAAAATCCTTGCAGCGTCATGGATCAGCGGCGCCGTGAAAAGGAATAACGTGGCGGTGTTACGTGTGGGGCTTTGCTCTGACACGCTGTATGAGGCCTGGTGTCTTTCTCAAACTTTCTGAGGTCGGCACACGAATGGGGGTCCCTCTCTCGTTGCTGTTTTCTGCAGAGAACAGAAGGGAGGGCTTAGCAGACATCGGAGGCTGGGTAGCAAAGCACTTGGGAACTGAGAGAAAGAGAAGTGCAGGGAAAATTGTAAGAGGTTGCTGTATTTTTCTGAAAGATTAATATCAGCTCTGCAAGAAAAAGGCATGTCTACAGGCTGCTAATTTACTACCAGTAAAGCTTGGTTTAATAAACTTGTGGTAAATATTTTCCGCTTTTAAGGCCCTTTAATGCTTCAGAGGCTCCCATTTGCTTAGGGTCCCTAGGGATGCTGGTGCCAATGAGACATGTTTCATTAATTATGTTGCACAAATAAGCCAAATATTGCACAAACACGTGTAGCAACATCGTGAGGAATGCAGCAAGGACTCCTGACTCCACAATGAGCAGGGCTGCCTAGCTGGGTATTCCTCTGAAGGACAGCTAGAGCCTGAAGCACACGCCTGGGACCTGTCCACACCCCAAAACTGTGCTGTTACCGTTTGGGCCAGCACAAAACTGCCAATAGTTTTCCCTGTGGAAATCCCAAATGTGCCTCTCCCAGCACATGACACTATTAAAATGGGCATAGAGAGGAAAAAAAGAGTGTTGCGGAGGCATTGCGGATTCCTTACGTACAATTTGGTTGGGGACTACGCAAATATCATGAGATACCAGAGGATGCTGAAGCCTGAGGCTGTGTTCCACATCTGTCTTGTCGTGGCTCCACCTGGATGCAGCAGCACTCTGCTGTGAGGAGCTGGAGGTGGGCAGTCCTGGGTCGTGCTCACAGCCATGGCTCTTGGTGCTGGAGAAGGAAAATATCAGCTGTGTGAGTGGCTACACTGCAGGAACACGAAACATAGCAGGGAAAGGGAATAACTGGGGACATTTCACAGCCATTAGAGAAAGGTCACTGAAGGCACAAAATGATCGCACCTCTCAGAACGAAAGCCGTTGGTAGAGCTATTACAAAGGTGGTTATCCCAGAGGAGCACACTGAGATAGAAATTCTTGTTTTGATTTTCACCTTACCTTTTTCCTTGTGTAATACATACATATACCCCAGCAAAAAGCAGATCTCCTCTGGGCAAGTGAAAACTCCCATTAAACGGGCAGTTGAATAAAAGCTGGAGATAAACTCTCAGCCAGTCTTTCACTAAACCAACTATTCCAATAATCTGTGTTTTTAAGGTAACCAAGAGGCAAAATTAACCAAAACTCTGTGGTGACTGGGAAATGGGAAGATGCTGTTTGACTGGCTGGCCACAGGAGCAATTGCAAAAGCATACTGCAGTACAGCTGAGGGAGACCTTAAGAGCACACGCTGATGGTGTGCCATATGTCAGGGCACATGCTGCTTTATATTACTTGGTGCAGCTTTGGGAAGGAACTGTACTTGGCTTCTATATGAATTTTAAATGAATTGTTAACACATTTTATGAATCTGGTAAAGGGGTGCTGATGCAGGAGAAAGCACATGTCGGTTCTGCAAGATGGAGTAAATAAATCATGACTTTCACAAGATAAAACTTTATTGAGCAGCAATAAACAACAGAAGTACTTCTAACAGCATTTAAAGCCATGTAAAAGAAAGCACAAAGGGTTGACTGCCCCAGATATGTGTTCTTGTAACAGCTCACATAGAACTGATGGAGAGAAGGTGCGTTGCTGGAGCAGGGAGGGACAGAGTGCTGTGTAGGATTGCACACTGGCTGCTGTGCTGCAGTTCCCATGGTCTTTGGTCCCTGCTTCCTCTCAGCATCTACACTTGTTGCTCATATCACCTACAACACTTTGGTGCCTTTCCCTAGACGTAATTCTCTCGCTCTGCCTTTCCCCACCACAAACTCCTCAGCTCTTTTGTCCCAAGGACAGTTTTGGAGCAAAGAACACGCCGTCAGTGCCTGGTGCACGCTCCCAGTAAGTGCCCCAAAACCTGAGGAACCACCAGATTGGCCCCAGCCTCCAACAGGCTCCTTATCTGAGCACACTCCTGAGGCCCCTGCCTTCCTAGGAGCACAGCGGCTGTAGGATCAGTCATGAGACAGAAGTGCCCACCGAGTTGCCCAGTCCCACCCTTCTACACGTTGGCTCCCCCCTCTGTGCTGCACACCATCCTGTGTGCTCCTCCAGCTGTCCCTGCAAACTTGTCTCCTCCATGTGCTCAGGATACCCAGGACGGTTGGTCCTGCCCTAGGTGGAATCTTTGGTTTGATTTCACTCCAAAACTACATTTGATTCGTTATTTCTTTGCATCTCATGGACACTGGATGATCACATTGATCAAAACTGAGAAATGAAAAACAATATGAAGTTTTCTTATATAAAGACACAGGCAACAACTCTTCATGTTCCCAGGAGAATTGGCATATTGTGCAGACCCAGTTTCATGCAACTGTTCCACTCAGTGAAGACAAGAGTAACTTTCTTCATCCCAGTAGTTTCTGGGTTCCTGGGAAAATCCCCTTAAACGTTGGTCTTCCAGAGGTACCCCAGAAGGTGTACAAGAAGAGAGATGAATCACTCCTTTCAGGAAAAGTGTTTTGCAGAGTAATAAGTATCAAAGAGAAAAAAGTCACTTGCCTGAACAATTCCTTTTGGTTCAGCATGAAGTAGAATGAATCCTCTTGCAATGGGACAGTCTTACTTCTCCTCTGGTGTGCTCACTGCAGACAGCAGCCCAATAAATCTGTTCTTCAACGTGTCCTTAATGCCAGCAGCTGACAAAGGCTCAGCTGAGCACTGTGTGCCCAGTGATGATATAACTGAGGTCTGAGATAGGTAACTTTATACGTGCACAACAGTAATCTCCCCTCCATAAGGATATTTTTAAAACATCCTGATAAAGAATTAAAACAGAGAGATGCAGAAAGAGGTGAAATTATTCAGGATATACAATAGAGGAATTTTACTACCAAACTGACTGCATTATAAATCAAGTGCTCTGTAAATGCAATAAAACAATTGTTTAGTCTGCATGATTCATACCCCAAACCTCAGTATTCTGTGTTTTGATCTTATTGCAGCAATAAACTGTCTAGACAGCAATTAACAAACTGTTTTTTCTTCAGATGTTTGGAGTGCCTTTGCTGCCTGATCAGCACTCAGAAATACAGGGCTTTTTCTTCTATTCCGATTAATTATCAGGTTGATCAAGAGGCATGGTTAGCCACCCTCTGTAATTGCACAGCATTCCTCTTTAAGTGAATTGCTATAGGAGAAATACCAATAATATTGTTTTTCATTAGTACTAAGTGGCAAAGATAATGATTTATTTTACCACGGTGGTCCAGAATAAGTGTTAAAGTAGAATTTACACTGACAAATAGCACGTCATTTTAGGCCACCATTCGACAAGCTACTTGTGTGCATGCCCAACATTGTGCATTTCTGCAATCCTGGTAGAAGGAGTTTGAATTTTGGTGTGTGACACAATACTTTGCTGAATCCCATCACGTATAGCTTCCTCCAATCTCTGACTGCACAAATGGAGGAGCAGTTGTGTTGCTTTTTGGTCTTCAGCTTAATGGTTTACCAGTAGGAGGTGAAATTGGAAGGGTCCCAAAACACAGGTGGGAAAAAAGATACTCGAGAAAGCCCTGCAGGAAAGGAATAAAGAGTGCTCCTACAGATACTTCTTTATGTAAGGGATACGATGTAGCCTTGAACAAACCCCTATAGGATCAGTTTCATGTTTCCCATCGCAACCTGTGCAGGTGGGTGCTTCCATTCCAGCAGGGATGGAGGGCTGCCACAGCTGTGCCGAGCTTGTTTGGCACCAACAGCGGCACCACAAACTGTGTGTGTGTGCTCATAAAGAAGGGAGGACTCACTGCACAGCGTTTCTCTTGCTTTTACAGGAGATGGAACCAACCCCTGGTGTTTGCCTGGTGCAGCACAGCAGAGCCGATGGCTCCCAGGATGTGAGGCTGGGACCCCTGCAGCTCCAGGCCCTGCTGGACAACTCCCACCTGCACCCAGAAACCTGGCGTGTCGTGACGACGGCCCATCCTCGTGTCACAACAGCCCATCCTCGTGTCACGACAGCCCATCCTCGTGTCACAACAGCCCATCCTCGTGTCACGACAGC